>NC_092131.1:110810568-111113599 GCF_043159975.1 Macaca nemestrina | reverse complement strand
AAACTGTAACTCTGTGAGATGATTTCAAAGAACACAAAGAAGTTTCTCAAAAAGCTTCTTTCCCTTTGTTATAGGAGATATTTCCTTTGGCCCTATAGTCTCCAAAGGGATCCGAAGTATCTGTTCTCTGATTCCACAGAAATAAGGCTAGCAAAGAGATCCACGAAATACAGATGTAACTCTGTGAGATGAATTAACAGAACACTAAGCAGTTTCTCAGAAAGCTTCTTTCCAGATTTCATCTGAGGATATTTCCTTTGTCACCATAGCCCTCTATGGGCTTCCAAATATCATTTGCCAATTCCACAAGAACTGTCTTAGTGAAAGGCTTCTTGAGAGGAATGCTGTAACTCTGTGAGATGATTTCACAGAACACAAAGAAGTTTCACAGAAAGCTTCTTTCTCTTTGTTATCGGAGGATATTTCCTTTGGCCCTATAGTCTCCAAAGGGATCCGAAATATCTGTTCTCAGATTCCACAGAAATAAGGCTAGCAAAGAGATCCACGAAATACAGATGTAACTCTGTGAGATGAACTAACAGAACACTAAGCAGTTTCTCAGAAAGCTTCTTTCCAGATTTCATCTGAGGATATTTCCTTTTTCACCATCGCCCTCTATGGGATTCCAAATATCACTTTACCAATTCCAAAAGAACTATCCTAGCGAAAGGATTCTTGAGGGGAAAGCTGTAACTCTGTGACATAATTTCACAGAACACAAAGAAGTTTCTCAGAAAGCTTCTTTCTCTTTGTTATCGGAGGATATTTCCTTTGGCGCTATAGTCTTCAAAGGGATCCGAAATATCTGTTCTCAGATTCCCCAGAAATAAGGCTAGCAAAGAGATCCACGAAATACAGATGTAACTCTGTGAGATGAATTTACAGAACACTAAGCAGTTTCTCAGAAAGCTTCTTTCCAGATTTCATCTGAGGATATTTCCTTTTTCACCATCGCCCTCTATGGGCTTCCAAATATCACTTTGCCAATTCCACAAGAACTGTCTTATCGAAAGGTTTCTTAAGGGGAAATCTGTAACTCTGTGAGATGATTTAAAAGAACACAAAGAAGTTTCTCAAAAAGCTTCTTTCTCTTTGTTAGAGGAGGATATTTCCTTTGGCCCTATAGTCTCCAAAGGGATCCGAAATATCTGTTCTCAGATCCACAGAAATAAGCCTAGCAAAGAGATCCACGAAATACAGATGTAACTCTGTGAGATGAATTAACAGAACACTAAGCAGTTTCTCAGAAAGCTTCTTTCCAGATTTCCTCTGAGGATATTTCCTTTTTCACCATAGCCCTCTATGATCTTCCAAATATCACTTTGCCAATTCCACAACAACTGTCTTAGCGAAAGGCTTCTTGAGGGGAAAGCTGTAACTCTGTGAGTTGATTTCACGAAACACAAAGAAGTTTCTCAGAAAGGTTCTTTCTCTTTGTTATCGGAGGATATTTCCTTTGGCCCTATAGTCTTCAAAGGGATCCGAAATATCTGTTCTCAGATTCCACAGAAATAAGGCTAGCAAAGAGATCCACGAAATACAGATGTAACTCTGTGAGATAAATTAACAGAACACTAAGCAGTTTCTCAGAAAGCTGCTTTCCAGATTTCCTCTGGGGATATTTCCTTTTTCACCATAGCCCTCTATGGGCTTCCAAATATCACTTTGCCAATTCCACAAGAACTGTCTTAGCGAAAGGCTTCTTCAGGGGAAAGCTGTAACTCTGTGAGATGATTTCACAGAACACAAAGAAGTTTCTCAAAAAGCTTCTTTCTCTTTGTTATCGGAGGATATTTCCTTTGGCCCTATAGTCTCCAAAGGGATCCGAAGTATCTGTTCTCAGATTCCACAGAAATACGGCTAGCAAAGAGATCCAACAAATACAGATGTAACTCTGTGAGTTGAATTAACAGAACACTAAGCAGTTTCTCAGAAAGCTTCTATCCAGATTTCCTCTGAGGATATTTCCTTTTTCACCATCGCCCTCTATGGGCTTCCAAATATCACTTTGCCAATTCCACAAGAACTGTCTTAGCGAAAGGCTTCTTGAGGGGAAAGCTGTAACTCTGTGAGATGATTTCACAGAACACAAAGAAGTTTCTCAAAAAGCTTCTTTCTCTTTGTTATCGGAGAATATTTCCTTTGGCCCTATAGTCTTCAAAGGGATCCGAAATATCTGTTCTCAGATTCCACAGAAATAAGGCTAGCAAAGAGATCCACGAAATACAGATGTAACTCTGTGAGATGAACTAACAGAACACTAAGCAGTTTCTCAGAAAGCTTCTTTCCATATTTCATCTGAGGATATTTCCTTTTTCACCATAGCCCTCTATGGGCTTCCAAATATCACTTTGCCAATTCCACAAGAACTGTCTTAGCGAAAGGCTTCCTGAGGGGAAAGCTGTAACTCTGTGAGATGATTTCACAGAACACAAAGAAGTTTCACAGAAAGCATCTTTCTCTTTGTTATGGGAGGATATTTCCTTTGGCCCTATAGTCTCCAATGGGATCCGAAATATCTGTTCTCAGATTCCACAGAAATAAGGCTAGCAAAGAGATCCACGAAATACAGATGTAACTCTGTGAGATGAATTAACAGAACACTAAGAAGTTTCTCAGAGAGCTTCTTTCCAGAATTCCTCTGAGGATATTTCCTTTTTCACCATAGCCCTCTATGGGCTTCCAAATATCACTTTGCCAATTCCACAAGAACTGTCTTAGCGAAAGACTTCTTGAGGGGAAAGCTGTAACTCTGTGAGTTGATTTCACAGAACACAAAGAAGTTTCTCAGAAAGCTTCTTTCTCTTTGTTATCGGAGGATATTTCCTTTGTCCCTATAGTCTTC
Organism: Macaca nemestrina; assembly: GCF_043159975.1. Taxonomy (NCBI): domain Eukaryota; kingdom Metazoa; phylum Chordata; class Mammalia; order Primates; family Cercopithecidae; genus Macaca; species Macaca nemestrina. The sequence continues at coordinate 111,110,754 of NC_092131.1, read as the reverse complement.
AAAGGGATCCGAAATATCTGTTCTCAGATTCCACAAAAATAAGGCTAGCAAAGAGATCCACTAAATACAGATGTAACTCTCTGAGATAAATTAACGGAACACTAAGCAGTTTCTCAGAAAGCTTCTTTCCAGATTTCCTCTGAGGATATTTCCTTTTTCACCATAGCCCTCTATGGGCTTCCAAATATCACTTTGCCAATTCCACAAGAACTGTCTTAGCGAAAGGCTTCTTGAGGGGAAAGCTGTAACTCTGTGAGATGATTTCACAGAACCCAAAGAAGTTTCTCAGAAAGCTTCTTTCTCTTTGTTATCGGAGGATATTTCCTTTGGCCCTATAGTCTTCAAAGGGATCCGAAATATCTGTTCTCAGATTCCACAGAAATAAGGCTAGCAAAGAGATCCACGAAATACGGATGTAACTCTGTGAGATGAATTAACAGAACAAAGCGGTTTCTCAGAAAGCTTCTTTCCAGATTTCCTCTGAGGATATTTCCTTTTTCAACATAGCCCTCTATGGGCCTCCAAATATCACTTTGTCAATTCCACAAGAACTGTCTTAGCGAAAGGTTTCTTGAGGGGAAAGCTGTAACTCTTTGAGATGATTTCAAAGAACACAAAGAAGTTTCTCAAAAAGCTTCTTTCCCTTTGTTATAGGAGGATATTTCCTTTGGCCCTATAGTCTCCAAAGGGATCCGAAGTATCTGTTCTGTGATCCACAGAAATAAGGCTAGCAAAGAGATCCACGAAATACAGATGTAACTCTGTGAGATGAATTAACAGAACACTAAGCAGTTTCTCAGAAAGCTTCTTTCCAGATTTCATCTGAGGATATTTCCTTTGTCACCATAGCCCTCTATGGGCTTCCAAATATCATTTGCCAATTCCACAAGAACTGTCTTAGCGAAAGGCTTCTTGAGAGGAATGCTGTAACTCTGTGAGATGATTTCACAGAACACAAAGAAGTTTCACAGAAAGCTTCTTTCTCTTTGTTATCGGAGGATATTTCCTTTGGCCCTATAGTCTCCAAAGGGATCCGAAATATCTGTTCTCAGATTCCACAGAAATAAGGCTAGCAAAGAGATCCACGAAATACAGATGTAACTCTGTGAGATGAACTAACAGAACACTAAGCAGTTTCTCAGAAAGCTTCTTTCCAGATTTCATCTGAGGATATTTCCTTTTTCACCATCGCCCTCTATGGGATTCCAAATATCACTTTACCAATTCCAAAAGAACTATCCTAGCGAAAGGATTCTTGAGGGGAAAGCTGTAACTCTGTGACATAATTTCACAGAACACAAAGAAGTTTCTCAGAAAGCTTCTTTCTCTTTGTTATCGGAGGATATTTCCTTTGGCGCTATAGTCTTCAAAGGGATCCGAAATATCTGTTCTCAGATTCCCCAGAAATAAGGCTAGCAAAGAGATCCACGAAATACAGATGTAACTCTGTGAGATGAATTTACAGAACACTAAGCAGTTTCTCAGAAAGCTTCTTTCCAGATTTCATCTGAGGATATTTCCTTTTTCACCATCGCCCTCTATGGGCTTCCAAATATCACTTTGCCAATTCCACAAGAACTGTCTTATCGAAAGGTTTCTTAAGGGGAAATCTGTAACTCTGTGAGATGATTTCAAAGAACACAAAGAAGTTTCTCAAAAAGCTTCTTTCTCTTTGTTAGAGGAGGATATTTCCTTTGGCCCTATAGTCTCCAAAGGGATCCGAAATATCTGTTCTCAGATCCACAGAAATAAGCCTAGCAAAGAGATCCACGAAATACAGATGTAACTCTGTGAGATGAATTAACAGAACACTAAGCAGTTTCTCAGAAAGCTTCTTTCCAGATTTCCTCTGAGGATATTTCCTTTTTCACCATAGCCCTCTATGATCTTCCAAATATCACTTTGCCAATTCCACAACAACTGTCTTAGCGAAAGGCTTCTTGAGGGGAAAGCTGTAACTCTGTGAGTTGATTTCACGAAACACAAAGAAGTTTCTCAGAAAGGTTCTTTCTCTTTGTTATCGGAGGATATTTCCTTTGGCCCTATAGTCTTCAAAGGGATCCGAAATATCTGTTCTCAGATTCCACAGAAATAAGGCTAGCAAAGAGATCCACGAAATACAGATGTAACTCTGTGAGATAAATTAACAGAACACTAAGCAGTTTCTCAGAAAGCTGCTTTCCAGATTTCCTCTGGGGATATTTCCTTTTTCACCATAGCCCTCTATGGGCTTCCAAATATCACTTTGCCAATTCCACAAGAACTGTCTTAGCGAAAGGCTTCTTCAGGGGAAAGCTGTAACTCTGTGAGATGATTTCACAGAACACAAAGAAGTTTCTCAAAAAGCTTCTTTCTCTTTGTTATCGGAGGATATTTCCTTTGGCCCTATAGTCTCCAAAGGGATCCGAAGTATCTGTTCTCAGATTCCACAGAAATACGGCTAGCAAAGAGATCCAAGAAATACAGATGTAACTCTGTGAGTTGAATTAACAGAACACTAAGCAGTTTCTCAGAAAGCTTCTATCCAGATTTCCTCTGAGGATATTTCCTTTTTCACCATCGCCCTCTATGGGCTTCCAAATATCACTTTGCCAATTCCACAAGAACTGTCTTATCGAAAGGCTTCTTGAGGGGAAAGCTGTAACTCTGTGAGATGATTTCACAGAACACAAAGAAGTTTCTCAAAAAGCTTCTTTCTCTTTGTTATCGGAGAATATTTCCTTTGGCCCTATAGTCTTCAAAGGGATCCGAAATATCTGTTCTCAGATTCCACAGAAATAAGGCTAGCAAAGAGATCCACGAAATACAGATGTAACTCTGTGAGATGAACTAACAGAACACTAAGCAGTTTCTCAGAAAGCTTCTTTCCATATTTCATCTGAGGATATTTCCTTTTTCACCATAGCCCTCTATGGGCTTCCAAATATCACTTTGTCAATTCCACAAGAACTGTCTTAGCGAAAGGCTTCTTGAGGGGAAAGCTGTAACTCTTTGAGATGATTTCAAAGAACCCAAAGAAGTTTCTCAGAAAGCTTCTTTCTCTTTGTTATCGGAGGATATTTCCTTTGGCCCTATAGTCTTCAAAGGGATCCGAAATATCTGTTCTCAGATTCCACAGAAATAAGGCTAGCAAAGAGATCCACGAAATACGGATGTAACTCTGTGAGATGAATTAACAGAACAAAGCGGTTTCTCAGAAAGCTTCTTTCCAGATTTCCTCTGAGGATATTTCCTTTTTCAACATAGCCCTCTATGGGCCTCCAAATATCACTTTGTCAATTCCACAAGAACTGTCTTAGCGAAAGGCTTCTTGAGGGGAAAGCTGTAACTCTTTGAGATGATTTCAAAGAACACAAAGAAGTTTCTCAAAAAGCTTCTTTCTCTTTGTTATCGGAGGATATTTCCTTTGGCCCTATAGTCTCCAAAGGGATCCGAAATATCTGTTCTCAGATTCCACAGAAATAAGGCTAGCAAAGAGATCCACCAAATACAGATGTAACTCTGTGAGATAAATTAACAGAACACTAAGCAGTTTCTCAGAAAGCTTCTTTCCAGATTTCATCTGAGGATATTTCCTTTTTCACCATCGCCCTCTATGGGCTTCCAAATATCACTTTGCCAATTCCACAAGAACTGTCGTAGCGAAAGGCTTCCTGAGGGGAAAGCTGTAACTCTGTGAGATGATTTCACAGAACACAAAGAAGTTTCACAGAAAGCTTCTTTCTCTTTGTTATCGGAGGATATTTCCTTTGGCCCTATAGTCTCCAAAGGGATCCGAAATATCTGTTCTCAGATTCCACAGAAATAAGGCTAGCAAAGAGATCCACGAAATACAGATGTAACTCTGTGAGATGAATTAACAGAACACTAAGCAGTTCCTCAGAAAGCTTCTTTCCAGATTTCCTCTGAGGATATTTCCTTTTTCACCATAGCCCTCTATGGGCTTCCAAATATCACTTTGCCAATTCCACAAGAACTGTCTTAGCGAAAGGATTCTTGAGGGGAAAGCTGTAACTCTGTGAGTAGATTTCACAGAACACAAAGAAGTTTCTCAGAAAGCTTCTTTCTCTTTGTTATCGGAGGACCTTTCCTTTGGTCCTATAGTCTTCAAAGGCATCCGAAATATCTGTTCTCAGATTCCACAGAAATAAGGCTAGCAAAGAGATCCACGAAATACAGAAGTAACTCTGTGGGATGAATTAACAGAACACTAAGCAGTTTCTCAGAAAGCTTCTTTCCAGCTTTCCTCTGAGGATATTTCCGATTTCACCATAGCCCTCTATATCCTTCCAAATATCACTTTGCCAATTCCACAAGAACTGTCTTAGCGAAAGGCTTCTTGAGGGGAAATCTGTAACTCTGTGATATGATTTCACAGAACCCAAAGAAGTTTCTCAAAAAGCTTCTTTCTCTTTGTTATCGGAGGATATTTCCTTTGGCCCTATAGTTTTCAAAGGCATCCGAATATCTGTTCTCAGATTCCACAGAAATAAGGCTACGAAAGAGATCCACGAAATACAGATGTAACTCTGTGAGATAAATTAACAGAACACTAAGCAGTTTCTCAGAAAGCTTCTTTCCATATTTCATCTGAGGATATTTCCTTTTTCACCATAGCCCTCTATGGGCTTCCAAATATCACTTTGCCAATTCCACAAGAACTGTCTTAGCGAAAGGCTTCTTGAGGGGAAAGCTGTAACTCTGTGAGATGATTTCACAGAACCCAAAGAAGTTTCTCAAAAGGTTCTTTCTCTTTGTTATCGGAGAATATTTCCTTTGGCCCAATAGTCTTCAAAGGGATCCGAAATATCTGTTCTCAGATTCCACAGAAATAAGGCTAGCAAAGAGATTCGCGAAATACAGATGTAACTCTGTGAGATAAATTAACAGAACACTAAGCAGTTTCTCAGAAAGCTTCTTTCCAGATTTCATCTGAGGATATTTCCTTTTTCACCATAGCCCTCTATGGGCTTCCAAATATCACTTTGCCAATTCCACAAGAACTGTCTTAGCGAAAGGCTTCCTGAGGGGAAAGCTGTAACTCTGTGAGATGATTTCACAGAACACAAAGAAGTTTCACAGAAAGCTTCTTTCTCTTTGTTATCGGAGGATATTTCCTTTGGCCCTATAGTCTTCAAAGGGATCCGAAATATCTGTTCTCAGATTCCAGAGAAATAAGGCTAGCAAAGAGATCCAAGAAATACAGATGTAACTCTGTGAGATGAACTAACAGAACACTAAGCAGTTTCTCAGAAAGCTTCTTTCCATATTTCATCTGAGGATATTTCCTTTTTCACCATCGCCCTCTATGGGCTTCCAAATATCACTTTGCCAATTCCACAAGAACTGTCCTAGCGAAAGGATTCTTGAGGGGAAAGCTGTAACTCTGTGAGATGATTTCACAGAACACAAAGAAGTTTCTCAGAAAGCTTCTTTCTCTTTGTTATCGGAGGATATTTCCTTTGGCGCTATAGTCTTCAAAGGGATCCGAAATATCTGTTCTCAGATTCCCCTGAAATAAGGCTAGCAAAGAGGTCCACGAAATACGGATGTAACTCTGTGAGATGAATTAACAGAACAAAGCGGTTTCTCAGAAAGCTTCTTTCCAGATTTCCTCCGAGGATATTTCCTTTTTAACCATAGCCCTCTATGGGCTTCCAAATATCACTTTGCCAATTCCACAAGAACTGTCTAACTGAAAGGCTTCTTGAGGGGAAAGCTGTAACTCTGTGAGTTGATTTCACAGAACACAAAGAAGTTTCTCAGAAAGCTTCTTTCTCTTTGTTATCGGAGGATATTTCCTTTGGCCCTATACTCTCCAAAGGGATCCGAAGTATCTGTTCTCAGATTTCACAGAAATAAGGCTAGCAAAGAGATCCACGAAATACAGATGTAACTCTGTGAGATGAATTAACAGAATACTAAGCAGTTTCTCAGAAACTTCTTTCCTGATTTCCTCTGAGGATATTTCCTTTTTCACCATAGCCCTCTATGGGCTTCCAAATATCACTTTGCCAATTCCACAAGAACTGTCTTAGCGAAAGGCTTCTTGAGGGGAAAGCTGTAACTCTGTGAGTTGATTTCACAGAACACAAAGAAGTTTCTCAGAAAGCTTCTTTCTCTTTGTTATCGGAGGACCTTTCCTTTGGTCCTATAGTCTTCAAAGGCATCCGAAATATCTGTTCTCAGATTCCACAGAAATAAGGCTAGCAAAGAGATCCACGAAATACAGAAGTAACTCTGTGGGATGAATTAACAGAACACTAAGCAGTTTCTCAGAAAGCTTCTTTCCAGCTTTCCTCTGAGGATATTTCCGATTTCACCATAGCCCTCTATATCCTTCCAAATATCACTTTGCCAATTCCACAAGAACTGTCTTAGCGAAAGGCTTCTTGAGGGGAAATCTGTAACTCTGTGAGATGATTTCGCAGAACCCAAAGAAGTTTCTCAAAAAGCTTCTTTCTCTTTGTTATCGGAGGATATTTCCTTTGGCCCTATAGTTTTCAAAGGCATCCGAAATATCTGTTCTCAGATTCCACAGAAATAAGGCTACGAAAGAGATCCACGAAATACAGATGTAACTCTGTGAGATAAATTAACAGAACACTAAGCAGTTTCTCAGAAAGCTTCTTTCCATATTTCATCTGAGGATATTTCCTTTTTCACCATAGCCCTCTATGGGCTTCCAAATATCACTTTGCCAATTCCACAAGAACTGTCTTAGCGAAAGGCTTCTTGAGGGGAAAGCTGTAACTCTGTGAGATGATTTCACAGAACCCAAAGAAGTTTCTCAAAAGGTTCTTTCTCTTTGTTATCGGAGAATATTTCCTTTGGCCCTATAGTCTTCAAAGGGATCCGAAATATCTGTTCTCAGATTCCACAGAAATAAGGCTAGCAAAGAGATTCGCGAAATACAGATGTAACTCTGTGAGATAAATTAACAGAACACTAAGCAGTTTCTCAGAAAGCTTCTTTCCAGATTTCATCTGAGGATATTTCCTTTTTCACCATAGCCCTCTATGGGCTTCCAAATATCACTTTGCCAATTCCACAAGAACTGTCTTAGCGAAAGGCTTCCTGAGGGGAAAGCTGTAACTCTGTGAGATGATTTCACAGAACACAAAGAAGTTTCACAGAAAGCTTCTTTCTCTTTGTTATCGGAGGATATTTCCTTTGGCCCTATAGTCTTCAAAGGGATCCGAAATATCTGTTCTCAGATTCCACAGAAATAAGGCTAGCAAAGAGATCCACGAAATACAGATGTAACTCAGTGAGATGAACTAACAGAACACTAAGCAGTTTCTCAGAAAGCTTCTTTCCATATTTCATCTGAGGATATTTCCTTTTTCACCATCGCCCTCTATGGGCTTCCAAATATCACTTTGCCAATTCCACAAGAACTGTCCTAGCGAAAGGATTCTTGAGGGGAAAGCTGTAACTCTGTGAGATGATTTCACAGAACACAAAGAAGTTTCTCAGAAAGCTTCTTTCTCTTTGTTATCGGAGGATATTTCCTTTGGCGCTATAGTCTTCAAAGGGATCCGAAATATCTGTTCTCAGATTCCCCTGAAATAAGGCTAGCAAAGAGGTCCACGAAATACGGATGTAACTCTGTGAGATGAATTAACAGAACAAAGCGGTTTCTCAGAAAGCTTCTTTCCAGATTTCCTCCGAGGATATTTCCTTTTTAACCATAGCCCTCTATGGGCTTCCAAATATCACTTTGCCAATTCCACAAGAACTGTCTAACTGAAAGGCTTCTTGAGGGTAAAGCTGTAACTCTGTGAGTTGATTTCACAGAACACAAAGAAGTTTCTCAGAAAGCTTCTTTCTCTTTGTTATCGGAGGATATTTCCTTTGGCCCTATATTCTCCAAAGGGATCCGAAGTATCTGTTCTCAGATTTCACAGAAATAAGGCTAGCAAAGAGATCCACGAAATACAGATGTAACTCTGTGAGATGAATTAACAGAACACTAAGCAGTTTCTCAGAAACTTCTTTCCTGATTTCCTCTGAGGATATTTCCTTTTTCACCATAGCCCTCTATGGGCTTCCAAATATCACTTTGCCAATTCCACAAGAACTGTCTTAGCGAAAGGCTTCTTGAGGGGAAAGCTGTAACTCTGTGAGTTGATTTCACAGAACACAAAGAAGTTTCTCAGAAAGCTTCTTTCTCTTTGTTATCGGAGGACATTTCCTTTGGCATTATAGTCTTCAAAGGCATCCGAAATATCTGTTCTCAGATTCCACAGAAATAAGGCTAGCAAAGAGATCCACGAAATACAGAAGTAAGTCTGTGGGATGAATTAACAGAACACTAAGCAGTTTCTCAGAAAGCTTCTTTCCAGATTTCCGCTGAGGATATTTCCGATTTCACCATAGCCCTCTATATCCTTCCAAATATCACTTTGCCAATTCCACAAGAACTGTCTTATCGAAAGGCTTCTTGAGGGGAAAGCTGTAACTCTGTGAGATGATTTCACAGAACCCAAAGAAGTTTCTCAAAAAGCTTCTTTCTCTTTGTTATCGGAGGATATTTCCTTTGACCCTATAGGTTTCAAAGGCATCCGAAATATCTGTTCTCAGATTCCACAGAAATAAGGCTACGAAAGAGATCCACGAAATACAGATGTAACTCTGTGAGATAAATTAACAGAACACTAAGCAGTTTCTCAGAAAGCTTCTTTCAAGATTTCATCTGAGGATATTTCCTTTTTCACCATCGCCCTCTATGGGCTTCCAAATATCACTTTGCCAATTCCACAAGAACTGTCTTAGCGAAAGGCTTCCTGAGCGGAAAGCTGTAACTCTGTGAGATGATTTCACAGAACACAAAGAAGTTTCACAGAAAGCTTCTTTCTCTTTGATATCGGAGGATATTTCCTTTGGCCCTATAGTCTCCAAAGGGATCCGAAATATCTGTTCTCAGATTCCACAGAAATAAGGCTAGCAAAGAGATCCACGAAATACAGATGTAACTCTGTGAGATGAATTAACAGAACACTAAGCAGTTTCTCAGAAAGCTTCTTTCCAGATTTCCTCTGAGGATATTTCCTTTTTCACCATAGCCCTCTATGGGCTTCCAAATATCACTTTGCCAATTCCACAAGAACTGTCTTAGCGAAAGGCTTCTTGAGTGGAAAGCTGTAACTCTGTGAGTAGATTTCACAGAACACAAAGAAGTTTCTCAGAAAGCTTCTTTCTCTTTGTTATCGGAGGACATTTCCTTTGGCCCTATAGTCTTCAAAGGCATCCGAAATATCTGTTCTCAGATTCCACAGAAATAAGGCTAGCAAAGAGATCCACGAAATACAGAAGTAACTCTGTGGGATGAATTAACAGAACACTAAGCAGTTTCTTAGAAAGCTTCTTTCCAGACTTCCTCTGAGGATATTTCCGATTTCACCATAGCCCTCTATATCCTTCCAAATATCACTTTGCCAATTCCACAAGAACTGTCTTAGCGAAAGGCTTCTTGAGGGGAAAGCTGTAACTCTGTGAGATGATTTCACAGAACCCAAAGAAGTTTCTCAAAAAGCTTCTTTCTCTTTGTTATCGGAGGATATTTCCTTGGCCCTATAGTTTTCAAAGGCATCCGAAATATCTGTTCTCAGATTCCACAGAAATAAGGCTACAAAAGAGATCCACGAAATACAGATGTAACTCTGTGAGATAAATTAACAGAACACTAAGCAGTTTCTCAGAAAGCTTCTTTCCATATTTCATCTGAGGATATTTCCTTTTTCACCATAGCCCTCTATGGGCTTCCAAATATCACTTTGCCAATTCCACAAGAACTGTCTTAGCGAAAGGCTTCTTGAGGGGAAAGCTGTAACTCTGTGAGATGATTTCACAGAACACAAAGAAGTTTCACAGAAAGCTTCTTTCTCTTTGTTATCGGAGGATATTTCCTTTGGCCCTATAGTCTCCAAAGGGATCCGAAATATCTGTTCTCAGATTCCACAGAAATAAGGCTAGCAAAGAGATCCACGAAATACAGATGAAACTCTGTGAGATGAACTAACAGAGCACTAAGCAGTTTCTCAGAAAGCTTCTTTCCAGATTTCATCTGAGGATATTTCCTTTTTCACAATCGACTTCTATGGGCTTCCAAATATCACTTTGCCAATTCCAAAAGATCTGTCCTAGCGAAAGGATTCTTGAGGGGAAAGCTGTAACTCTGTGAGATGATTTCACAGAACACAAAGAAGTTTCACAGAAAGCTTCTTTCTCTTTGTTATCGGAGGATATTTCCTTTGGCGCTATAGTCTTCAAAGGGATCCGAAATATCTGTTCTCAGATTCCACAGAAATAAGGCTAGCAAAGAGATCCACGAAATACACATGTAACTCTGTGAGATGAATTAACAGAACACTAAGCAGTTTCTCAGAAAGCTTCTTTCCAGATTTCTTCTGAGGATATTTCCTTTTTCACCATCGCCCTCTATGGGCTTCCAAATATCACTTTTCCAATTCCACAAGAACTGTCTTATCGAAAGGCTTCTTGAGGGGAAATCTGTAACTCTGTGAGATGATTTCAAAGAACACAAAGAAGTTTCTCAAAAAGCTTCTTTCCCTTTGTTATAGGAGGATATTTCCTTTGGCCCTATAGTCTCCAAAGGGATCCGAAGTATCTGTTCTCAGATTCCACAGAAATAAGGCTAGCAAAGAGATCCACGAAATACAGATGTAACTCTGTGAGATGAATTAACAGAACACTAAGCAGATTCTCAGAAAGCTTCTTTCCAGATTTCATCTGAGGATATTTCCTTTGTCACCATAGCCCTCTATGGGCTTCCAAATATCATTTGCAATTCCACAAGAACTGTCTTAGCGAAAGGCTTCTTGAGGGGAATGCTGTAACTCTGTGAGATGATTTCACAGAACACAAAGAAGTTTCACAGAAAGCTTCTTTCTCTTTGTTATCGGAGGATATTTCCTTTGACCCTATAGTCTTCAAAGGGATCCGAAATATCTGTTCTCAGATTCCACAGAAATAAGGCTAGCAAAGAGATCCACGAAATACAGATGTAACTCTGTGAGATGAACTAACAGAACACTAAGCAGTTTCTCAGAAAGCTTCTTTCCAGATTTCATCTGAGGATATTTCCTTTTTCACCATCGCCCTCTATGGGATTCCAAATATCACTTTACCAATTCCAAAAGAACTATCCTAGCGAAAGGATTCTTGAGGGGAAAGCTGTAACTCTGTGACATAATTTCACAGAACACAAAGAAGTTTCTCAGAAAGCTGCTTTCTCTTTGTTATCGGAGGATATTTCCTTTGGCGCTGTAGTCTTCAAAGGGATCCGAAATATCTGTTCTCAGATTCCCCAGAAATAAGGCTAGCAAAGAGATCCACGAAATACAGATGTAACTCTGTGAGATGAATTTACAGAACACTAAGCAGTTTCTCAGAAAGCTTCTTTCCAGATTTCATCTGAGGATATTTCCTTTTTCACCATCGCCCTCTATGGGCTTCCAAATATCACTTTGCCAATTCCACAAGAACTGTCTTATCGAAAGGTTTCTTGAGGGGAAATCTGTAACTCTGTGAGATGATTTCAAAGAACACAAAGAAGTTTCTCAAAAAGCTTCTTTCTCTTTGTTATAGGAGGATATTTCCTTTGCCCTATAGTCTCCAAAGGGATCCGAAATATCTGTTCTCAGATCCACAGAAATAAGGCTAGCAAAGAGATCCACGAAATACAGATGTAACTCTGTGAGATGAATTAACAGAACACTAAGCAGTTTCTCAGAAAGCTTCTTTCCAGATTTCCTCTGAGGATATTTCCTTTTTCACCATAGCCCTCTATGGTCTTCCAAATATCACTTTGCCAATTCCACAACAACTGTCTTAGCGAAAGGCTTCTTGAGGGGAAAGCTGTAACTCTGTGAGTTGATTTCACGAAACACAAAGAAGTTTCTCAGAAAGGTTCTTTCTCTTTGTTATCGGAGGATATTTCCTTTGGCCCTATAGTCTTCAAAGGGATCCGAAATATCTGTTCTCAGATTCCACAGAAATAAGGCTAGCAAAGAGATCCACGAAATACCGATGCAACTCTGTGAGATAAATTAACAGAACACTAAGCAGTTTCTCAGAAAGCTGCTTTCCAGATTTCCTCTGAGGATATTTCCTTTTTCACCATAGCCCTCTATGGGCTTCCAAATATCACTTTGCCAATTCCACAAGAACTGTCTTAGCGAAAGGCTTCTTGAGGGGAAAGCTGTAACTCTGTGAGATGATTTCACAGAACACAAAGAAGTTTCTCAAAAAGCTTCTTTCTCTTTGTTATCGGAGGATATTTCCTTTGGCCCTATAGTCTCCAAAGGGATCCGAAGTATCTGTTCTCAGATTCCACAGAAATACGGCTAGTAAAGAGATCCAAGAAATACAGATGTAACTCTGTGAGTTGAATTAACAGAACACTAAGCAGTTTCTCAGAAAGCTTCTTTCCAGATTTCCTCTGAGGATATTTCCTTTTTCAACATCGCCCTCTATGGGCTTCCAAATATCACTTTGCCAATTCCACAAGAACTGTCTTAGCGAAAGGCTTCTTGAGGGGAAAGCTGTAACTCTGTGAGATGATTTCACAGAACCCAAAGAAGTTTCTCAAAAGGTTCTTTCTCTTTGTTATCGGAGAATATTTCCTTTGGCCCTATAGTCTTCAAAGGGATCCGAAATATCTGTTCTCAGATTCCACAGAAATAAGGCTAGCAAAGAGATCCACGAAATACAGATGTAACTCTGTGAGATAAATTAACAGAACATTAAGCAGTTTCTCAGAAAGCTTCTTTCCATATTTCATCTGAGGATATTTCCTTTTTCACCATAGCCCTCTATGGGCTTCCAAATATCACTTTGCCAATTCCACAAGAACTGTCTTAGCGAAAGGCTTCCTGAGGGGAAAGCTGTAACTCTGTGAGATGATTTCACAGAACACAAAGAAGTTTCACAGAAAGCATCTTTCTCTTTGTTATCGGAGGATATTTCCTTTGGCCCTATAGTCTTCAAAGGGATCCGAAATATCTGTTCTCAGATTCCACAGAAATAAGGCTAGCAAAGAGATCCACGAAATACAGATGTAACTCTGTGAGATGAACTAACAGAACACTAAGCAGTTTCTCAGAAAGCTTCTTTCCACATTTCATCTGAGGATATTTCCTTTTTCAGCATCGCCCTCTATGGGCTTCCAAATATCACTTTGCCAATTCCACAAGAACTGTCCTAGCGAAAGGATTCTTGAGGGGAAAGCTGTAACTCTGTGAGATGATTTCACAGAACACAAAGAAGTTTCTCAGAAAGCTTCTTTCTCTTTGTTATCGGAGGATATTTCCTTTGGCGCTATAGTCTTCAAAGGGATCCGAAATATCTGTTCTCAGATTCCCCAGAAATAAGGCTAGCAAAGAGATCCACGAACTACAGATGTAACTCTGTGAGATGAATTAACAGAACACTAAGCAGTTTCTCAGAAAGCTTCTTTCCAGATTTCATCTGAGGATATTTCCTTTTTCACCATAGCCCTCTATGGGCTTCCAAATATCACTTTGCCAATTCCACAAGAACTGTCTTAGCGAAAGGCTTCTTGAGGGGAAAGCTGTAACTCTGTGAGTTGATTTCACAGAACACAAAGAAGTTTCTCAGAAAGCTTCTTTCTCTTTGTTATCGGAGGATATTTCCTTTGGTCCTATAGTCTCCAAAGGGATCCGAAGTATCTGTTCTCAGATTCCACAGAAATAAGGCAAGCAAAGAGATCCACGAAATACAGATGTAACTCTGTGAGATGAATTAACAGAACACTAAGCAGTTTCTCAGAAAGCTTCTTTCCAGATTTCCTCTGAGGATATTTCCTTTTTCAACATAGCCCTCTATGGGCCTCCAAATATCACTTTGCCAATTCCACAAGAACTGTCTTAGCGAAAGGCTTCTTGAGGGGAAAGCTGTAACTCTGTGAGATGATTTCAAAGAACACCAAGAAGTTTCTCAAAAAGCTTCTTTCTCTTTGTTATCGGAGAATATTTCCTTTGGCCCTATAGTCTCCAAAGGGATCCGAAATATCTGTTCTCAGATTCCACAGAAATAAGGCTAGCAAAGAGATCCATGACATACAGATGTAACTCTGTGAGATGAATTAACAGAACACTAAGCAGTTTCTCAGAAAGCTTCTTTCCAGATTTCCTCTGAGGATATTTCCTTTTTCACCATAGCCCTCTATGGGCTTCCAAATATCACTTTGCCAATTCCACAAGAACTGTCTTAGCGAAAGGCTTCTTGAGGGGAAAGCTGTAACTCTGTGAGTTGATTTCACAGAACACAAAGAAGTTTCTCAGAAAGGTTCTTTCTCTTTGTTATCGGAGGATATCTCCTTTGGCCCTATAGTCTTCAAAGGGATCCGAAATATCTGTTCTCAGATTCCACAGAAATAAGGCTAGCAAAGAGATCCACGAAATACAGAAGTAACTCTGTGAGATGAATTAACAGAACACTAAGCAGTTTCTCAGAAAGCTTCTTTCCAGATTTCATCTGAGGATATTTCCTTTTTCACCATAGCCCTCTATGTGCTTCCAAATATCATTTGCCAATTCCACAAGAACTGTCTTAGCCAAAGGCTCCTTGAGGGGAAAGCTGTAACTCTGTGAGATGATTTCACAGAACACAAAGAAGTTTCACAGAAAGCTTCTTTCTCTTTGTTATCGGAGGATATTTCCTTTGGCCCTATAGTCTTCAAAGGGATCCGAAATATCTGTTCCTAGATTCCACAGAAATAAGGCTAGCAAAGAGATCCACGAAATACAGATGTAACTCTGTGAGATGAATTAACAGAACACTAAGCACTTTCTCAGAAAGCTTCTTTCCAGATTTCCTCTGAGGATATTTCCTTTTTCACCATAGCCCTCTATGGTCTTCCAAATATCACTTTGCCAATTCCACAAGAACTGTCTTAGCGAAAGGCTTCTTGAGGGGAAAGCTGTAACTCTGTGAGTTGATTTCACGAAACACAAAGAAGTTTCTCAGAAAGGTTCTTTCTCTTTGTTATCGGAGGATATTTCCTTTGGCCCTATAGTCTTCAAAGGGATCCGAAATATCTGTTCTCAGATTCCACAGAAATAAGGCTAGCAAAGAGATCCACGAAATACAGATGTAACTCTGTGAGATAAATTAACAGAACACTAAGCAGTTTCTCAGAAAGCTTCTTTCCAGATTTCCTCTGAGGATATTTCCTTTTTCAACATAGCCCTCTATGGGCTTCCAAATATCACTTTGCCAATTCCACAAGAACTGTCTTAGCGAAAGGCTTCTTCAAGGGAAACCTGCAACTCTGTGAGATGATTTCACAGAACACAAAGAAGTTTCTCAAAAAGCTTCTTTCTCTTTGTTATCGGAGGATATTTCCTTTGGCCCTATAGTCTCCAAAGGGATCCGAAGTATCTGTTCTCAGATTCCACAGAAATACGGCTAGCAAAGAGATCCAAGAAATACAGACGTAACTTGGTGAGTTGAATTAACAGAACACTAAGCAGTTTCTCAGAAAGCTTCTTTCCAGATTTCCTCTGAGGATATTTCCTTTTTCACCATCGCCCTCTATGGGCTTCCAAATATCACTTTGCCAATTCCACAAGAACTGTCTTAGCGAAAGGCTTCTTGAGGGGAAAGCTGTAACTCTGTGAGATGATTTCACAGAACACAAAGAAGTTTCTCAAAAAGCTTCTTTCTCTTTGTTATCGGAGAATATTTCCTTTGGCCCTATATTCTTCAAAGGGATCCGAAATATCTGTTCTCAGATTCCACAGAAATAAGGATAGCAAAGAGATCCACGAAATACAGATGTAAGTCTGTGAGATAAATTAACAGAACACTAAGCAGTTTCTCAGAAAGCTTCTTTCCATATATCATCTGAGGATATTTCCTTTTTCACCATAGCCCTCCATGGGCTTCCAAATAACACTTTGCCAATTCCACAAGAACTGTCTTAGCGAAAGGCTTCCTGAGGGGAAAGCTGTAACTCTGTGACATGATTTCACAGAACACAAAGAAGTTTCACAGAAAGCTTCTTTCTCTTTGTTATCGGAGGATATTTCCTTTGTCCCTATAGTCTTCAAAGGGATCCGAAATATCTGTTCTCAGATTCCACAGAAATAAGGCTAGCAAAGAGATCCACGAAATACAGATGTAACTCTGTGAGATGAACTAACAGAACACTAAGCAGTTTCTCAGAAAGCTTCTTTCCAGATTTCATATGAGGATATTTCCTTTTTCACCATCGCCCTCTATGGGCTACCAAATATCACTTTGCCAATTCCACAAGAACTGTCCTTGCGAAAGGATTCTTGAGGGGAAAGCCGTAACTCTGTGACATAATTTCACAGAACACAAAGAAGTTTCTCAGAAAGCTGCTTTCTCTTTGTTATCGGAGGATATTTCCTTTGGCGCTATAGTCTTCAAAGGGATCCGAAATATCTGTTCTCAGATTCCCCAGAAATAAGGCTAGCAAAGAGATCCACGAAATACAGATGTAACTCTGTGAGATGAATTTACAGAACACTAAGCAGTTTCTCAGAAAGCTTCTTTCCAGATTTCATCTGAGGATATTTCCTTTTTCACCATCGCCCTCTATGGGCTTCCAAATATCACTTTGCCAATTCCAAAAGAACTGTCTTATCGAAAGGTTTCTTGAGGGGAAATCTGTAACTCTGTGAGATGATTTCAAAGAACACAAAGAAGTTTCTCAAAAAGCTTCTTTCTCTTTGTTATAGGAGGATATTTCCTTTGGCACTATAGTCTCCAAAGGGATCCGAATTATCTGTTCTCAGATCCACAGAAATAAGGCTAGCAAAGAGATCCACGAAATACAGATGTAACTCTGTGAGATGAATTAACAGAACACTAAGCAGTTTCTCAGAAAGCTTCTTTCCAGATTTCCTCTGAGGATATTTCCTTTTTCACCATAGCCCTCTATGGTCTTCCAAATATCACTTTGCCAATTCCACAACAACTGTCTTAGCGAAAGGCTTCTTGAGGGGAAAGCTGTAACTCTGTGAGTTGATTTCACGAAACACAAAGAAGTTTCTCAGAAAGGTTCTTTCTCTTTGTTATCGGAGGATATTTCCTTTGGCCCTATAGTCTTCAAAGGGATCCGAAATATCTGTTCTCAGATTCCACAGAAATAAGGCTAGCAAAGAGATCCACGAAATACAGATGCAACTCTGTGAGATAAATTAACAGAACACTAAGCAGTTTCTCAGAAAGCTGCTTTCCAGATTTCCTCTGAGGATATTTCCTTTTTCACCATAGCCCTCTATGGGCTTCCAAATATCACTTTGCCAATTCCACAAGAACTGTCTTAGCGAAAGGCTTCTTGAGGGAAAGCTGTAACTCTGTGAGATGATTTCACAGAACACAAAGAAGTTTCTCAAAAAGCTTCTTTCTCTTTTTTATCGGAGGATATTTCCTTTGGCCCTATAGTCTCCAAAGGGATCCGAAGTATCTGTTCTCAGATTCCACAGAAATACGGCTAGTAAAGAGATCCAAGAAATACAGATGTAACTCTGTGAGTTGAATTAACAGAACACTAAGCAGTTTCTCAGAAAGCTTCTTTCCAGATTTCCTCTGAGGATATTTCCTTTTTCACCATCGCCCTCTATGGGCTTCCAAATATCACTTTGCCAATTCCACAAGAACTGTCTTAGCGAAAGGCTTCTTGAGGGGAAAGCTGTAACTCTGTGAGATGATTTCACAGAACCCAAAGAAGTTTCTCAAAAGGTTCTTTCTCTTTGTTATCGGAGAATATTTCCTTTGGCCCTATAGTCTTCAAAGGGATCCGAAATATCTGTTCTCAGATTCCACAGAAATAAGGCTAGCAAAGAGATCCACGAAATACAGATGTAACTCAGTGAGATAAATTAACAGAACACTAAGCAGTTTCTCAGAAAGCTTCTTTCCATATTTCATCTGAGGATATTTCCTTTTTCACCATAGCCCTCTATGGGCTTCCAAATATCACTTTGCCAATTCCACAACAACTGTCTTAGCGAAAGGCTTCCTGAGGGGAAAGCTGTAACTCTGTGAGATGATTTCACAGAACACAAAGAAGTTTCACAGAAAGCATCTTTCTCTTTGTTATCGGAGGATATTTCCTTTGGCCCTATAGTCTTCAAAGGGATCCGAAATATCTGTTCTCAGATTCCACAGAAATAAGGCTAGCAAAGAGATCCACGAACTACAGATGTAACTCTGTGAGATGAATTAACAGAACACTAAGCAGTTTCTCAGAAAGCTTCTTTCCAGATTTCATCTGAGGATATTTCCTTTTTCACCATAGCCCTCTATGGGCTTCCAAATATCACTTTGCCAATTCCACAAGAACTGTCTTAGCGAAAGGCTTCTTGAGGGGAAAGCTGTAACTCTGTGAGTTGATTTCACAGAACACAAAGAAGTTTCTCAGAAAGCTTCTTTCTCTTTGTTATCGGAGGATATTTCCTTTGGTCCTATAGTCTCCAAAGGGAACCGAAGTATCTGTTCTCAGATTCCACAGAAATAAGGCAAGCAAAGAGATCCACGAAATACAGATGTAACTCTGTGAGATGAATTAACAGAACACTAAGCAGTTTCTCAGAAAGCTTCTTTCCAGATTTCCTCTGAGGATATTTCCTTTTTCAACATAGCCCTCTATGGGCCTCCAAATATCACTTTGCCAATTCCACAAGAACTGTCTTAGCGAAAGGCTTCTTGAGGGGAAAGCTGTAACTCTGTGAGATGATTTCAAAGAACACCAAGAAGTTTCTCAAAAAGCTTCTTTCTCTTTGTTATAGGAGGATATTTCCTTTGGCACTATAGTCTCCAAAGGGATCCGAATTATCTGTTCTCAGATCCACAGAAATAAGGCTAGCAAAGAGATCCACGAAATACAGATGTAACTCTTTGAGATGAATTAACAGAACACTAAGCAGTTTCTCAGAAAGCTTCTTTCCAGATTTCCTCTGAGGATATTTCCTTTTTCACCATAGCCCTCTATGGTCTTCCAAATATCACTTTGCCAATTCCACAACAGCTGTCTTAGCGAAAGGCTTCTTGAGGGGAAAGCTGTAACTCTGTGAGTTGATTTCACGAAACACAAAGAAGTTTCTCAGAAAGGTTCTTTCTCTTTGTTATCGGAGGATATTTCCTTTGGCCCTATAGTCTTCAAAGGGATCCGAAATATCTGTTCTCAGATTCCACAGAAATAAGGCTAGCAAAGAGATCCATGAAATACAGATGCAACTCTGTGAGATAAATTAACAGAACACTAAGCAGTTTCTCAGAAAGCTGCTTTCCAGATTTCCTCTGAGGATATTTCCTTTTTCACCATAGCCCTCTATGGGCTTCCAAATATCACTTTGCCAATTCCACAAGAACTGTCTTAGCGAAAGGCTTCTTGAGGGGAAAGCTGTAACTCTATGAGATGATTTCACAGAACACAAAGAAGTTTCTCAAAAAGCTTCTTTCTCTTTGTTATCGGAGGATATTTCCTTTGGCCCTATAGTCTCCAAAGGGATCCGAAGTATCTGTTCTCAGATTCCACAGAAATACGGCTAGTAAAGAGATCCAAGAAATACAGATGTAACTCTGTGAGTTGAATTAACAGAACACTAAGCAGTTTCTCAGAAAGCTTCTTTCCAGATTTCCTCTGAGGATATTTCCTTTTTCACCATCGCCCTCTATGGGCTTCCAAATATCACTTTGCCAATTCCACAAGAACTGTCTTAGCGAAAGGCTTCTTGAGGGGAAAGCTGTAACTCTGTGAGATGATTTCACAGAACCCAAAGAAGTTTCTCAAAAGGTTCTTTCTCTTTGTTATCGGAGAATATTTCCTTTGGCCCTATAGTCTTCAAAGGGATCCGAAATATCTGTTCTCAGATTCCACAGAAATAAGGCTAGCAAAGAGATCCACGAAATACAGATGTAACTCAGTGAGATAAATTAACAGAACACTAAGCAGTTTCTCAGAAAGCTTCTTTCCATATTTCATCTGAGGATATTTCCTTTTTCACCATAGCCCTCTATGGGCTTCCAAATATCACTTTGCCAATTCCACAAGAACTGTCTTAGCAAAAGGCTTCCTGAGGGGAAAGCTGTAACTCTGTGAGATGATTTCACAGAACACAAAGAAGTTTCACAGAAAGCATCTTTCTCTTTGTTATCGGAGGATATTTCCTTTGGCCCTATAGTCTTCAAAGGGATCCGAAATATCTGTTCTCAGATTCCACAGAAATAAGGCTAGCAAAGAGATCCACGAACTACAGATGTAACTCTGTGAGATGAATTAACAGAACACTAAGCAGTTTCTCAGAAAGCTTCTTTCCAGATTTCATCTGAGGATATTTCCTTTTTCACCATAGCCCTCTATGGGCTTCCAAATATCACTTTGCCAATTCCACAAGAACTGTCTTAGCAAAGGCTTCTTGAGGGGAAAGCTGTAACTCTGTGAGTTGATTTCACAGAACACAAAGAAGTTTCTCAGAAAGCTTCTTTCTCTTTGTTATCGGAGGATATTTCCTTTGGTCCTATAGTCTCCAAAGGGATCCGAAGTATCTGTTCTCAGATTCCACAGAAATAAGGCAAGCAAAGAGATCCACGAAATACAGATGTAACCCTGTGAGATGAATTAACAGAACACTAAGCAGTTTCTCAGAAAGCTTCTTTCCAGATTTCCTCTGAGGATATTTCCTTTTTCAACATAGCCCTCTATGGGCCTCCAAATATCACTTTGCCAATTCCACAAGAACTATCTTAGCGAAAGGCTTCTTGAGGGGAAAGCTGTAACTCTGTGAGATGATTTCAAAGAACACCAAGAAGTTTCTCAAAAAGCTTCTTTCTCTTTGTTATCGGAGAATATTTCCTTTGGCCCTATAGTCTCCAAAGGGATCCGAAATATCTGTTCTCAGATTCCACAGAAATAAGGCTAGCAAAGAGATCCATGACATACAGATGTAACTCTGTGAGATGAATTAACAGAACACTAAGCAGTTTCTCAGAAAGCTTCTTACCAGATTTCCTCTGAGGATATTTCCTTTTTCACCATAGCCCTCTATGGGCTTCCAAATATCACTTTGCCAATTCCACAAGAACTGTCTTAGCGAAAGGCTTCTTGAGGGGAAAGCTGTAACTCTGTGAGTTGATTTCACAGAACACAAAGAAGTTTCTCAGAAAGCTTCTTTCTCTTTGTTATCGGAGGATATTTCCTTTGGCCCTATAGTCTTCAAAGGGATCCGAAATATCTGTTCTCAGATTCCACAGAAATAAGGCAAGCAAAGAGATCCACAAAATACAGAAGTAACTCTGTGAGATGAATTAACAGAACACTAAGCAGTTTCTCAGAAAGCTTCTTTCCAGATTTCATCTGAGGATATTTCCTTTTTCACCATAGCCCTCTATGTGCTTCCAAATATCATTTGCCAATTCCACAAGAACTGTCTTAGCGAAAGGCTTCTTGAGGGGAAAGCTGTAACTCTGTGAGATGATTTCATAGAACACAAAGAAGTTTCACAGAAAGCTTCTTTCTCTTTGTTATCGGAGGATATTTCCTTTGGCCCTATAGTCTTCAAAGGGATCCGAAATATCTGTTCTCAGATTCCACAGAAATAAGGCTAGCAAAGTGATCCAAGACATGCAGATGTAACTCTGTGAGATAAATTAACAGAACACTAAGCAGTTTCTCAGAAAGCTGCTTTCCAGATTTCCTCTGAGGATATTTCCTTTTTCACCATAGCCCTCTATGGGCTTCCAAATATCACTTTGCCAATTCCACAAGAACTCTCTTAGCGAAAGGCTTCTTCAGGCGAAAGCTGTAACTCTGTGAGATGATTTCACAGAACACAAAGAAGTTTCTCAAAAAGCTTCTTTCTCTTTGTTATCGAAGGATATTTCCATTGGCCCTATAGTCTCCAAAGGGATCCGAAGTATCTGTTCTCAGATTCCACAGAAATACGGCTAGCAAAGAGATCCAAGAAATACAGATGTAACTCTGTGAGTTGAATAAACAGAACACTAAGCAGTTTCTCAGAAAGCTTCTTTCCAGATTTCCTCTGAGGATATTTCCTTTTTCACCATCGTCCTCTATGTTCTTCCAAATATCACTTTGCCAATTCCACAAAACTGTCTTAGCGAAAGGCTTCTTGAGGGAAAGCTGTAACTCTGTGAGATGATTTCAAAGAACACAAAGAAGTTTCTCAAAAAGCTTCTTTCTCTTTGTTATCGGAGAATATTTCCTTTGGCCCTATATTCTACAAAGGGATCCGAAATATCTGTTCTCAGATTCCACAGAAATAAGGCTAGCTAAGAGATCCACGAAATACAGATGTAACTCTGTGAGATAAATTAACAGAACACTAAGCAGTTTCTCAGAAAGCTTCTTTCCATATTTCATCTGAGGATGTTTCCTTTTTCACCATAGCCCTCTACGGGCTTCGAAATATCACTTTGCCAATTCCAAAAGAACTGTCTTAGCGAAAGGCTTCCTGAGGGGAAAGCTGTAACTCTGTGAGTTGGTTTCACAGAACACAAAGAAGTTTCTCAGAAAGCTTCTTTCTCTTTGTTATCGGAGGATATTTCCTTTGGCCCTATAGTCTTCAAAGGGATCCGAAATATCTGTTCTCAGATTCCACAGAAATAAGGCTAGCAAAGAGATCCACGAAATACAGAAGTAACACTGTGAGATGAATTAACAGAACACTAAGCAGTTTCTCAGAAAGCTTCTTTCCAGATTTCCTCTGAGGATATTTCCGATTTCACCATAGCCCTCTATGGCCTTCCAAATATCACCTTGCCAATTCCACAAGAACTCTCTTAGCGAAAGGCTTCTTGAGGGGAAAGCTGTAATTCTGTGAGATGATTTCACAGAACCCAAAGAAGTTTCTCAAAAAGCTTCTTTCTCTTTGTTATCGGAGGATATTTCCTTTGGCCCTATAGTTTTCAAAGGCATCCGAAATATCTGTTCTCAGATTCCACAGAAATAAGGCTACGAAAGAGATCCACGAAATACAGATGTAACTCTGTGAGATAAATTAACAGAACACTAAGCAGTTTCTCAGAAAGCTTCTTTACATATTTCATCTGAGGATATTTCCTTTTTCACCATAGCCCTCTATGGGCTTCCAAATATCACTTTGCCAATTCCACAAGAACTGTCTTAGCGAAAGGCTTCTTGAGGGGAAAGCTGTAACTCTGTGAGATGATTTCATAGAACACAAAGAAGTTTCACAGAAAGCTTCTTTCTCTTTGTTATCGGAGGATATTTACTTTGGCCCTATAGTCTTCAAAGGGATCCGAAATATCTGTTCTCAGATTCCACAGAAATAAGGCTAGCAAAGAGATCCACGAAATACAGATGTAACTCTGTGAGATGAATTAACCGAACACTAAGCAGTTTCTCAGAAAGCTTCTTTCCAGATTTCATCTGAGGATATTTCCTTTTTCACCATCGCCCTCTATGGGCTTCCAAATATCACTTTGCCAATTCCAAAAGAACTGTCCTAGCGAAAGGATTCTTGAGGGGAAAGCTGTAACTCTGTGAGATGATTTCACAGAACACAAAGAAGTTTCGCAGAAAGCTTCTTTCTCTTTGTTATCGGAGGATATTTCCTTTGGCGCTATAGTCTTCAAAGGGATCCGAAATATCTGTTCTCAGATTCCACAGAAATAAGGCTAGCAAAGAGATCCAAGAAATACAGATGTAACTCTGTGAGATGAATTAACAGAACACTAAGCAGTTTCTCAGAAAGCTTCTTTCCAGATTTCATCTGAGGATATTTCCTTTTTCACCATAGCCCTCTATGGGCTTCCAAATATCACTTTGCCAATTCCACAAGAACTGTCCTAGCGAAAGGATTCTTGAGGGGAAAGCTGTAACTCTGTGAGATGATTTCACAGAACTCAAAGAAGTTTCTCAGAAAGCTTCTTTCTCTTTGTTATCGGAGGATATTTCCTTTGGCGCTATAGTCTTCAAAGGAATCCGAAATATATGTTCTCAGATTCCCCAGAAATAAGGCTAGCAAAGAGATCCACGAAATACAGATGTAACTCTGTGAGATGAATTTACAGAACACTAAGCAGTTTCTCAGAAAGCTTCTTTCCAGATTTCATCTGAGGATATTTCCTTTTTCACCATAGCCCTCTATGGGCTTCCAAATATCACTTTGCCAATTCCACAAGAACTGTCCTAGCCAAAGGCTTCTTGAGGGGAAATCTGTAACTCTGTGAGATGATTTCAAAGAACACAAAGAAGTTTCTCAGAAAGCTTCTTTCTCTTTGTTATAGGAGGATATTTCCTTTGGCCCTATAGTCTCCAAAGGGATCCGAAATATCTGTTCTCAGATTCCACAGAAATAAGGCTAGCAAAGAGATCCACGAAATACAGATGTAACTCTGTGAGATGAATTAACAGAACACAAAGCAGTTTCTCAGAAAGCTTCTTTCCAGATTTCATCTGAGGATATTTCCTTTTTCACCATCGCCCTCTATCGGCTTCCAAATATCACTTTGCCAATTCCACAAGAACTGTCCTAGCGAAAGGCTCCTTGAGGGGAAAGCTGTAACTCTGTGAGATGATTTCACAGAACACAAAGAAGTTTCTCAGAAAGCTTCTTTCTCTTTGTTATCGGAGGATATTTCCTTTGGCCCTATAGTCTTCAAAGGGATCCGAAATATCTGTTCTCAGATTCCACAGAAATAAGGCTAGCAAAGAGATCCACGAAATACAGATGTAACCCTGTGAGATGAATTAACAGAACACTAAGCAGTTTCTCAGAAAGCTTCTTTCCAGATTTCATCTGAGGATATTTCCTTTTTCACCATAGCCCTCTATGGGCTTCCAAATATCACTTTGCCAATTCCACAAGAACTGTCTTAGCGAAAGGATTTTTGAGGGGAAAGCTGTAACTCTGTGAGATGATTTCAAAGAAGACAAAGAAGTTTCTCAAAAAGCTTCCTTCTCGTTGTTATCGGAGGATATTTCCTTTGGCCCTATAGTCTCCAAAGGGATCCGAAGTATCTGTTCTCAGATTCCACAGAAATAAGGCTAGCAAAGAGATCCAAGAAATACAGATGTAACTCTGTGAGATGAATTAACAAAACACTAAGCAGTTTCTCAGAAAGCTTCTTTCCAGATTTCCTCTGAGGATATTTCCTTTTTCACCATAGCCCTCTATGGGCTTCCAAATATCACTTTGCCAATTCCACAAGAACTGTCTTAGCGAAAGGCTTCTTGAGGGGAAAGCTGTAACTCTGTGAGTTAATTTCACAGAACACAAAGAAGTTTCTCAGAAAGCTTCTTTCTCTTTGTTATCGGAGGATATTTCCTTTGGCCCTATAGTCTTCAAAGGGATCAGAAATATCTTTTCTCAGATTCCACAGAAATAAGGCTAGCAAAGAGATCCAAGAAATACAGATGTAACTCTGTGAGATGAATTAACAGAACACTAAGAAGTTTCTCAGAAAGCTTCTTTCCAGATTTCCTCTGAGGACATTTCCTTTTTCACCATAGCCCTCTAAGGACTTCCATATATCACTTTGCCAATTCCACAAGAACTGTCTTAGCGAAAGGCTTCTTGAGGGGAAAGCTGTAACTCTGTGAGTTGATTTCACAGAACACAAAGAAGTTTCTCAGAAAGCTTCTTTCTCTTTGTTATCGGAGGATATTTCCTTTGGCCCTATAGTCTTCAAAGGGATCCGAAATATCTGCTCTCAGAATTCACAGAAATAAAGCTAGCAAAGAGATCCAGGAAATACAGATGTAACTCTGTGAGATGAATTCACAGAACACTAAGCAGTTTCTCAGAAAGCTTCTTTCCAGATTTCATCTGAGGATATTTCCTTTTTCACCATCGCCCTCTATGGGCTTTCAAATATCACTTTGCCAATTCCACAAGAACTGTCTTAGCGAAAGGCTCCTTGACGGGAAAGCTGTAACTTGGTGAGATGATTTCACAGAACACAAAGAAGTTTCTCCGAAAGCTTCTTTCTCTTTGTTATCGGAGGATATTTCCTTTGGCCCTATAGTCTTCAAAGGAATCCGAAATATCTGTTCTCAGATTCCACAGAAATAAGGCTAGCAAAGAGATCCACGAAATACAGATGTAACTCTGTGAGATGAATTAACAGAACACTAAGCAGTTTCTCAGAAACCTTCTTTCCAGATTTCCTCTGAGGATATTTCCTTTTTCAACATAGCCCTCTATGGGCCTCCAAATATCACTTTGTCAATTCCACAAGAACTGTCTTAGCGAAAGGCTTCATGAGGGGAAAGCTGTAACTCCGTGAGATGATTTCAAAGAACACAAAGAAGTTTCTCAAAAAGCTTCTTTCTCTTTGTTATCCGAGGATATTTCCTTTGGCCCTATAGTCTCCAAAGGGATCCGAAATATCTGTTCTCAGATTCCACAGAAATAAGGCTAGCAAAGAGATCCACGAAATACAGATGTAACTCTGTGAGATGAATTAACAGAACACTAAGCAGTTTCTCAGAAAGCTTCTTTCCAGATTTCCTCTGTGGATATTTCCTTTTTCACCATAGCCCTCTATGGGCTTCCAAATATCACTTTGCCAATTCCACAAGAACTGTCTTAGCGAAAGGCTTCTTGAGGTGAAAGCTGTAACTCTGTGAGATGAATTCACAGAACACAAAGAAGTTTCTCAGAAAGCTTCTTTCTCTTTGTTATCGGAGGATATTTCCTTTGGCCCTATAGTCTTCAAAGGGATCCGAAATATCTGTTCTCAGATTCCACAGAAATAAGGGTAGCAAAGAGATCTACGAAATACAGATGTAACTTTGTAAGATAAATTAACAGAACACTAAGCAGTTTCTCAGAAAGCTTCTTTCCAGATTTCCTCTGTGGATATTTCCTTTTTCACCATAGCCCTCTGGGGGTTCCAAATATCACTTTGCCAATTCCACAAGAACTGTCTTAGCGAAAGGCTTCTGGAGGGGAAAGCTGTAACTCTGTGAGATGATTTCACAGAACACAAAGGAGTTTCTCAAAAAGCTTCTTTCTCTTTGTTATCGGAGGATATTTCCTTTGGCCTTATAGTCTCCAAAGGGATCCGAAATATCTGTTCTCAGATTCCACAGAAATAAGGCTAGCAAAGAGATCCACGAAATACAGATGTAACTCTGTGAGATGAATTAACAGAACACTCAGCAGTTTCTCAGAAAGCTTCTTTCCAGATTTCCTCTGAGGATATTTCCTTTTTCACCATAGCCCTCTATGGGCTTCCAAATATCACTTTGCCAATTCCACAAGAATTGTCTTAGCGAAAGGCTTCTTGAGGGGAAAGCTGTAACTCTGTGAGTTGATTTCATGAAACACAAAGAAGTTTCTCAGAAAGGTTCTTTCTCTTTGTTATCGGAGGATATTTCCTTTGGCCCTATAGTCTTCAAAGGGATCTGAAATATCTGTTCTCAGATTCCACAGAAATAAGGCTAGCAAAGAGATCCACGAAATACAGATGTAACTCTGTGAGATAAATTAACAGAAGACTAAGCAGTTTCTCAGAAAGCTGCTTTCCAGATTTCCTCTGAGGATATTTCCTTTTTCACAATAGCGCTCTATGGGCTTCCAAATATCACTTTGCCAATTCCACAAGAACTGTCTTAGCGAAAGGCTTCTTGAGGGGAAAGCTGTAACTCTTTGAGATGATTTCACAAAACACAAAGAAGTTTCTCAAAAAGCTTCTTTCTCTTTGTTATCGGAGGATATTTCCTTTGGCCATATAGTCTCCAAAGGGATCCGAAGTATCTGTTCTCAGATTCCACAGAAATAAGGCTAGCAAAGAGATCCAAGAAATACAGATGTAACTCTGTGAGATGAATTAACAGAACACTAAGCAGTTTCTCAGAAAGCTTCTTTCCAGATTTCCTCTGAGGACATTTCCTTTTTCACCATAGCCCTCTAAGGACTTCCATATATCACTTTGCCAATTCCACAAGAACTGTCTTAGCGAAAGGCTTCTTGAGGGGAAAGCTGTAACTCTGTGAGTTGATTTCACAGAACACAAAGAAGTTTCTCAGAAAGCTTCTTTCTCTTTGTTATCGGAGGATATTTCCTTTGGCCCTATAGTCTTCAAAGGGATCCGAAATATCTGCTCTCAGATTTCACAGAAATAAAGCTAGCAAAGAGATCCACGAAATACAGATGTAACTCTGTGAGATGAATTCACAGAACACTAAGCAGTTTCTCAGAAAGCTTCTTTCCAGATTTCATCTGAGGATATTTCCTTTTTCACCATCGCCCTCTATGGGCTTTCAAATATCACTTTGCCAATTCCACAAGAACTGTCTTAGCGAAAGGCTCCTTGAGGGGAAAGCTGTAACTTGGTGAGATGATTTCACAGAACACAAAGAAGTTTCTCCGAAAGCTTCTTTCTCTTTGTTATCGGAGGATATTTCCTTTGGCCCTATAGTCTTCAAAGGAATCCGAAATATCTGTTCTCAGATTCCACAGAAATAAGGCTAGCAAAGAGATCCACGAAATACAGATGTAACTCTGTGAGATGAATTAACAGAACACTATGCAGTTTCTCAGGAAGCTTCTTTCCAGATTTCCTCTGAGGATATTTCCTTTTTCAACATAGCCCTCTATGGGCCTCCAAATATCACTTTGTCAATTCCACAAGAACTGTCTTAGCCAAAGGCTTCATGAGCGGAAAATTGTAACTCCGTGAGATGATTTCAAAGAACACAAAGAAGTTTCTCAAAAAGCTTCTTTCTCTTTGTTATCGGAGGATATTTCCTTTGGCCCTATAGTCTCCAAAGGGATCTGAAATATCTGTTCTCAGATTCCACAGAAATAAGGCTAGCAAAGAGATCCACGAAATACAGATGTAACTCTGTGAGATGAATTAACAGAACACTAAGCAGTTTCTCAGAAAGCTTCTTTGCAGATTTCCTCTGAGGATATTTCCTTTTTCACCATAGCCCTCTATGGGCTTCCAAATATCACTTTGCCAATTCCACAAGAAGTGTCTTAGCGAAAGGCTTCTTGAGGGGAAAGCTGTAACTCTGTGAGATGATTTCACAGAACACAAAGAAGTTTCTCAGAAAGCTTCTTTCTCTTTGTTATCGGAGGATATTTCCTTTGGCCCTATAGTCTTCAAAGGGATCCGAAATATCTGTTCTCAGATTCCACAGAAATAAGGGTAGTAAAGAGATCTACGAAATACAGATGTAACTTTGTAAGATAAATTAACAGAACACTAAGCAGTTTCTCAGAAAGCTTCTTTCCAGATTTCCTCTGTGGATATTTCCTTTTTCAACATAGCCCTCTATGGGCTTCCAAATATCACTTTGCCAATTCCACAAGAACTGTCTTAACGAAAGGCTTCTTGAGGGGAAAGCTGTAACTCTGTGAGTTGATTTCACAGAACACAAAGAAGTTTCTCAGAAAGCTTCTTTCTCTTTGTTATCGGAGGATATTTCCTTTGGCCCTATAGTCTTCAAAGGGATCCGAAATATCTGTTCTCAGATTCCACAGAAATAAGGCTAGCAAAGCGATCCACGAAATACAGATGTAACTCTGTGAGATAAATTAACAGAACACTAAGCAGTTTCTCAGAAAGCTTCTTTCCAGATTTCCTCTGAGGATATTTCCTTTTTCACCATAGCCCTCTGGGTGTTCCAAATATCACTTTGCCAATTCCACAAGAACTGTCTTAGCGAAAGGCTTCTTGAGGGGAAAGCTGTAAATCTGTGAGATGATTTCACAAAACACAAAGAAGTTTCTCAAAAATCTTCTTTCTCTTTGTTATCAGAGGATATTTCCTTTGGCCCTATAGTCTTCAAAGGGATCCGAAATATCTGTTCTCAGATTCCACAGAAATAAGGCTAGCAAAGAGATCCACGAAATACAGATGTAACTCTGTGAGATGAACCAACAAAACACTAAGCAGTTTCTCAGAAAGCTTCGTTCCAGATTTCATCTGAGGATATTTCCTTTTTCACCGTAGCCCTCTATGGGCTTCCAAATATCACTTTGCCAATTCCAGAAGAACTGTCTTAGCGAAAGGCTTCTTGAGGGGAAAGCTGTATCTCTGTGAGATGATTTCACAGAATGCAAAGAAGGTTCTCAGAAAGCTTCTTTCTCTTTCTTATCGGAAGATATTTCCTTTGGTCCTATAGACTTCAAAGGGATCCGAAATATCTGTTCTCAGATTCCACAGAAATAAGGCTAGCAAAGAGATCCACGAAATACAGATGTAACTCTGTGAGATGAGTTAACAAAACACTCAGCAGTTTCTCAGAAAGCTTCTTTCCAGATTTCATCTGAGGATATTTCCTTTTTCACCATAGCCCTCTATGGGCTTCCAAATATCACTTTGCCATTTCCACAAGAACTGTCTTAGCGAAAGCCTTCTTGAGGGGAAAGCTGTAACTCTGTGAGATGATTTTAAAGAACACAAAGAAGTTTCTCAGAAAACTTCTTTCTTATTGTTATCGGAGGATATTTCCTTTGGACCTATAGTCTTCAAAGGGATCCGAAATATCTGTTCTCAGATTCCACAGAAATAAGGCTAGCAAAGAGATACACGAAATACAGATGTAACTCTGTGAGTGGAAGTCACATATCACAGAGCAGGTTCTCGGAAAGCTTCTTTCCAGAATTCATCTGAGGATATTTCCTTTTTCACCATAGCCCTCTATGGGCTTCCAAATATCACTTTGCCAATTCCACAAGAACTGTCTTAGCGAAAGGCTTCTTGAGGCTAAAGCTGTAACTCTGTGAGATGATTTCACAGAACACAAAGAAGTTTCTCAGAAAGCTTCTTTCTCTTTGTTATCGGAGGATATTTCCTTTGGCCCTATAGTCTCAAAGAGATCCGAAATATCTGTTCTCAGATTCCACAGAAATAAGGCTAGCAAAGAGATCCACAAAATACAGATGTAACTCTGTGAGATGAATTAACAGAACACTAAGCAGTTTCTCAGAAAGCTTCTCTCCAGATTTCATCTGAGGATATTTCCTTTTTCACAATAGCCCTCTATGGGCTTCCAAATATCACTTTGCCAATTCCACAAGAACTGTCCTAGCGAGAGGCTTCTTGAGGCTAAAGCTGTAAGTCTGTGAGATGATTTCACAGAACACAAAGAAGTTTCTCAGAAAGATTCTTTATCTTTGTTATCGGAGGATATTTCCTTTGGCCCTATAGTCTTCAAAGGGATCCGAAATATCTGTTCTCAGATTCCACAGAAATAAGGCTAGCAAAGAGATCCACGAAATACAGATGTAACTCTGTGAGATGAATTAACAGAACACTCAGCAGTTTCTCAGAAAGCTTCTTTCCAGATTTCATCTGAGGATATTTCCTTTTTCACCGTAGCCCTCTATGGGCTTCCAAATATCACTTTGCCAATTCCACAAGAACTGTCTTAGCGAAAGGCTTCTTGAAGGGAAAGCTGTAACTCTGTGAGATGATTTCACAGAACACAAAGAAGTTCCTCAGAAAACTTCTCTCTCTTTGTTGTCAGAGGATATTTCCTTTGGCCCTATAGTCTTCAAAGGGATCCGAAATATCTGTTCTCAGATTCCACAGAAATAAGGCTAGCAAAGAGATCCACGAAATACAGATGTAACTCTGTGAGTGGAAGTCACATATCACAGAGCAGTTTCTCGGAAAGCTTCTTTCCAGATTTCATCTGAGGATATTTCCTTTTTCACCATAGCCCTCTAAGGGCTTCCAAATATCACTTTGCCAATTCCACAAGAACTGTCCTAGCGAGAGGCTTCTTGAGGGTAAAGCTGTAACTCTGTGAGATGATTTCGCAGAACACAAAGAAGTTTTTCAGAAAGCTTCTTTCTCTTTGTTATCGGAGGATATTTCCTTCGGCCTTATAGTCTTCAAAGGATCCGAAATATCTGTCCTCAGATTCCACAGAAATAAGGCTAGCAAAGAGATCCACGAAATACAGATGTAACTCTGTGAGATGAATTAACAGAACACTCAGCAGTTTCTCAGAGGGCTTCTTTCCAGATTTCATCTGAGGATATTTCCTTTTTCACCATAGCCCTCTATGGACTTCCAAATATCACTTTGCCAATTCCACAGGAACTGTCTTAGCGAAAGGCTTCTTGAGGGGAAAGCTGTATCTCTGTCAGATGATTTCACAGAATGCAAAGAAGGTTCTCAGAAAGCTTCTTTCTCTTTGTTATCGGAAGATATTTCCTTTGGCCCTATAGACTTCAAAGGGATCCGAAATATCTGTTCTCAGATTCCACAGAAATAAGTCTAGCAAAGAGATCCACGAAATACAGATGTAACTCTGTGAGATGAGTTAACAGAACACTCAGCAGTTTCTCAGAAAGCTTCTTTCCAGATTTCATCTGAGGATATTTCCTTTTTCACCATAGCCCTCTATGGGCTTCCAAATATCACTTTGCCAATTCCACAAGAACTGTCTTAGCGAAAGCCTTCTTGAGGGGAAAGCTGTAACTCTGTGAGATGATTTCAAAGAACACAAAGAAGTTTCTCAGAAAACTTCTTTCTTTTTGTTATCGGAGGATATTTCCTTTGGACCTATAGTCTTCAAAGGGATCCGAAATATCTGTTCTCAGATTCCACAGAAATAAGGCTAGCAAAGAGATCCACGAAATACAGATGTAACTCTGTGAGTGGAAGTCACATATCACAGAGCAGTTTCTCGGAAAGCTTCTTTCCAGAATTCATCTGAGGATGTTTCCTTTTTCAACATAGCCCTCTATGGGCTTCCAAATATCACTTTGCCAATTCCACAAGAACTGTCTTAGCGAAAGTCTTCCTGAGGGGAACGCTGTAAGTCTGTGAGGTGATTTCACAGAACACAAAAAGTTTCTCAAAAAGCTTCTTTCTCTTTGTTATCGGAGGATATTTCCTTTGGCCCTATAGTCTCCAAAGGGATCCGAAATATCTGTTCTCAGATTCCACAGAAATAAGACTTGCAAAGAGATACACGAAATACAGATGTAACTCTGTGAGATGAACTAACAGAACACTAAGCGGTTTCTCAGAAAGCTTCTTTCCAGATTTCATCTGAGGATATTTCCTTTTTCACCATAGCCCTCTAAGGGCTTCCAAATATCACTTTGCCAATTCCACAAGAACTGTCTTAGCGAAAGGCTTCTTGAGGGGAAAGCTGTAACTCTGTGAGATGATTTCACAGAACACACAGAAGTTTCTCAGAAAGCTTCTTTCTCTTTGTTATCGGAGGATATTACTTTTGGCCCTCTAGTCTTCGAAGGGATCCGAAATATCTGTTCTCAGATTCCACAGAAATAAGGCTAGCAAAGAGATCCACGAAATACAGATGTAACTCTTTGAGATGAATTAACAGAACACTCAGCAGTTTCTCAGAAAGCTTCTTTCCAGATTTCATCTGAGGATATTTCCTTTTTCAACATAGCCCTCTATGGGCTTCCAAATATCACTTTGCCAATTCCACAAGAACTGTCCTAGCGAGAGGCTTCTTGAGGCTAAAGCTGTAAGTCTGTGAGATGATTTCACAGAACACAAAGAAGTTTCTCAGAAAGCTTCTTTCTCTTTGTTATCGGAGGATATTTCCTTTGGCCCCATAGTCTTCGAAGGGATCCGAAATATCTGTTCTCAGATTCCACAGAAATAAGGCTAGCAAAGAGATCCACGAAATACAGATGTAACTCTTTGAGATGAATTAACAGAACACTAAGCAGTTTCTCAGAAAGCTTCTTTACAGATTTCATCTGAGGATATTTCCTTTTTCATCATAGCCCTCTATGGGCTTCCAAATATCACTTTGCCAATTCCACAAGAACTGTCCTAGCGAGAGGCTTCTTGAGGCTAAAGCTGTAAGTCTGTGAGATGATTTCACATAACACAAAGAAGTTTCTCAGAAAGCTTCTTTCTCTTTGTTATCGGAGGATATTTCCTTTGGCCCCATAGTCTTCAAAGGGATCCGAAATATCTGTTCTCAGATTCCACAGAAATAAGGCTAGCAAAGAGATCCACGAAATACAGATGTAACTCTGTGAGTGGAAGTCACATATCACAGAGCAGTTTCTCGGAAAGATTCTTTCCAGATTTCATCTGAGGATATTTCCTTTTTCACCATAGCCCTCTAAGGGCTTCCAAATATCACTTTGCCAATTCCACAAGAACTGTCTTAGCGAAAGGCTTCTTGAGTGGAAAGCTGTATCTCTGTGAGATGATTTCACAGAATGCAAAGAAGGTTCTCAGAAAGCTTCTTTCTCTTTGTTATCGGAAGATATTTCCTTTGGTCCTATAGACTTCAAAGGGATCCGAAATATCTGTTCTCAGATTCCACAGAAATAAGGCTAGCAAAGAGATCCACGAAATACAGATGTAACTCTGTGAGATGAGTTAACAGAACACTCAGCACTTTCTCAGAAAGCTTCTTTCCAGATTTCATCTGAGGATATTTCCTTTTTCACCATAGCCCTCTATGGGCTTCCAAATATCACTTTGCCAATTCCACAAGAACTGTCTTAGCGAAAGCCTTCTTGAGGGGAAAGCTGTAACTCTCTGAGATGATTTCACAGAACACAAAGAAGTTTCTCAGAAAGCTTCTTTCTCTTTGTTATCGGAGGATATTTCCTTTGGCCCTATAGTCTACAAAGGGATCCGAATTATCTGTTCTCAGATTCCACAGAAATAAGGCTAGCAAAGAGATCCACGAAATACAGATGTAACTCTGTGAGATGAATTAACAGAACACTAAGCAGTTTCTCAGAAACCTTCTTTCCAGATTTCATATGAGGATATTTCCTTTTTCACCATAGCCCTCTATGGGCTTCCAAATATCACTTTGCCAATTCCACAAGAAATGTCTTAGCGAAAGGCTTCTTGAGGGGAAAGCTGTAACTCTGTGAGATGATTTCACAGAACACAATGAAGTTTTTCAGAAAGCTTCTTTCTCTTTGTTATCGGAGGATATTTCTTTTGGCCCTCTAGTCTTCAAAGGGATCCGAAATATCTGTTCTCAGATTCCACAGAAATAAGGCTAGCAAAGAGATCCACGAAATACAGATGTAACTCTGTGAGATGAATTAACAGAACACTAAGCAGTTTCTCAGAAAGCTTCTTTCCAGATTTCATCTGAGGATATTTTCTTTTTCACCATAGCCCTCTATGGGCTTCCAAATATCACTTTGCCAATTCCAAAGGACTGTCTTAGCGAAAGGCTTCTTGAGGGGAAAGCTGTAACGCTGTCAGATCATTTCACAGAACACAAAGAAGTTTTTCAGAAAGCTTCTTTCTCTTTGTTATCAGAGGATATTTCCTTTGGCCCTATAGTCTTCAAAGATATCCGAAATATCTGTTCTCAGATTCCACAGAAATAGGGCTAGCAAAGAGATCCCGGAAATAGAGAATTAGCTCTGTGAGAGAATTAACAGAAAACTAAGCAGTTTCTCAGAAAGCTTCTTTCCAGATTTCATCTGAGGATATTTCCTTTTTCACCATAGCCCTCTAGGGGCTTCCAAATATCACTTTGCCAATTCCACAAGAACTGTCTTAGCGAAAGGTTTCTTAAGGGGAAAGCTGTAACTCTGTGAGATGATTTCACAGAACACAAAGAAGTTTCTCAGAAAGCTTCTTTCTCTTTTTTATCGGAGGATATTTTTTTGGCCCTCTAGTCTTCGAAGGGATGCGAAATATCTGTTCTCAGATTCCACAGAAATAAGGCAAGCAAAGAGATCCACGAAATACAGATGTAACTCTTTGAGATGAATTAACAGAACACTCAGCAGATTCTGAGGAAGCTTCTTTCCAGATTTCATCTGAGGATATTTCCTTTTTCACCGTAGCCCTCTATGGGCTTCCAAATATCACTTTGCCAATTCCACAAAAACTGTCCTAGCGAGAGGCTTCTTGAGGCTAAAGCTGTAAGTCTGTGACATGAATTCACAGAACACAAAGAAGTTTCTCAGAAAGCTTCTTTCTCTTTGTTATCGGAGGATATTTCCTTTGGCCCTATAGTCTTCAAAGGGATCCGAAATATCTGTTCTCAGATTCCACAGAAATAAGGCTAGCAAAGAGATCCACGAAATACAGATGTAACTCTGTGAGTGTCAGTCACATATCACAGAGCAGTTTCTCGGAAAGCTTCTTTCCAGATTTCATCTGAGGATATTTCCTTTTTCACCATAGCCCTCTAAGGGCTTCCAAATATCACTTTGCCAATTCCACAAGAACTGTCCTAGCGAGAGTCTTCTTGAGGGTAAAGCTGTAACTCTGTGAGATGATTTCTCAGAACACAAAGAAGTTTTTCAGAAAGCTTCTTTCTCTTTGTTATCGGAGCATATTTCCTTCGGCCTTATAGTCGTCAAAGGGATCCGAAATATCTGTCCTCAGATTCCACAGAAATAAGGCTAGCAAAGAGATCCACGAAATACAGATGTAACTCTGTGAGAAGAATTAACAGAACACTCAGCAGTTTCTCAGAGGGCTTCTTTCCAGATTTCATCTGAGGATATTTCCTTTTTCACCATAGCCCTCTAGGGACTTCCAAATATCCCTTTGCCAATTCCACAGGAACTGTCTTAGCGAAAGGCTTCTTGAGGGGAAAGCTGTATCTCTGTGAGATGATTTCACAGAATGCAAAGAAGGTTCTCAGAAAGCTTCTTTCTCTTTGTTATCGGAAGATATTTCCTTTGGCCCTATAGACTTCAAAGGCATCCGAAATATCCGTTCTCAGATTCCACAGAAATAAGGCTAGCAAAGAGATCCACGAAATACCGATGTAACTCTGTGAGTGGAAGTCACATATCACAGAGCAGTTTTTTCGGAAAGCTTCTTTCCAGATTTCATCTGAGGATATTTCCTTTTTCACCATAGCCCTCTATGGGCTTCCAAATATCACTTTGCCAATTCCACAAGAAGTGTCTTAGCGAAAGTCTTCCTGAGGGGAACGCTGTAAGTCTGTGAGATCATTTCACAGAACACAAAAAGTTTCTCAAAAAGCTTCTTTCTCTTTGTTATCGGAGGATATTTCCTTTGGCCCTATAGTCTCCAAAGGGATCCGAAATATCTGTTCTCAGATTCCACAGAAATAAGACTTGCAAAGAGATACACGAAATACAGATGTAACTCTGTGAGATGAATTAACAAAACACTAAGCGGTTTCTCAGAAAGCTTCTTTCCAGATTTCATCTGAGGATATTTCCTTTTTCACCATAGCCCTCAAAGGGCTTCCAAATATCACTTTGCCAATTCCACAAGAACTGTCTTAGCGAAAGGCTTCTTGAGGGGAAAGCTGTAACTCTGTGAGATGATTTCACAGAACACACAGAAGTTTCTCAGAAAGCTTCTTTCTCTTTGTTATCGGAGGATATTACTTTTGGCCCTCTAGTCTTCGAAGGGATCTGAAATATCTGTTCTCAGATTCCACAGAAATAAGGCTAGCAAAGAGATCCACGAAATACACATGTAACTCTTTGAGATGAATTAACAGAACACTCAGCAGTTTCTCAGAAAGCTTCTTTCCAGATTTCATCTGAGGATATTTCCTTTTTCATCACAGCCCTCTATGGGCTACCAAATATCACTTTGCCAATTCCACAAGAACTGTCCTAGCGAGAGGCTTCTTGAGGCTAAAGCTGTAAGTCTGTGAGATGATTTCACAGAACACAAAGACGTTTCTCAGAAAGCTTCTTTCTCTTTGTTATCGGAGGATATTTCCTTTGGCCCCATAGTCTTCAAAGGGATCCGAAATATCTGTTCTCAGATTCCACAGAAATAAGGCTAGCAAAGAGATCCACGAAATACCGATGTAACTCTGTGAGTGGAAGTCACATATCACAGAGCAGGTTCTCGGAAAGCTTCTTTCCAGAATTCATCTGAGGATATTTCCTTTTTCACCATAGCCCTCTATGGGCTTCCAAATATCACTTTGCCAATTCCACAAGAACTGTCTTAGCGAAAGGCTTCTTGAGGCTAAAGCTGTAACTCTGTGAGATGATTTCACAGAACACAAAGAAGTTTCTCAGAAAGCTTCTTTCTCTTTGTTATCGGAGGATATTTCCTTTGGCCCTGTAGTCTTCAAAGAGATCCGAAATATCTGTTCTCAGATTCCACAGAAATAAGGCTAGCAAAGAGATCCACAAAATACAGATGTAACTCTGTGAGATGAATTAACAGAACACTAAGCAGTTTCTCAGAAAGCCTCTCTCCAGATTTCATCTGAGGATATTTCCTTTTTCACAATAGCCCTCTATGGGCTTCCAAATATCACTTTGCCAATTCCACAAGAACTGTCCTAGCGAGAGGCTTCTTGAGGCTAAAGCTGTAAGTCTGTGAGATGATTTCACAGAACACAAAGAAGTTTCTCAGAAAGATTCTTTCTCTTTGTTATCGGAGGATATTTCCTTTGGCCCTATAGTCTTCAAAGGGATCCGAAATATCTGTTCTCAGATTCCACAGAAATAAGGCTAGAAAAGAGATCCACGAAATACAGATGTAACTCTGTGAGGTGAATTAACAGAACACTCCGCAGTTTCTCAGAAAGCTTCTCTCCAGATTTCATCTGAGGATATTTCCTTTTTCACCATAGCCCTCTATGGGCTTCCAAATATCACTTTGCCAATTCCACAAGAACTGTCTTAGCGAAAGTCTTCCTGAGGGGAACGCTGTAAGTCTGTGAGATGATTTCACAGAACACAAAATGTTTCTCAAAAAGCTTCTTTCTCTTTGTTATCGGAGGATATTTCCTTTGGCCCTATAGTCTCCAAAGGGATCCGAAATATCTGTTCTCAGATTCCACAGAAATAAGACTTGCAAAGAGATACACGAAATACAGATATAACTCTGTGAGATGAATTAACAGAACACTAAGCGGTTTCTCAGAAAGCTTCTTTCCAGATTTCATCTGAGGATATTTCCTTTTTCACCATAGCCCTCTAAGGGCTTCCAAATATCACTTTGCCAGTTCCACAAGAACTGTCTTAGCGACAGCCTTCTTGAGGGGAAAGCTGTAACTCTGTGAGATGATTTCACAGAACACACAGAAGTTTCTCAGAAAGCTTCTTTCTCTTTGTTATCAGAGGATATTACTTTTGGCCCTCTAGTCTTCGAAGGGATCCGAAATATCTGTTCTCAGATTCCACAGAAATAAGGCTAGCAAAGAGATCCACGAAATACAGATATAACTCTGTGAGGTGAATTAACAGAACACTCCGCAGTTTCTCAGAAAGCTTCTCTCCAGATTTCATCTGAGGATATTTCCTTTTTCACCATAGCCCTCTATGGGCTTCCAAATATCACTTTGCCAATTCCAAAAGAACTGTCTTAGCGAAAGTCTTCCTGAGGGGAACGCTGTAAGTCTGTGAGATGATTTCACAGAACAAAAAAAGTTTTTCAAATAGCTTCTTTCTCTTTGTTATCGGAGGATATTTCCTTTGGCCCTATAGTCTCCAAAGGGATCCGAAATATCTGTTCTCAGATTCCACAGAAATAAGACTTGCAAAGAGATCCACGAAATACAGATGTAACTCTGTGAGATGAATTAACAGAACACTCAGCAGTTTCTCAGAAAGCTTCTTTCCAGATTTCATCTGAGGATATTTCCTTTTTCACCGTAGCCCTCTATGGGCTTCCAAATATCACTTTGCCAATTCCAGAAGAACTGTCTTAGCGAAAGGCTTCTTGAGGGGAAAGCTGTATCTCTGTGAGATGATTTCACAGAATGCAAAGAAGGTTCTCAGAAAGCTTCTTTCTCTTTGTTATCGGAAGATATTTCCTTTGGTCCTATAGACTTCAAAGGGATCCGAAATATCTGTTCTCAGATTCCACAGAAATAAGGCTAGCAAAGAGATCCACGAAATACAGATGTAACTCTGTGAGATGAGTTAACAGAACACTCAGCAGTTTCTCAGAAAGCTTCTTTCCAGATTTCATCTGAGGATATTTCCTTTTTCACCATAGCCCTCTATGGGCTTCCAAATATCACTTTGCCAATTCCACAAGAACTGTCTTAGCGAAAGCCTTCTTGAGGGGAAAGCTGTAACTCTGTGAGATGATTTTAAAGAACACAAAGAAGTTTCTCAGAAATCTTCTTTCTTATTGTTATCGGAGGATATTTCCTTTGGACCTATAGTCTTCAAAGGGATCCGAAATATCTGTTCTCAGATTCCACAGAAATAAGGCTAGCAAAGAGATCCACGAAATACAGATGTAACTCTGTGAGTGGAAGTCACATATCACAGAGCAGGTTCTCGGAAAGCTTCTTTCCAGAATTCATCTGAGGATATTTCCTTTTTCACCATAGCCCTCTATGGGCTTCCAAATATCACTTTGCCAATTCCACAAGAACTGTCTTAGCGAAAGGCTTCTTGAGGCTAAAGCTGTAACTCTGTGAGATGATTTCACAGAACACAAAGAAGTTTCTCAGAAAGCTTCTTTCTCTTTGTTATCGGAGGATATTTCCTTTGGCCCTATAGTCTCAAAGAGATCCGAAATATCTGTTCTCAGATTCCACAGAAATAAGGCTAGCAAAGAGATCCACAAAATACAGATGTAACTCTGTGAGATGAATTAACAGAACACTAAGCAGTTTCTCAGAAAGCTTCTCTCCAGATTTCATCTGAGGATATTTCCTTTTTCACAATAGCCCTCTATGGGCTTCCAAATATCACTTTGCCAATTCCAAAAGAACTGTCCTAGCGAGAGGCTTCTTGAGGCTAAAGCTGTAAGTCTGTGAGATGATTTCACAGAACACAAAGAAGTTTCTCAGAAAGATTCTTTCTCTTTGTTATCGGAGGATATTTCCTTTGGCCCTATAGTCTTCAAAGGGATCCGAAATATCTGTTCTCAGATTCCACAGAAATAAGGCTAGCAAAGAGATCCACGAAATACAGATGTAACTCTGTGAGGTGAATTAACAGAACACTCCGCAGTTTCTCAGAAAGCTTCTTTCCAGATTTCATCTGAGGATATTTCCTTTTTCACCATAGCCCTCTATGGGCTTCCAAATATCACTTTGCCAATTCCACAAGAACTGTCTTAGCGAAAGTCTTCCTGAGGGGAACGCTGTAAGTCTGTGAGATGATTTCACAGAACACAAAAAGTTTCTCAAAAAGCTTCTTTCTCTTTGTTATCGGAGGATATTTCCATTGGCCCTATAGTCTCCAAAGGGATCCGAAATATCTGTTCTCAGATTCCACAGAAATAAGACTTGCAAAGAGATATACGAAATACAGATATAACTCTGCGAGATGAATTAACAGAACACTAAGCGGTTTCTCAGAAAGCTTCTTTCCAGATTTCATCTGAGGATATTTCCTTTTTCACCATAGCCCTCTAAGGGCTTCCAAATATCACTTTGCCAATTCCACAAGAACTGTCTTAGCGAAAGCCTTCTTGAGGGGAAAGCTGTAACTCTGTGAGATGATTTCACAGAACACACAGAAGTTTCTCAGAAAGCTTCTTTCTCTTTGTTATCGGAGGATATTACTTTTGGCCCTCTAGTCTCCAAAGGGATCCGAAATATCTGTTCTCAGATTCCACAGAAATAAGACTTGCAAAGAGATACACGAAATACAGATGTAACTCTGTGAGATGAATTAACAGAACACTAAGCGGTTTCTCAGAAAGCTTCTTTCCAGATTTCATCAGAGGATATTTCCTTTTTCACCATAGCCCTCTATGGGCTTCCAAATATCACTTTGCCAATTCCACAAGAACTGTCTTAGCGAAAGCCTTCTTGAGGGGAAAGCTGTAACTCTGTGAGATGATTTCAAAGAACACAAAGAAGTTTCTCAGAAAACTTTTTTCTTTTTGTTATCGGAGGATATTTCCTTTGGACCTATAGTCTTCAAAGGGATCCGAAATATCTGTTCTCAGATTCCACAGAAATAAGGCTAGCAAAGAGATCCACGAAATACAGATGTAACTCTGTGAGTGGAAGTCACATATCACAGAGCAGTTTCTCGGAAAGCTTCTTTCCAGATTTCATCTGAGGATATTTCCTTTTTCACCATAGCCCTCTATGGGTTTCCAAATATCACTTTGCCAATTCCACAAGAACTGTCTTAGCGAAAGGCTTCTTGAGGGTAAAGCTGTAACTCTGTGAGATGATTTCACAGAACACAAAGAAGTTTCTCAGAAAGCTTCTTTCTCTTTGTTATCGGAGGATATTTCCTTTGGCCCTATAGTCTTCAAAGGGATCCGAAATATCTGTTCTCAGATTCCACAGAAATAAGGCTAGCAAAGAGATCCACGAAATGCAGATGTAACTCTGTGAGATGAATTAACAGAACACTAAGCAGTTTCTCAGAAAGCTTCTCTCCAGATTTCATCTGAGGATATTTCCTTTTTCACAATAGCCCTCTATGGGCTTCCAAATATCACTATGCCAATTCCACAAGAACTGTCCTAGCGCGAGGCTTCTTGAGGCTAAAGCTGTAAGTCTGTGAGATGATTTCACAGAACATAAGAAGTTTCTCAGAAAGCTTCTTTCTCTTTGTTATCGGAGGATATTTCCTTTGGCCCTATAGTCTTCAAAGGGATCCGAAATATCTGTTCTCAGATTCCACAGAAATAAGGTTAGCAAGGAGATCCACGAAATACAGTGGTAACTCTGGGAGATGAATTAACAGAACACTAGGCAGTTTCTCAGAAAGCTTCTCTCCAGATTTCATCTGAGGATATTTCCTTTTTCACCATAGCCCTCTATGGGCTTCCAAATATCACTTTGCCAATTCCACAAGAACTGTCTTAGCGAAAGGCTTCTTGAGGGGAAAGCTGTAAGTCTGTGAGATGATTTCACAGAACACAAAATTTTCTCAAAAAGCTTCATTCTCTTTGTTATCGGAGGATATTTCCTTTGGGCCTATAGTCTCCAAAGGGATCCGAAATATCTGTTCTCAGATTCCACAGAAATAAGACTTGCAAAGAGATCCACGAAATACAGATGTAACTCTGTGTTTTGAATTAACAGAACACTAAGCAGTTTCTCAGAAAGCTTCTTTCCAGATTTCATCTGAGGATATTTCCTTTTTCACCAAAGCCCTCTATGGGCTTCCAAATAAGACTTTGCCAATTCCAGAAGAAATGTCTTAGCGAAAGGCTTCTTGAGGGGAAAGCTGTAACTCTGTGAGATGATTTCACAGAACACAAAGAAGTTTTTCAGAAAGCTTCTTTCTCTTTGTTATCAGAGGATATTTCCTTTGGCCCTATAGTCTTCAAAGATATCCGAAATATCTGTTCTCAGATTCCACAGAAATAGGGCTAGCAAAGAGATCCACGAAATAGAGAAGTAGCTCTGTGAGAGAATTAACAGAAAACTAAGCAGTTTCTCAGAAAGCTTCTTTCCAGATTTCATCTGAGGATATTTCCTTTTTCACCATAGCCCTCTAGGGGCTTCCAAATATCACTTTGCCAATTCCACAAGAACTGTCTTAGCGAAAGGTTTCTTAAGGGGAAAGCTGTAACTCTGTGAGATGATTTCACAGAACACGAAGAAGTTTCTCAGAAAGCTTCTTTCTCTTTTTTATCGGA
The DNA here is from genome assembly GCF_043159975.1 of Macaca nemestrina. NCBI lineage: Eukaryota > Metazoa > Chordata > Mammalia > Primates > Cercopithecidae > Macaca > Macaca nemestrina. The sequence continues at coordinate 111,067,269 of NC_092131.1, read as the reverse complement.
GGATATTTCTTTTCGCCCTCTAGTCTTCGAAGGGATGCGAAATATCTGTTCTCAGATTCCACAGAAATAAGGCTAGCAAAGAGATCCACGAAATACAGATGTAACTCTTTGAGATGAATTAACAGAACACTATGCAGTTTCTGAGAAAGATTCTTTCCAGATTTCATCTGAGGATATTTCCTTTTTCACCATAGACCTCTATGGGCTTCCAAATATCACTTTGCCAATTCCACAAAAACTGTCCTAGCGAGAGGCTTCTTGAGGCTAAAGCTGTAAGTCTGTGAGATGATTTCACAGAACACAAAGAAGTTTCTCAGAAAGCTTCTTTCTCTTTGTTATCGGAGGATATTTCCTTTGGCCCTATAGTCTTCAAAGGGATCCGAAATATCTGTTCTCAGATTCCACAGAAATAAGGCTAGCAAAGAGATCCACGAAATACAGATGTAACTCTGTGAGTGTCAGTCACATATCACAGAGCAGTTTCTCGGAAAGCTTCTTTCCAGATTTCATCTGAGGATATTTCCTTTTTCACCATAGCCCTCTATGGGCTTCCAAATATCACATTGCCAATTCCACAAGAACTGTCTTAGCGAAAGGCTTCTTGAGGGGAAAGCTGTAACTCTGTGAGATGATTTCACAGAACACAATGAAGTTCCTCAGAAAGCTTCTTTCTCTTTGTTATCGGAGGATATTTCCTTTGGCCCTATACTCTTCAAAGGGATCCGAAATATCTGTTCTCAGATTCCACAGAAATAAGGCTAGTAAAGAGATCCACGAAATACAGATGTAACTCTGTGAGATGAATTAACAGAACACTAAGCAGTTTCTCAGAAAGCTTCTCTCCAGATTTCATCTAAGGATATTTACTTTTTCACAATAGCCCTCTATGGGCTTCCAAATATCACTTTGTCAATTCCACAAGAACTGTCCTAGCGAGAGGCTTCTTGAGGCTAAAGCTGTAAGTCTGTGAGATGATTTCACAGAACATAAGAAGTTTCTCAGAAAGCTTCTTTCTCTTTGTTATCGGAGGATATTTCCTTTGGCCCTATAGTCTTCAAAGGGATCCGAAATATCTTTTCTCAGATTCCACAGAAATAAGGTTAGCAAAGAGATCCACGAAATACAGAGGTAACTCTGTGAGATGAATTAACAGAACACTCAGCAGTTTCTCAGAAAGCTTCTTTCCAGATTTCATCAGAGGATATTTCCTTTTTCACCGTAGCCCTCTATGGGCTACAAAATATCACCTTGCCAATTCCACAAGAACTGTCTTAGCGAAAGCCTTCCTGAGGGGAAAGCTGCAACTCTGTCAGATGATTTCACAGAACACAAAGAAGTTTCTCAGAAAACTTCTCTCTCTTTGTTATCAGAGGATATTTACTTTGGCCCTATAGTCTTCAAAGGGATCCGAAATATCTGTTCTCAGATTCCACAGAAATAAGGCTAGCAAAGAGATCCACGAAATAAAGATGTAACTCCGTGAGTGGAAGTCACATATCACAGAGCAGTTTCTCGGAAAGCTTCTTTCCAGATTTCATCTGAGGATATTTCCTTTTTCACCATAGCCCTCTAAGGGCTTCCAAATATCACTTTGCCAATTCCACAAGAACTGTCCTAGCGAGAGGCTACTTGAGGGTAAAGCTGTAACTCTGTGAGATGATTTCTCAGAACACAAAGAAGTTTTTCAGAAAGCTTCTTTCTCTTTGTTATCGGAGGATATTTCCTTCGGCATTATAGTCTTCAAAGGGATCCGAAATATCTGTCCTCAGATTCCACAGAAATAAGGATAGCAAAGAGATCCACGAAATACAGATGTAACTCTGTGAGATGAATTAACAGAACACTCAGCAGTTTCTCAGAGAGCTTCTTTCCAGATTTCATCTGAGGATATTTCCTTTTTCACCATAGCCCTCTATGGGCTTCCAAATATCACTTTGCCAATTCCACAAAAACTGTCTTAGCGAAAGGCTTCTTGAGGGGAAAGCTGTATCTCTGTGAGATGATTTCACAGAATGCAAAGAAGGTTCTCAGAAAGCGTCTTTCTCTTTGCTATCGGAAGATATTTACTTTGGCCCTATAGACTTCAAAGGGATCCGAAATATCTGTTCTCAGATTCCACAGAAATAAGGCTAGCAAAGAGATCCACGAAATACAGATGTAACTCTGTGAGATGAGTTAACAGAACACTCAGCAGTTTCTCAGAAAACTTCTTTACAGATTTCATCTGAGGATATTTCCTTTTTCACCATAGCCCTCTATGGGCTTCCAAATATCACTTTACCAATTCCACAAGAACTGTCTTAGCGAAAGCCTTCTTGAGCGGAAAGCTGTAACTCTGTGAGATGATTTCAAAGAACACAAAGAAGTTTCTCAGAAAGCTTCTTTCTCTTTTTTATCGGAGGATATTTTTTTGGCCCTCTAGTCTTCGAAGGGATGCGAAATATCTGTTCTCAGATTCCACAGAAATAAGGCAAGCAAAGAGATCCACGAAATACAGATGTAACTCTTTGAGATGAATTAACAGAACACTCAGCAGATTCTGAGGAAGCTTCTTTCCAGATTTCATCTGAGGATATTTCCTTTTTCACCGTAGCCCTCTATGGGCTTCCAAATATCACTTTGCCAATTCCACAAAAACTGTCCTAGCGAGAGGCTTCTTGAGGCTAAAGCTGTAAGTCTGTGACATGAATTCACAGAACACAAAGAAGTTTCTCAGAAAGCTTCTTTCTCTTTGTTATCGGAGGATATTTCCTTTGGCCCTATAGTCTTCAAAGGGATCCGAAATATCTGTTCTCAGATTCCACAGAAATAAGGCTAGCAAAGAGATCCACGAAATACAGATGTAACTCTGTGAGTGTCAGTCACATATCACAGAGCAGTTTCTCGGAAAGCTTCTTTCCAGATTTCATCTGAGGATATTTCCTTTTTCACCATAGCCCTCTAAGGGCTTCCAAATATCACTTTGCCAATTCCACAAGAACTGTCCTAGCGAGAGTCTTCTTGAGGGTAAAGCTGTAACTCTGTGAGATGATTTCTCAGAACACAAAGAAGTTTTTCAGAAAGCTTCTTTCTCTTTGTTATCGGAGCATATTTCCTTCGGCCTTATAGTCTTCAAAGGGATCCGAAATATCTGTCCTCAGATTCCACAGAAATAAGGCTAGCAAAGAGATCCACGAAATACAGATGTAACTCTGTGAGAAGAATTAACAGAACACTCAGCAGTTTCTCAGAGGGCTTCTTTCCAGATTTCATCTGAGGATATTTCCTTTTTCACCATAGCCCTCTAGGGACTTCCAAATATCCCTTTGCCAATTCCACAGGAACTGTCTTAGCGAAAGGCTTCTTGAGGGGAAAGCTGTATCTCTGTGAGATGATTTCACAGAATGCAAAGAAGGTTCTCAGAAAGCTTCTTTCTCTTTGTTATCGGAAGATATTTCCTTTGGCCCTATAGACTTCAAAGGCATCCGAAATATCCGTTCTCAGATTCCACAGAAATAAGGCTAGCAAAGAGATCCACGAAATACCGATGTAACTCTGTGAGTGGAAGTCACATATCACAGAGCAGTTTTTTCGGAAAGCTTCTTTCCAGATTTCATCTGAGGATATTTCCTTTTTCACCATAGCCCTCTATGGGCTTCCAAATATCACTTTGCCAATTCCACAAGAAGTGTCTTAGCGAAAGTCTTCCTGAGGGGAACGCTGTAAGTCTGTGAGATCATTTCACAGAACACAAAAAGTTTCTCAAAAAGCTTCTTTCTCTTTGTTATCGGAGGATATTTCCTTTGGCCCTATAGTCTCCAAAGGGATCCGAAATATCTGTTCTCAGATTCCACAGAAATAAGACTTGCAAAGAGATACACGAAATACAGATGTAACTCTGTGAGATGAATTAACAAAACACTAAGCGGTTTCTCAGAAAGCTTCTTTCCAGATTTCATCTGAGGATATTTCCTTTTTCACCATAGCCCTCAAAGGGCTTCCAAATATCACTTTGCCAATTCCACAAGAACTGTCTTAGCGAAAGGCTTCTTGAGGGGAAAGCTGTAACTCTGTGAGATGATTTCACAGAACACACAGAAGTTTCTCAGAAAGCTTCTTTCTCTTTGTTATCGGAGGATATTACTTTTGGCCCTCTAGTCTTCGAAGGGATCTGAAATATCTGTTCTCAGATTCCACAGAAATAAGGCTAGCAAAGAGATCCACGAAATACACATGTAACTCTTTGAGATGAATTAACAGAACACTCAGCAGTTTCTCAGAAAGCTTCTTTCCAGATTTCATCTGAGGATATTTCCTTTTTCATCACAGCCCTCTATGGGCTACCAAATATCACTTTGCCAATTCCACAAGAACTGTCCTAGCGAGAGGCTTCTTGAGGCTAAAGCTGTAAGTCTGTGAGATGATTTCACAGAACACAAAGACGTTTCTCAGAAAGCTTCTTTCTCTTTGTTATCGGAGGATATTTCCTTTGGCCCCATAGTCTTCAAAGGGATCCGAAATATATGTTCTCAGATTCCACAGAAATAAGGCTAGCAAAGAGATCCACGAAATACCGATGTAACTCTGTGAGTGGAAGTCACATATCACAGAGCAGGTTCTCGGAAAGCTTCTTTCCAGAATTCATCTGAGGATATTTCCTTTTTCACCATAGCCCTCTATGGGCTTCCAAATATCACTTTGCCAATTCCACAAGAACTGTCTTAGCGAAAGGCTTCTTGAGGCTAAAGCTGTAACTCTGTGAGATGATTTCACAGAACACAAAGAAGTTTCTCAGAAAGCTTCTTTCTCTTTGTTATCGGAGGATATTTCCTTTGGCCCTGTAGTCTTCAAAGAGATCCGAAATATCTGTTCTCAGATTCCACAGAAATAAGGCTAGCAAAGAGATCCACAAAATACAGATGTAACTCTGTGAGATGAATTAACAGAACACTAAGCAGTTTCTCAGAAAGCCTCTCTCCAGATTTCATCTGAGGATATTTCCTTTTTCACAATAGCCCTCTATGGGCTTCCAAATATCACTTTGCCAATTCCACAAGAACTGTCCTAGCGAGAGGCTTCTTGAGGCTAAAGCTGTAAGTCTGTGAGATGATTTCACAGAACACAAAGAAGTTTCTCAGAAAGATTCTTTCTCTTTGTTATCGGAGGATATTTCCTTTGGCCCTATAGTCTTCAAAGGGATCCGAAATATCTGTTCTCAGATTCCACAGAAATAAGGCTAGAAAAGAGATCCACGAAATACAGATGTAACTCTGTGAGGTGAATTAACAGAACACTCCGCAGTTTCTCAGAAAGCTTCTCTCCAGATTTCATCTGAGGATATTTCCTTTTTCACCATAGCCCTCTATGGGCTTCCAAATATCACTTTGCCAATTCCACAAGAACTGTCTTAGCGAAAGTCTTCCTGAGGGGAACGCTGTAAGTCTGTGAGATGATTTCACAGAACACAAAATGTTTCTCAAAAAGCTTCTTTCTCTTTGTTATCGGAGGATATTTCCTTTGGCCCTATAGTCTCCAAAGGGATCCGAAATATCTGTTCTCAGATTCCACAGAAATAAGACTTGCAAAGAGATACACGAAATACAGATATAACTCTGTGAGATGAATTAACAGAACACTAAGCGGTTTCTCAGAAAGCTTCTTTCCAGATTTCATCTGAGGATATTTCCTTTTTCACCATAGCCCTCTAAGGGCTTCCAAATATCACTTTGCCAGTTCCACAAGAACTGTCTTAGCGACAGCCTTCTTGAGGGGAAAGCTGTAACTCTGTGAGATGATTTCACAGAACACACAGAAGTTTCTCAGAAAGCTTCTTTCTCTTTGTTATCAGAGGATATTACTTTTGGCCCTCTAGTCTTCGAAGGGATCCGAAATATCTGTTCTCAGATTCCACAGAAATAAGGCTAGCAAAGAGATCCACGAAATACAGATATAACTCTGTGAGGTGAATTAACAGAACACTCCGCAGTTTCTCAGAAAGCTTCTTTCCAGATTTCATCTGAGGATATTTCCTTTTTCACCATAGCCCTCTATGGGCTTCCAAATATCACTTTGCCAATTCCAAAAGAACTGTCTTAGCGAAAGTCTTCCTGAGGGGAACGCTGTAAGTCTGTGAGATGATTTCACAGAACAAAAAAAGTTTTTCAAATAGCTTCTTTCTCTTTGTTATCGGAGGATATTTCCTTTGGCCCTATAGTCTCCAAAGGGATCCGAAATATCTGTTCTCAGATTCCACAGAAATAAGACTTGCAAAGAGATCCACGAAATACAGATGTAACTCTGTGAGATGAATTAACAGAACACTCAGCAGTTTCTCAGAAAGCTTCTTTCCAGATTTCATCTGAGGATATTTCCTTTTTCACCGTAGCCCTCTATGGGCTTCCAAATATCACTTTGCCAATTCCAGAAGAACTGTCTTAGCGAAAGGCTTCTTGAGGGGAAAGCTGTATCTCTGTGAGATGATTTCACAGAATGCAAAGAAGGTTCTCAGAAAGCTTCTTTCTCTTTGTTATCGGAAGATATTTCCTTTGGTCCTATAGACTTCAAAGGGATCCGAAATATCTGTTCTCAGATTCCACAGAAATAAGGCTAGCAAAGAGATCCACGAAATACAGATGTAACTCTGTGAGATGAGTTAACAGAACACTCAGCAGTTTCTCAGAAAGCTTCTTTCCAGATTTCATCTGAGGATATTTCCTTTTTCACCATAGCCCTCTATGGGCTTCCAAATATCACTTTGCCAATTCCACAAGAACTGTCTTAGCGAAAGCCTTCTTGAGGGGAAAGCTGTAACTCTGTGAGATGATTTTAAAGAACACAAAGAAGTTTCTCAGAAATCTTCTTTCTTATTGTTATCGGAGGATATTTCCTTTGGACCTATAGTCTTCAAAGGGATCCGAAATATCTGTTCTCAGATTCCACAGAAATAAGGCTAGCAAAGAGATCCACGAAATACAGATGTAACTCTGTGAGTGGAAGTCACATATCACAGAGCAGGTTCTCGGAAAGCTTCTTTCCAGAATTCATCTGAGGATATTTCCTTTTTCACCATAGCCCTCTATGGGCTTCCAAATATCACTTTGCCAATTCCACAAGAACTGTCTTAGCGAAAGGCTTCTTGAGGCTAAAGCTGTAACTCTGTGAGATGATTTCACAGAACACAAAGAAGTTTCTCAGAAAGCTTCTTTCTCTTTGTTATCGGAGGATATTTCCTTTGGCCCTATAGTCTCAAAGAGATCCGAAATATCTGTTCTCAGATTCCACAGAAATAAGGCTAGCAAAGAGATCCACAAAATACAGATGTAACTCTGTGAGATGAATTAACAGAACACTAAGCAGTTTCTCAGAAAGCTTCTCTCCAGATTTCATCTGAGGATATTTCCTTTTTCACAATAGCCCTCTATGGGCTTCCAAATATCACTTTGCCAATTCCAAAAGAACTGTCCTAGCGAGAGGCTTCTTGAGGCTAAAGCTGTAAGTCTGTGAGATGATTTCACAGAACACAAAGAAGTTTCTCAGAAAGATTCTTTCTCTTTGTTATCGGAGGATATTTCCTTTGGCCCTATAGTCTTCAAAGGGATCCGAAATATCTGTTCTCAGATTCCACAGAAATAAGGCTAGCAAAGAGATCCACGAAATACAGATGTAACTCTGTGAGGTGAATTAACAGAACACTCCGCAGTTTCTCAGAAAGCTTCTTTCCAGATTTCATCTGAGGATATTTCCTTTTTCACCATAGCCCTCTATGGGCTTCCAAATATCACTTTGCCAATTCCACAAGAACTGTCTTAGCGAAAGTCTTCCTGAGGGGAACGCTGTAAGTCTGTGAGATGATTTCACAGAACACAAAAAGTTTCTCAAAAAGCTTCTTTCTCTTTGTTATCGGAGGATATTTCCATTGGCCCTATAGTCTCCAAAGGGATCCGAAATATCTGTTCTCAGATTCCACAGAAATAAGACTTGCAAAGAGATATACGAAATACAGATATAACTCTGCGAGATGAATTAACAGAACACTAAGCGGTTTCTCAGAAAGCTTCTTTCCAGATTTCATCTGAGGATATTTCCTTTTTCACCATAGCCCTCTAAGGGCTTCCAAATATCACTTTGCCAATTCCACAAGAACTGTCTTAGCGAAAGCCTTCTTGAGGGGAAAGCTGTAACTCTGTGAGATGATTTCACAGAACACACAGAAGTTTCTCAGAAAGCTTCTTTCTCTTTGTTATCGGAGGACATTACTTTTGGCCCTCTAGTCTCCAAAGGGATCCGAAATATCTGTTCTCAGATTCCACAGAAATAAGACTTGCAAAGAGATACACGAAATACAGATGTAACTCTGTGAGATGAATTAACAGAACACTAAGCGGTTTCTCAGAAAGCTTCTTTCCAGATTTCATCAGAGGATATTTCCTTTTTCACCATAGCCCTCTATGGGCTTCCAAATATCACTTTGCCAATTCCACAAGAACTGTCTTAGCGAAAGCCTTCTTGAGGGGAAAGCTGTAACTCTGTGAGATGATTTCAAAGAACACAAAGAAGTTTCTCAGAAAACTTTTTTCTTTTTGTTATCGGAGGATATTTCCTTTGGACCTATAGTCTTCAAAGGGATCCGAAATATCTGTTCTCAGATTCCACAGAAATAAGGCTAGCAAAGAGATCCACGAAATACAGATGTAACTCTGTGAGTGGAAGTCACATATCACAGAGCAGTTTCTCGGAAAGCTTCTTTCCAGATTTCATCTGAGGATATTTCCTTTTTCACCATAGCCCTCTATGGGTTTCCAAATATCACTTTGCCAATTCCACAAGAACTGTCTTAGCGAAAGGCTTCTTGAGGGTAAAGCTGTAACTCTGTGAGATGATTTCACAGAACACAAAGAAGTTTCTCAGAAAGCTTCTTTCTCTTTGTTATCGGAGGATATTTCCTTTGGCCCTATAGTCTTCAAAGGGATCCGAAATATCTGTTCTCAGATTCCACAGAAATAAGGCTAGCAAAGAGATCCACGAAATGCAGATGTAACTCTGTGAGATGAATTAACAGAACACTAAGCAGTTTCTCAGAAAGCTTCTCTCCAGATTTCATCTGAGGATATTTCCTTTTTCACAATAGCCCTCTATGGGCTTCCAAATATCACTATGCCAATTCCACAAGAACTGTCCTAGCGCGAGGCTTCTTGAGGCTAAAGCTGTAAGTCTGTGAGATGATTTCACAGAACATAAGAAGTTTCTCAGAAAGCTTCTTTCTCTTTGTTATCGGAGGATATTTCCTTTGGCCCTATAGTCTTCAAAGGGATCCGAAATATCTGTTCTCAGATTCCACAGAAATAAGGTTAGCAAGGAGATCCACGAAATACAGTGGTAACTCTGGGAGATGAATTAACAGAACACTAGGCAGTTTCTCAGAAAGCTTCTCTCCAGATTTCATCTGAGGATATTTCCTTTTTCACCATAGCCCTCTATGGGCTTCCAAATATCACTTTGCCAATTCCACAAGAACTGTCTTAGCGAAAGGCTTCTTGAGGGGAAAGCTGTAAGTCTGTGAGATGATTTCACAGAACACAAAATTTTCTCAAAAAGCTTCATTCTCTTTGTTATCGGAGGATATTTCCTTTGGGCCTATAGTCTCCAAAGGGATCCGAAATATCTGTTCTCAGATTCCACAGAAATAAGACTTGCAAAGAGATACACGAAATACAGATGTAACTCTGTGTTTTGAATTAACAGAACACTAAGCAGTTTCTCAGAAAGCTTCTTTCCAGATTTCATCTGAGGATATTTCCTTTTTCACCAAAGCCCTCTATGGGCTTCCAAATAAGACTTTGCCAATTCCAGAAGAAATGTCTTAGCGAAAGGCTTCTTGAGGGGAAAGCTGTAACTCTGTGAGATGATTTCACAGAACACAAAGAAGTTTTTCAGAAAGCTTCTTTCTCTTTGTTATCAGAGGATATTTCCTTTGGCCCTATAGTCTTCAAAGATATCCGAAATATCTGTTCTCAGATTCCACAGAAATAGGGCTAGCAAAGAGATCCACGAAATAGAGAAGTAGCTCTGTGAGAGAATTAACAGAAAACTAAGCAGTTTCTCAGAAAGCTTCTTTCCAGATTTCATCTGAGGATATTTCCTTTTTCACCATAGCCCTCTAGGGGCTTCCAAATATCACTTTGCCAATTCCACAAGAACTGTCTTAGCGAAAGGTTTCTTAAGGGGCAAGCTGTAACTCTGTGAGATGATTTCACAGAACACGAAGAAGTTTCTCAGAAAGCTTCTTTCTCTTTTTTATCGGAGGATATTTCTTTTCGCCCTCTAGTCTTCGAAGGGATGCGAAATATCTGTTCTCAGATTCCACAGAAATAAGGCTAGCAAAGAGATCCACGAAATACAGATGTAACTCTTTGAGATGAATTAACAGAACACTATGCAGTTTCTGAGAAAGATTCTTTCCAGATTTCATCTGAGGATATTTCCTTTTTCACCATAGACCTCTATGGGCTTCCAAATATCACTTTGCCAATTCCACAAAAACTGTCCTAGCGAGAGGCTTCTTGAGGCTAAAGCTGTAAGTCTGTGAGATGATTTCACAGAACACAAAGAAGTTTCTCAGAAAGCTTCTTTCTCTTTGTTATCGGAGGATATTTCCTTTGGCCCTATAGTCTTCAAAGGGATCCGAAATATCTGTTCTCAGATTCCACAGAAATAAGGCTAGCAAAGAGATCCACGAAATACAGATGTAACTCTGTGAGTGTCAGTCACATATCACAGAGCAGTTTCTCGGAAAGCTTCTTTCCAGATTTCATCTGAGGATATTTCCTTTTTCACCATAGCCCTCTATGGGCTTCCAAATATCACATTGCCAATTCCACAAGAACTGTCTTAGCGAAAGGCTTCTTGAGGGGAAAGCTGTAACTCTGTGAGATGATTTCACAGAACACAATGAAGTTCCTCAGAAAGCTTCTTTCTCTTTGTTATCGGAGGATATTTCCTTTGGCCCTATACTCTTCAAAGGGATCCGAAATATCTGTTCTCAGATTCCACAGAAATAAGGCTAGTAAAGAGATCCACGAAATACAGATGTAACTCTGTGAGATGAATTAACAGAACACTAAGCAGTTTCTCAGAAAGCTTCTCTCCAGATTTCATCTAAGGATATTTACTTTTTCACAATAGCCCTCTATGGGCTTCCAAATATCACTTTGTCAATTCCACAAGAACTGTCCTAGCGAGAGGCTTCTTGAGGCTAAAGCTGTAAGTCTGTGAGATGATTTCACAGAACATAAGAAGTTTCTCAGAAAGCTTCTTTCTCTTTGTTATCGGAGGATATTTCCTTTGGCCCTATAGTCTTCAAAGGGATCCGAAATATCTTTTCTCAGATTCCACAGAAATAAGGTTAGCAAAGAGATCCACGAAATACAGAGGTAACTCTGTGAGATGAATTAACAGAACACTCAGCAGTTTCTCAGAAAGCTTCTTTCCAGATTTCATCAGAGGATATTTCCTTTTTCACCGTAGCCCTCTATGGGCTACAAAATATCACCTTGCCAATTCCACAAGAACTGTCTTAGCGAAAGCCTTCCTGAGGGGAAAGCTGCAACTCTGTCAGATGATTTCACAGAACACAAAGAAGTTTCTCAGAAAACTTCTCTCTCTTTGTTATCAGAGGATATTTACTTTGGCCCTATAGTCTTCAAAGGGATCCGAAATATCTGTTCTCAGATTCCACAGAAATAAGGCTAGCAAAGAGATCCACGAAATAAAGATGTAACTCCGTGAGTGGAAGTCACATATCACAGAGCAGTTTCTCGGAAAGCTTCTTTCCAGATTTCATCTGAGGATATTTCCTTTTTCACCATAGCCCTCTAAGGGCTTCCAAATATCACTTTGCCAATTCCACAAGAACTGTCCTAGCGAGAGGCTACTTGAGGGTAAAGCTGTAACTCTGTGAGATGATTTCTCAGAACACAAAGAAGTTTTTCAGAAAGCTTCTTTCTCTTTGTTATCGGAGGATATTTCCTTCGGCATTATAGTCTTCAAAGGGATCCGAAATATCTGTCCTCAGATTCCACAGAAATAAGGATAGCAAAGAGATCCACGAAATACAGATGTAACTCTGTGAGATGAATTAACAGAACACTCAGCAGTTTCTCAGAGAGCTTCTTTCCAGATTTCATCTGAGGATATTTCCTTTTTCACCATAGCCCTCTATGGGCTTCCAAATATCACTTTGCCAATTCCACAAAAACTGTCTTAGCGAAAGGCTTCTTGAGGGGAAAGCTGTATCTCTGTGAGATGATTTCACAGAATGCAAAGAAGGTTCTCAGAAAGCGTCTTTCTCTTTGCTATCGGAAGATATTTACTTTGGCCCTATAGACTTCAAAGGGATCCGAAATATCTGTTCTCAGATTCCACAGAAATAAGGCTAGCAAAGAGATCCACGAAATACAGATGTAACTCTGTGAGATGAGTTAACAGAACACTCAGCAGTTTCTCAGAAAACTTCTTTACAGATTTCATCTGAGGATATTTCCTTTTTCACCATAGCCCTCTATGGGCTTCCAAATATCACTTTGCCAATTCCACAAGAACTGTCTTAGCGAAAGCCTTCTTGAGGGGAAAGCTGTAACTCTGTGAGATGATTTCAAAGAACACAAAGAAGTTTCTCAGAAAACTTTTTTCTTTTTGTTATCGGAGGATATTTCCTTTGGACCTATAGTCTTCAAAGGGATCCGAAATATCTGTTCTCAGATTCCACAGAAATAAGGCTAGCAAAGAGATCCACGAAATACAGATGTAACTCTGTGAGTGGAAGTCACATATCACAGAGCAGTTTCTCGGAAAGCTTCTTTCCAGATTTCATCTGAGGATATTTCCTTTTTCACCATAGCCCTCTATGGGTTTCCAAATATCACTTTGCCAATTCCACAAGAACTGTCTTAGCGAAAGGCTTCTTGAGGGTAAAGCTGTAACTCTGTGAGATGATTTCACAGAACACAAAGAAGTTTCTCAGAAAGCTTCTTTCTCTTTGTTATCGGAGGATATTTCCTTTGGCCCTATAGTCTTCAAAGGGATCCGAAATATCTGTTCTCAGATTCCACAGAAATAAGGCTAGCAAAGAGATCCACGAAATGCAGATGTAACTCTGTGAGATGAATTAACAGAACACTAAGCAGTTTCTCAGAAAGCTTCTCTCCAGATTTCATCTGAGGATATTTCCTTTTTCACAATAGCCCTCTATGGGCTTCCAAATATCACTATGCCAATTCCACAAGAACTGTCCTAGCGCGAGGCTTCTTGAGGCTAAAGCTGTAAGTCTGTGAGATGATTTCACAGAACATAAGAAGTTTCTCAGAAAGCTTCTTTCTCTTTGTTATCGGAGGATATTTCCTTTGGCCCTATAGTCTTCAAAGGGATCCGAAATATCTGTTCTCAGATTCCACAGAAATAAGGTTAGCAAGGAGATCCACGAAATACAGTGGTAACTCTGGGAGATGAATTAACAGAACACTAGGCAGTTTCTCAGAAAGCTTCTCTCCAGATTTCATCTGAGGATATTTCCTTTTTCACCATAGCCCTCTATGGGCTTCCAAATATCACTTTGCCAATTCCACAAGAACTGTCTTAGCGAAAGGCTTCTTGAGGGGAAAGCTGTAAGTCTGTGAGATGATTTCACAGAACACAAAATTTTCTCAAAAAGCTTCATTCTCTTTGTTATCGGAGGATATTTCCTTTGGGCCTATAGTCTCCAAAGGGATCCGAAATATCTGTTCTCAGATTCCACAGAAATAAGACTTGCAAAGAGATACACGAAATACAGATGTAACTCTGTGTTTTGAATTAACAGAACACTAAGCAGTTTCTCAGAAAGCTTCTTTCCAGATTTCATCTGAGGATATTTCCTTTTTCACCAAAGCCCTCTATGGGCTTCCAAATAAGACTTTGCCAATTCCAGAAGAAATGTCTTAGCGAAAGGCTTCTTGAGGGGAAAGCTGTAACTCTGTGAGATGATTTCACAGAACACAAAGAAGTTTCTCAGAAAGCTTCTTTCTCTTTGTTATCGGAGGATATTTCCTTTGGCCCTATAGTCTTCAAAGGGATCCGAAATATCTTTTCTCAGATTCCACAGAAATAAGGTTAGCAAAGAGATCCACGAAATACAGAGGTAACTCTGTGAGATGAATTAACAGAACACTCAGCAGTTTCTCAGAAAGCTTCTTTCCAGATTTCATCAGAGGATATTTCCTTTTTCACCGTAGCCCTCTATGGGCTACAAAATATCACCTTGCCAATTCCACAAGAACTGTCTTAGCGAAAGCCTTCCTGAGGGGAAAGCTGCAACTCTGTCAGATGATTTCACAGAACTCAAAGAAGTTTCTCAGAAAACTTCTCTCTCTTTGTTATCAGAGGATATTTACTTTGGCCCTATAGTCTTCAAAGGGATCCGAAATATCTGTTCTCAGATTCCACAGAAATAAGGCTAGCAAAGAGATCCACGAAATAAAGATGTAACTCCGTGAGTGGAAGTCACATATCACAGAGCAGTTTCTCGGAAAGCTTCTTTCCAGATTTCATCTGAGGATATTTCCTTTTTCACCATAGCCCTCTAAGGGCTTCCAAATATCACTTTGCCAATTCCACAAGAACTGTCCTAGCGAGAGGCTACTTGAGGGTAAAGCTGTAACTCTGTGAGATGATTTCTCAGAACACAAAGAAGTTTTTCAGAAAGCTTCTTTCTCTTTGTTATCGGAGGATATTTCCTTCGGCATTATAGTCTTCAAAGGGATCCGAAATATCTGTCCTCAGATTCCACAGAAATAAGGATAGCAAAGAGATCCACGAAATACAGATGTAACTCTGTGAGATGAATTAACAGAACACTCAGCAGTTTCTCAGAGAGCTTCTTTCCAGATTTCATCTGAGGATATTTCCTTTTTCACCATAGCCCTCTATGGGCTTCCAAATATCACTTTGCCAATTCCACAAAAACTGTCTTAGCGAAAGGCTTCTTGAGGGGAAAGCTGTATCTCTGTGAGATGATTTCACAGAATGCAAAGAAGGTTCTCAGAAAGCGTCTTTCTCTTTGCTATCGGAAGATATTTACTTTGGCCCTATAGACTTCAAAGGGATCCGAAATATCTGTTCTCAGATTCCACAGAAATAAGGCTAGCAAAGAGATCCACGAAATACAGATGTAACTCTGTGAGATGAGTTAACAGAACACTCAGCAGTTTCTCAGAAAACTTCTTTACAGATTTCATCTGAGGATATTTCCTTTTTCACCATAGCCCTCTATGGGCTTCCAAATATCACTTTGCCAATTCCACAAGAACTGTCTTAGCGAAAGCCTTCTTGAGGGGAAAGCTGTAACTCTGTGAGATGATTTCAAAGAACACAAAGAAGTTTCTCAGAAAACTTTTTTCTTTTTGTTATCGGAGGATATTTCCTTTGGACCTATAGTCTTCAAAGGGATCCGAAATATCTGTTCTCAGATTCCACAGAAATAAGGCTAGCAAAGAGATCCACGAAATACAGATGTAACTCTGTGAGTGGAAGTCACATATCACAGAGCAGTTTCTCGGAAAGCTTCTTTCCAGATTTCATCTGAGGATATTTCCTTTTTCACCATAGCCCTCTATGGGTTTCCAAATATCACTTTGCCAATTCCACAAGAACTGTCTTAGCGAAAGGCTTCTTGAGGGTAAAGCTGTAACTCTGTGAGATGATTTCACAGAACACAAAGAAGTTTCTCAGAAAGCTTCTTTCTCTTTGTTATCGGAGGATATTTCCTTTGGCCCTATAGTCTTCAAAGGGATCCGAAATATCTGTTCTCAGATTCCACAGAAATAAGGCTAGCAAAGAGATCCACGAAATGCAGATGTAACTCTGTGAGATGAATTAACAGAACACTAAGCAGTTTCTCAGAAAGCTTCTCTCCAGATTTCATCTGAGGATATTTCCTTTTTCACAATAGCCCTCTATGGGCTTCCAAATATCACTATGCCAATTCCACAAGAACTGTCCTAGCGCGAGGCTTCTTGAGGCTAAAGCTGTAAGTCTGTGAGATGATTTCACAGAACATAAGAAGTTTCTCAGAAAGCTTCTTTCTCTTTGTTATCGGAGGATATTTCCTTTGGCCCTATAGTCTTCAAAGGGATCCGAAATATCTGTTCTCAGATTCCACAGAAATAAGGTTAGCAAGGAGATCCACGAAATACAGTGGTAACTCTGGGAGATGAATTAACAGAACACTAGGCAGTTTCTCAGAAAGCTTCTCTCCAGATTTCATCTGAGGATATTTCCTTTTTCACCATAGCCCTCTATGGGCTTCCAAATATCACTTTGCCAATTCCACAAGAACTGTCTTAGCGAAAGGCTTCTTGAGGGGAAAGCTGTAAGTCTGTGAGATGATTTCACAGAACACAAAATTTTCTCAAAAAGCTTCATTCTCTTTGTTATCGGAGGATATTTCCTTTGGGCCTATAGTCTCCAAAGGGATCCGAAATATCTGTTCTCAGATTCCACAGAAATAAGACTTGCAAAGAGATACACGAAATACAGATGTAACTCTGTGTTTTGAATTAACAGAACACTAAGCAGTTTCTCAGAAAGCTTCTTTCCAGATTTCATCTGAGGATATTTCCTTTTTCACCAAAGCCCTCTATGGGCTTCCAAATAAGACTTTGCCAATTCCAGAAGAAATGTCTTAGCGAAAGGCTTCTTGAGGGGAAAGCTGTAACTCTGTGAGATGATTTCACAGAACACAAAGAAGTTTTTCAGAAAGCTTCTTTCTCTTTGTTATCAGAGGATATTTCCTTTGGCCCTATAGTCTTCAAAGATATCCGAAATATCTGTTCTCAGATTCCACAGAAATAGGGCTAGCAAAGAGATCCACGAAATAGAGAAGTAGCTCTGTGAGAGAATTAACAGAAAACTAAGCAGTTTCTCAGAAAGCTTCTTTCCAGATTTCATCTGAGGATATTTCCTTTTTCACCATAGCCCTCTAGGGGCTTCCAAATATCACTTTGCCAATTCCACAAGAACTGTCTTAGCGAAAGGTTTCTTAAGGGGAAAGCTGTAACTCTGTGAGATGATTTCACAGAACACGAAGAAGTTTCTCAGAAAGCTTCTTTCTCTTTTTTATCGGAGGATATTTCTTTTCGCCCTCTAGTCTTCGAAGGGATGCGAAATATCTGTTCTCAGATTCCACAGAAATAAGGCTAGCAAAGAGATCCACGAAATACAGATGTAACTCTTTGAGATGAATTAACAGAACACTATGCAGTTTCTGAGAAAGATTCTTTCCAGATTTCATCTGAGGATATTTCCTTTTTCACCATAGACCTCTATGGGCTTCCAAATATCACTTTGCCAATTCCACAAAAACTGTCCTAGCGAGAGGCTTCTTGAGGCTAAAGCTGTAAGTCTGTGAGATGATTTCACAGAACACAAAGAAGTTTCTCAGAAAGCTTCTTTCTCTTTGTTATCGGAGGATATTTCCTTTGGCCCTATAGTCTTCAAAGGGATCCGAAATATCTGTTCTCAGATTCCACAGAAATAAGGCTAGCAAAGAGATCCACGAAATACAGATGTAACTCTGTGAGTGTCAGTCACATATCACAGAGCAGTTTCTCGGAAAGCTTCTTTCCAGATTTCATCTGAGGATATTTCCTTTTTCACCATAGCCCTCTATGGGCTTCCAAATATCACATTGCCAATTCCACAAGAACTGTCTTAGCGAAAGGCTTCTTGAGGGGAAAGCTGTAACTCTGTGAGATGATTTCACAGAACACAATGAAGTTCCTCAGAAAGCTTCTTTCTCTTTGTTATCGGAGGATATTTCCTTTGGCCCTATACTCTTCAAAGGGATCCGAAATATCTGTTCTCAGATTCCACAGAAATAAGGCTAGTAAAGAGATCCACGAAATACAGATGTAACTCTGTGAGATGAATTAACAGAACACTAAGCAGTTTCTCAGAAAGCTTCTCTCCAGATTTCATCTAAGGATATTTACTTTTTCACAATAGCCCTCTATGGGCTTCCAAATATCACTTTGTCAATTCCACAAGAACTGTCCTAGCGAGAGGCTTCTTGAGGCTAAAGCTGTAAGTCTGTGAGATGATTTCACAGAACATAAGAAGTTTCTCAGAAAGCTTCTTTCTCTTTGTTATCGGAGGATATTTCCTTTGGCCCTATAGTCTTCAAAGGGATCCGAAATATCTTTTCTCAGATTCCACAGAAATAAGGTTAGCAAAGAGATCCACGAAATACAGAGGTAACTCTGTGAGATGAATTAACAGAACACTCAGCAGTTTCTCAGAAAGCTTCTTTCCAGATTTCATCAGAGGATATTTCCTTTTTCACCGTAGCCCTCTATGGGCTACAAAATATCACCTTGCCAATTCCACAAGAACTGTCTTAGCGAAAGCCTTCCTGAGGGGAAAGCTGCAACTCTGTCAGATGATTTCACAGAACACAAAGAAGTTTCTCAGAAAACTTCTCTCTCTTTGTTATCAGAGGATATTTACTTTGGCCCTATAGTCTTCAAAGGGATCCGAAATATCTGTTCTCAGATTCCACAGAAATAAGGCTAGCAAAGAGATCCACGAAATAAAGATGTAACTCCGTGAGTGGAAGTCACATATCACAGAGCAGTTTCTCGGAAAGCTTCTTTCCAGATTTCATCTGAGGATATTTCCTTTTTCACCATAGCCCTCTAAGGGCTTCCAAATATCACTTTGCCAATTCCACAAGAACTGTCCTAGCGAGAGGCTACTTGAGGGTAAAGCTGTAACTCTGTGAGATGATTTCTCAGAACACAAAGAAGTTTTTCAGAAAGCTTCTTTCTCTTTGTTATCGGAGGATATTTCCTTCGGCATTATAGTCTTCAAAGGGATCCGAAATATCTGTCCTCAGATTCCACAGAAATAAGGATAGCAAAGAGATCCACGAAATACAGATGTAACTCTGTGAGATGAATTAACAGAACACTCAGCAGTTTCTCAGAGAGCTTCTTTCCAGATTTCATCTGAGGATATTTCCTTTTTCACCATAGCCCTCTATGGGCTTCCAAATATCACTTTGCCAATTCCACAAAAACTGTCTTAGCGAAAGGCTTCTTGAGGGGAAAGCTGTATCTCTGTGAGATGATTTCACAGAATGCAAAGAAGGTTCTCAGAAAGCGTCTTTCTCTTTGCTATCGGAAGATATTTACTTTGGCCCTATAGACTTCAAAGGGATCCGAAATATCTGTTCTCAGATTCCACAGAAATAAGGCTAGCAAAGAGATCCACGAAATACAGATGTAACTCTGTGAGATGAGTTAACAGAACACTCAGCAGTTTCTCAGAAAACTTCTTTACAGATTTCATCTGAGGATATTTCCTTTTTCACCATAGCCCTCTATGGGCTTCCAAATATCACTTTACCAATTCCACAAGAACTGTCTTAGCGAAAGCCTTCTTGAGCGGAAAGCTGTAACTCTGTGAGATGATTT
The DNA here is from genome assembly GCF_043159975.1 of Macaca nemestrina. Taxonomy (NCBI): domain Eukaryota; kingdom Metazoa; phylum Chordata; class Mammalia; order Primates; family Cercopithecidae; genus Macaca; species Macaca nemestrina. The sequence continues at coordinate 111,047,788 of NC_092131.1, read as the reverse complement.
CAAAGAACACAAAGAAGTTTCTCAGAAAACTTCTTTCTTTTTGTTATCGGAGGATATTTCCTTCGGACCTAGAGCCTTCAAAGGGATCCAAAATATCTGTTCTCAGATTCCACAGAAATAAGGCTAGCAAAGAGATCCACGAAATACAGATGTAACTCTGTGAGTGGAAGTCACATATCACAGAGCAGTTTCTCGGAAAGCTTCTTTCCAGATTTCATCTGAGGATATTTCCTTTTTCACCATAGCCCTCTATGGGCTTCCAAATATCACTTTGCCAATTCCACAAGAACTGTCATAGCGAAAGGCTTCTTGAGGGGAAAGCTGTAACTCTGTGAGATGATTTCACAGAACACAAAGAAGTTTCTCAGAAAGCTTCTTTCTCTTTGTTATCGGAGGATATTTCCTTTGGCCCTATAGTCTTTAAAGGGATCCGAAATATCTGTTCTCAGATTCCACAGAAATAAGGCTAGTAAAGAGATCCACGAAATACAGATGTAACTCTGTGAGATGAATTAACAGAACACTAAGCAGTTTCTCAGAAAGCTTCTTTCCAGATTTCATTGTGGATATTTTCTTTTTCACCCTCGCCCTCTATGGGCTTCCAAATATCACTTTGCCAATTCCAAAGGACTGTCTTAGCGAAAGGCTTCTTGAGGGGAAAGCTGTAACTCTGTGAGATGATTTCACAGAACACAAAGAGGTTTCTCAGAAAGCTTCTTTCTCTTTGTTATCGGAGGATATTTCCTTTGGCCCTAAGTCTTCAAAGGGATCCGAAATATCTGTTCTCAGATTCCACAGAAATAAGGCTAGCAAAGAGATCCACGAAATACAGATGTAACTCTGTGAGATGAATTAACAGAACACTAAGCAGTTTCTCAGAAAGCTTCTCTCCAGATTTCATCTGAGGATATTTCCTTTTTCACAATAGCCCTCTATGGGCTTCCAAATATCACTTTGTCAATTCCACAAGAACTGTCCTAGCGAGAGGCTTCTTGAGGCTAAAGCTGTAAGTCTGTGAGATGATTTCACAGAACATAAGAAGTTTCTCAGAAAGCTTCTTTCTCTTTGTTATCGGAATATATTTCCTTTGGCCCTATAGTCTCCAAAGGGATCCGAAATATCTTTTCTCAGATTCCACAGAAATAAGGTTAGCAAAGAGATCCACGAAATACAGAGGAAACTCTGTGAGATGAATTAACAGAACACTCAGCAGTTTCTCAGAAAGCTTCTTTCCAGATTTCATCTGAGGATATTTCCTTTTTCACCGTAGCCCTCTATGGGCTACCAAATATCACCTTGCCAATTCCACAAGAACTGTCTTAGCGAAAGCCTTCCTGAGGGGAAAGCTGTAACTCTGTCAGATGATTTCACAGAACACAAAGAAGTTTCTCAGAAAACTTCTCTCTCTTTGTTATCAGAGGATATTTCCTTTGGCCCTATAGTCTTCAAAGGGATCCGAAATATCTGTTCTCAGATTCCACAGAAATAAGGCTAGCAAAGAGATCCACGAAATACAGATGTAACTATGTGAGTGGAAGTCACATATCACAGAGCAGTTTCTCGGAAAGCTTCTTTCCAGATTTCATCTGAGGATATTTCCTTTTTCACCATAGCCCTCTAAGGGCTTCCAAATATCACTTTGCCAATTCCACAAGAACTGTCCTAGCGAGAGGCTACTTGAGGGTAAAGCTGTAACTCTGTGAGATGATTTCTCAGAACACCAAGAAGTTTTTCAGAAAGCTTCTTTCTCTTTGTTATCGGAGGATATTTCCTTCGGCATTATAGTCTTCAAAGGGATCCGAAATATCTGTCCTCAGATTCCACAGAAATAAGGCTAGCAAAGAGATCCACGAAATACAGATGTACCTCTGTGAGATGAATTAACAGAACACTAAGCAGTTTCTCAGAAAACTTCTTTCCAGATTTCATCTGAGGATATTTCCTTTTTCACCATAGCCCTCTAAGTGCTTCCAAATTTCACTTTGCCAATTCCACAAGAACTGTCTTAGCGAAAGTCTTCCTGAGGGGAAAGCTGTAAGTCTGTGAGATGATTTCACAGAACACAAAGACGTTTCTCAGAAAGCTTCTTTCTCTTTGTTATCGGAGGATATTTCCTTTGGCCCTCTAGTCTTCAAAGGGATCCGAAATATCTGTTCTCAGATTCCACAGAAATAAGGCTAGCAAAGAGATCCACGAAATACAGATGTAACTCTGTGAGTGGAAGTCACATATCACAGAGCAGTTTCTCGGAAAGCTTCTTTCCAGATTTCATCTGAGGATACTTCCTTTTTCACCATAGCCCTCTATGGGCTTCCAAATATCACTTTGCCAATTCCACAAGAACTGTCATAGCGAAAGGCTTCTTGAGGGGAAAGCTGTAACTCTGTGAGATGATTTCACAGAACACGAAGAAGTTTCTCAGAAAGCTTCTTTCTCTTTGTTATCGGAGGATATTTCCTTTGGCCCTATAGTCTTCAAAGGGATCCGAAATATCTGTTCTCAGATTCCACAGAAATAAGGCTAGTAAAGAGATCCACGAAATACAGATGTAACTCTGTGAGATGAATTAACAGAACACTAAGCAGTTTCTCAGAAAGCTTCTCTCCAGATTTCATCTGAGGATATTTCCTTTTTCACCATAGCCCTCTATGGTCTTCCAAATATCACTTTGCCAATTCCAGAAGAACTGTCTTAGCGAAAGGCTTCCTGAGGGGAATGCTGTAAGTCTGTAAGATGATTTCACAGAACACAAAAAGTTTCTCAAAAAGCTTCTTTCTCTTTGTTATCGGAGGATATTTCCTTTGGCCCTATAGTCTCAAAAGGGATCCGAAATATCTGTTCTCAGATTCCACAGAAATAAGACTTGCTAAGAGATACACGAAATACAGATGTAACTCTGTGAGATGAATTAACAGAACACTAAGCAGTTTCTCAGAAAGCTTCTTTCCAGATTTCATCTGTGGATATTTTCTTTTTCACCCTCGCCCTCTATGGGCTTCCAAATATCACTTTGCCAATTCCAAAGGACTGTCTTAGCGAAAGGCTTCTTGAGGGGAAAGCTGTAACTCTGTGAGATGATTTCACAGAACAAAAAGAAGTTTCTCAGAAAGCTTCTTTCTCTTTGTTATCGGAGGATATTTCCTTTGGCCCTATAGTCTTCAAAGGGATCCGAAATATCTGTTCTCAGATTCCACAGAAATAAGGCTAGCAAAGAGATCCACGAAATAGAGAAGTAACTCTGTGAGAGAAATAACAGAACACTAAGCAGTTTCTGAGAAAGCTTCTTTCCAGATTTCATCTGAGGATATTTCCTTTTTCACCATAGCCCTCTATGTGCTTCCAAATATCACTTTGCCAATTCCACAAGAACTGTCTTAGCGAAAGGCTTCTTGAGGGGAAAGCTGTAACTCTGTGAGATGATTTCACAGAACACAAAGAAGTTTCTCAGAAAGCTTCTTTCTCTTTGTTATCAGAGGATATTTCCTTTGGCACTATAGTCTACAAAGGGATCCGAAATATCTGTTCTCAGATTCCACAGAAATAAGGCTAGCAAAGAGATCCACGAAATAGAGAAGTAACTCTGTGAGAGAAATAACAGAACACTAAGCAGTTTCTCAGAAAGCTTCTTTCCAGATTTCATCTGAGGATATTTCCTTTTTCACCATAGCCCTCTAGGGGCTTCCAAATATCACTTTGCCAATTCCACAAGAACTGAATTAGCGAAAGGCTTCTTGAGGGGAAAGCTGTAACTCTGTGAGATGATTTCACAGAACACAAAGAAGTTTCTCAGAAAGCTTCTTTCTCTTTGTTATCGGAGGATATTTCCTTTGGCCCTATAGTCTTCAAAGGGATCCGAAATATCAGCTCTCAGATTCCACAGAAATAAGGCTAGCAAAGAGATCCACGAAATACAGATGTAACTCTGTGAGATGATTTGACAGAACCCTAAGCAGTTTCTCAGAAAGCTTCTCTCCAGATTTCATCTGAGGATATTTCCTTTTTCACCACAGCCCTCTATGGTCTTCCAACTATCACTTTGCAAATTCCACAAGAACTGTCTTAGCGAAAGGCTTCCTGAGGGGAAAGGTGTAAGTCTGTGAGATGATTTCACAGAACACAAAATGTTTCTCAAAAAGCTTCTTTCTCTTTGTTATCGGAGGATATTTCCTTTGGCCCTATAGTCTCCAAAGGGATCCGAAATATCTGTTCTCAGATTCCGCAGAAATAAGACTTTCAAAGAGATACACGAAATACAGATGTAACTCTGTGAGATGAATTAACAGAACACTAAGCAGTTTCTCAGAAATCTTCTCTAAAGATTTCATCTGAGGATATTTTCTTTTTCACCATCGCTCTCTATGGGCTTCCAAATATCACTTTGCCAATTCCAAAGGACTGTCTTAGCGAAAGGCTTCTTGAGGGGAAAGCTGTAACTCTGTCAGATGATTTCACAGAACACAAAGAAGTTTCGCAGAAAGCTTCTTTCTCTTTGTTATCGGAGGATATTTCCTTTGGCGCTATAGTCTTCAAAGGGATCCGAAATATCTGTTCTCAGATTCCACAGAAATAAGGCTAGCAAAGAGATCCAAGAAATACAGATGTAACTCTGTGAGATGAATTAACAGAACACTAAGCAGTTTCTCAGAAAGCTTCTTTCCAGATTTCATCTGAGGATATTTCCTTTTTCACCATAGCCCTCTATGGGCTTCCAAATATCACTTTGCCAATTCCACAAGAACTGTCCTAGCGAAAGGATTCTTGAGGGGAAAGCTGTAACTCTGTGAGATGATTTCACAGAACACAAAGAAGTTTCTCAGAAAGCTTCTTTCTCTTTGTTATCGGAGGATATTTCCTTTGGCGCTATAGTCTTCAAAGGAATCCGAAATATATGTTCTCAGATTCCCCAGAAATAAGGCTAGCAAAGAGATCCACGAAATACAGATGTAACTCTGTGAGATGAATTTACAGAACACTAAGCAGTTTCTCAGAAAGCTTCTTTCCAGATTTCATCTGAGGATATTTCCTTTTTCACCATAGCCCTCTATGGGCTTCCAAATATCACTTTGCCAATTCCACAAGAACTGTCCTAGCCAAAGGCTTCTTGAGGGGAAATCTGTAACTCTGTGAGATGATTTCAAAGAACACAAAGAAGTTTCTCAGAAAGCTTCTTTCTCTTTGTTATAGGAGGATATTTCCTTTGGCCCTATAGTCTCCAAAGGGATCCGAAATATCTGTTCTCAGATTCCACAGAAATAAGGCTAGCAAAGAGATCCACGAAATACAGATGTAACTCTGTGAGATGAATTAACAGAACACAAAGCAGTTTCTCAGAAAGCTTCTTTCCAGATTTCATCTGAGGATATTTCCTTTTTCACCATCGCCCTCTATCGGCTTCCAAATATCACTTTGCCAATTCCACAAGAACTGTCCTAGCGAAAGGCTTCTTGAGGGGAAAGCTGTAACTCTGTGAGATGATTTCACAGAACACAAAGAAGTTTCTCAGAAAGCTTCTTTCTCTTTGTTATCGGAGGATATTTCCTTTGGCCCTATAGTCTTCAAAGGGATCCGAAATATCTGTTCTCAGATTCCACAGAAATAAGGCTAGCAAAGAGATCCACGAAATACAGATGTAACCCTGTGAGATGAATTAACAGAACACTAAGCAGTTTCTCAGAAAGCTTCTTTCCAGATTTCATCTGAGGATATTTCCTTTTTCACCATAGCCCTCTATGGGCTTCCAAATATCACTTTGCCAATTCCACAAGAACTGTCTTAGCGAAAGGATTTTTGAGGGGAAAGCTGTAACTCTGTGAGATGATTTCAAAGAAGACAAAGAAGTTTCTCAAAAAGCTTCCTTCTCGTTGTTATCGGAGGATATTTCCTTTGGCCCTATAGTCTCCAAAGGGATCCGAAGTATCTGTTCTCAGATTCCACAGAAATAAGGCTAGCAAAGAGATCCAAGAAATACAGATGTAACTCTGTGAGATGAATTAACAAAACACTAAGCAGTTTCTCAGAAAGCTTCTTTCCAGATTTCCTCTGAGGATATTTCCTTTTTCACCATAGCCCTCTATGGGCTTCCAAATATCACTTTGCCAATTCCACAAGAACTGTCTTAGCGAAAGGCTTCTTGAGGGGAAAGCTGTAACTCTGTGAGTTAATTTCACAGAACACAAAGAAGTTTCTCAGAAAGCTTCTTTCTCTTTGTTATCGGAGGATATTTCCTTTGGCCCTATAGTCTTCAAAGGGATCAGAAATATCTTTTCTCAGATTCCACAGAAATAAGGCTAGCAAAGAGATCCAAGAAATACAGATGTAACTCTGTGAGATGAATTAACAGAACACTAAGAAGTTTCTCAGAAAGCTTCTTTCCAGATTTCCTCTGAGGACATTTCCTTTTTCACCATAGCCCTCTAAGGACTTCCATATATCACTTTGCCAATTCCACAAGAACTGTCTTAGCGAAAGGCTTCTTGAGGGGAAAGCTGTAACTCTGTGAGTTGATTTCACAGAACACAAAGAAGTTTCTCAGAAAGCTTCTTTCTCTTTGTTATCGGAGGATATTTCCTTTGGCCCTATAGTCTTCAAAGGGATCCGAAATATCTGCTCTCAGAATTCACAGAAATAAAGCTAGCAAAGAGATCCAGGAAATACAGATGTAACTCTGTGAGATGAATTCACAGAACACTAAGCAGTTTCTCAGAAAGCTTCTTTCCAGATTTCATCTGAGGATATTTCCTTTTTCACCATCGCCCTCTATGGGCTTTCAAATATCACTTTGCCAATTCCACAAGAACTGTCTTAGCGAAAGGCTCCTTGACGGGAAAGCTGTAACTTGGTGAGATGATTTCACAGAACACAAAGAAGTTTCTCCGAAAGCTTCTTTCTCTTTGTTATCGGAGGATATTTCCTTTGGCCCTATAGTCTTCAAAGGAATCCGAAATATCTGTTCTCAGATTCCACAGAAATAAGGCTAGCAAAGAGATCCACGAAATACAGATGTAACTCTGTGAGATGAATTAACAGAACACTAAGCAGTTTCTCAGAAAGCTTCTTTCCAGATTTCCTCTGAGGATATTTCCTTTTTCAACATAGCCCTCTATGGGCCTCCAAATATCACTTTGTCAATTCCACAAGAACTGTCTTAGCCAAAGGCTTCATGAGGGGAAAGCTGTAACTCCGTGAGATGATTTCAAAGAACACAAAGAAGTTTCTCAAAAAGCTTCTTTCTCTTTGTTATCCGAGGATATTTCCTTTGGCCCTATAGTCTCCAAAGGGATCCGAAATATCTGTTCTCAGATTCCACAGAAATAAGGCTAGCAAAGAGATCCACGAAATACAGATGTAACTCTGTGAGATGAATTAACAGAACACTAAGCAGTTTCTCAGAAAGCTTCTTTCCAGATTTCCTCTGTGGATATTTCCTTTTTCACCATAGCCCTCTATGGGCTTCCAAATATCACTTTGCCAATTCCACAAGAACTGTCTTAGCGAAAGGCTTCTTGAGGGGAAAGCTGTAACTCTGTGAGATGAATTCACAGAACACAAAGAAGTTTCTCAGAAAGCTTCTTTCTCTTTGTTATCGGAGGATATTTCCTTTGGCCCTATAGTCTTCAAAGGGATCCGAAATATCTGTTCTCAGATTCCACAGAAATAAGGGTAGCAAAGAGATCTACGAAATACAGATGTAACTTTGTAAGATAAATTAACAGAACACTAAGCAGTTTCTCAGAAAGCTTCTTTCCAGATTTCCTCTGTGGATATTTCCTTTTTCACCATAGCCCTCTGGGGGTTCCAAATATCACTTTGCCAATTCCACAAGAACTGTCTTAGCGAAAGGCTTCTGGAGGGGAAAGCTGTAACTCTGTGAGATGATTTCACAGAACACAAAGGAGTTTCTCAAAAAGCTTCTTTCTCTTTGTTATCGGAGGATATTTCCTTTGGCCTTATAGTCTCCAAAGGGATCCGAAATATCTGTTCTCAGATTCCACAGAAATAAGGCTAGCAAAGAGATCCACGAAATACAGATGTAACTCTGTGAGATGAATTAACAGAACACTCAGCAGTTTCTCAGAAAGCTTCTTTCCAGATTTCCTCTGAGGATATTTCCTTTTTCACCATAGCCCTCTATGGGCTTCCAAATATCACTTTGCCAATTCCACAAGAATTGTCTTAGCGAAAGGCTTCTTGAGGGGAAAGCTGTAACTCTGTGAGTTGATTTCATGAAACACAAAGAAGTTTCTCAGAAAGGTTCTTTCTCTTTGTTATCGGAGGATATTTCCTTTGGCCCTATAGTCTTCAAAGGGATCTGAAATATCTGTTCTCAGATTCCACAGAAATAAGGCTAGCAAAGAGATCCACGAAATACAGATGTAACTCTGTGAGATAAATTAACAGAAGACTAAGCAGTTTCTCAGAAAGCTGCTTTCCAGATTTCCTCTGAGGATATTTCCTTTTTCACAATAGCGCTCTATGGGCTTCCAAATATCACTTTGCCAATTCCACAAGAACTGTCTTAGCGAAAGGCTTCTTGAGGGGAAAGCTGTAACTCTTTGAGATGATTTCACAAAACACAAAGAAGTTTCTCAAAAAGCTTCTTTCTCTTTGTTATCGGAGGATATTTCCTTTGGCCATATAGTCTCCAAAGGGATCCGAAGTATCTGTTCTCAGATTCCACAGAAATAAGGCTAGCAAAGAGATCCAAGAAATACAGATGTAACTCTGTGAGATGAATTAACAGAACACTAAGCAGTTTCTCAGAAAGCTTCTTTCCAGATTTCCTCTGAGGACATTTCCTTTTTCACCATAGCCCTCTAAGGACTTCCATATATCACTTTGCCAATTCCACAAGAACTGTCTTAGCGAAAGGCTTCTTGAGGGGAAAGCTGTAACTCTGTGAGTTGATTTCACAGAACACAAAGAAGTTTCTCAGAAAGCTTCTTTCTCTTTGTTATCGGAGGATATTTCCTTTGGCCCTATAGTCTTCAAAGGGATCCGAAATATCTGCTCTCAGATTTCACAGAAATAAAGCTAGCAAAGAGATCCACGAAATACAGATGTAACTCTGTGAGATGAATTCACAGAACACTAAGCAGTTTCTCAGAAAGCTTCTTTCCAGATTTCATCTGAGGATATTTCCTTTTTCACCATCGCCCTCTATGGGCTTTCAAATATCACTTTGCCAATTCCACAAGAACTGTCTTAGCGAAAGGCTCCTTGAGGGGAAAGCTGTAACTTGGTGAGATGATTTCACAGAACACAAAGAAGTTTCTCCGAAAGCTTCTTTCTCTTTGTTATCGGAGGATATTTCCTTTGGCCCTATAGTCTTCAAAGGAATCCGAAATATCTGTTCTCAGATTCCACAGAAATAAGGCTAGCAAAGAGATCCACGAAATACAGATGTAACTCTGTGAGATGAATTAACAGAACACTATGCAGTTTCTCAGGAAGCTTCTTTCCAGATTTCCTCTGAGGATATTTCCTTTTTCAACATAGCCCTCTATGGGCCTCCAAATATCACTTTGTCAATTCCACAAGAACTGTCTTAGCCAAAGGCTTCATGAGCGGAAAATTGTAACTCCGTGAGATGATTTCAAAGAACACAAAGAAGTTTCTCAAAAAGCTTCTTTCTCTTTGTTATCGGAGGATATTTCCTTTGGCCCTATAGTCTCCAAAGGGATCTGAAATATCTGTTCTCAGATTCCACAGAAATAAGGCTAGCAAAGAGATCCACGAAATACAGATGTAACTCTGTGAGATAAATTAACAGAAGACTAAGCAGTTTCTCAGAAAGCTGCTTTCCAGATTTCCTCTGAGGATATTTCCTTTTTCACAATAGCGCTCTATGGGCTTCCAAATATCACTTTGCCAATTCCACAAGAACTGTCTTAGCGAAAGGCTTCTTGAGGGGAAAGCTGTAACTCTTTGAGATGATTTCACAAAACACAAAGAAGTTTCTCAAAAAGCTTCTTTCTCTTTGTTATCGGAGGATATTTCCTTTGGCCATATAGTCTCCAAAGGGATCCGAAGTATCTGTTCTCAGATTCCACAGAAATAAGGCTAGCAAAGAGATCCAAGAAATACAGATGTAACTCTGTGAGATGAATTAACAGAACACTAAGCAGTTTCTCAGAAAGCTTCTTTCCAGATTTCCTCTGAGGACATTTCCTTTTTCACCATAGCCCTCTAAGGACTTCCATATATCACTTTGCCAATTCCACAAGAACTGTCTTAGCGAAAGGCTTCTTGAGGGGAAAGCTGTAACTCTGTGAGTTGATTTCACAGAACACAAAGAAGTTTCTCAGAAAGCTTCTTTCTCTTTGTTATCGGAGGATATTTCCTTTGGCCCTATAGTCTTCAAAGGGATCCGAAATATCTGCTCTCAGATTTCACAGAAATAAAGCTAGCAAAGAGATCCACGAAATACAGATGTAACTCTGTGAGATGAATTCACAGAACACTAAGCAGTTTCTCAGAAAGCTTCTTTCCAGATTTCATCTGAGGATATTTCCTTTTTCACCATCGCCCTCTATGGGCTTTCAAATATCACTTTGCCAATTCCACAAGAACTGTCTTAGCGAAAGGCTCCTTGAGGGGAAAGCTGTAACTTGGTGAGATGATTTCACAGAACACAAAGAAGTTTCTCCGAAAGCTTCTTTCTCTTTGTTATCGGAGGATATTTCCTTTGGCCCTATAGTCTTCAAAGGAATCCGAAATATCTGTTCTCAGATTCCACAGAAATAAGGCTAGCAAAGAGATCCACGAAATACAGATGTAACTCTGTGAGATGAATTAACAGAACACTATGCAGTTTCTCAGAAAGCTTCTTTCCAGATTTCCTCTGAGGATATTTCCTTTTTCAACATAGCCCTCTATGGGCCTCCAAATATCACTTTGTCAATTCCACAAGAACTGTCTTAGCCAAAGGCTTCATGAGCGGAAAATTGTAACTCCGTGAGATGATTTCAAAGAACACAAAGAAGTTTCTCAAAAAGCTTCTTTCTCTTTGTTATCGGAGGATATTTCCTTTGGCCCTATAGTCTCCAAAGGGATCTGAAATATCTGTTCTCAGATTCCACAGAAATAAGGCTAGCAAAGAGATCCACGAAATACAGATGTAACTCTGTGAGATAAATTAACAGAAGACTAAGCAGTTTCTCAGAAAGCTGCTTTCCAGATTTCCTCTGAGGATATTTCCTTTTTCACAATAGCGCTCTATGGGCTTCCAAATATCACTTTGCCAATTCCACAAGAACTGTCTTAGCGAAAGGCTTCTTGAGGGGAAAGCTGTAACTCTTTGAGATGATTTCACAAAACACAAAGAAGTTTCTCAAAAAGCTTCTTTCTCTTTGTTATCGGAGGATATTTCCTTTGGCCATATAGTCTCCAAAGGGATCCGAAGTATCTGTTCTCAGATTCCACAGAAATAAGGCTAGCAAAGAGATCCAAGAAATACAGATGTAACTCTGTGAGATGAATTAACAGAACACTAAGCAGTTTCTCAGAAAGCTTCTTTCCAGATTTCCTCTGAGGACATTTCCTTTTTCACCATAGCCCTCTAAGGACTTCCATATATCACTTTGCCAATTCCACAAGAACTGTCTTAGCGAAAGGCTTCTTGAGGGGAAAGCTGTAACTCTGTGAGTTGATTTCACAGAACACAAAGAAGTTTCTCAGAAAGCTTCTTTCTCTTTGTTATCGGAGGATATTTCCTTTGGCCCTATAGTCTTCAAAGGGATCCGAAATATCTGCTCTCAGATTTCACAGAAATAAAGCTAGCAAAGAGATCCACGAAATACAGATGTAACTCTGTGAGATGAATTCACAGAACACTAAGCAGTTTCTCAGAAAGCTTCTTTCCAGATTTCATCTGAGGATATTTCCTTTTTCACCATCGCCCTCTATGGGCTTTCAAATATCACTTTGCCAATTCCACAAGAACTGTCTTAGCGAAAGGCTCCTTGAGGGGAAAGCTGTAACTTGGTGAGATGATTTCACAGAACACAAAGAAGTTTCTCCGAAAGCTTCTTTCTCTTTGTTATCGGAGGATATTTCCTTTGGCCCTATAGTCTTCAAAGGAATCCGAAATATCTGTTCTCAGATTCCACAGAAATAAGGCTAGCAAAGAGATCCACGAAATACAGATGTAACTCTGTGAGATGAATTAACAGAACACTATGCAGTTTCTCAGAAAGCTTCTTTCCAGATTTCCTCTGAGGATATTTCCTTTTTCAACATAGCCCTCTATGGGCCTCCAAATATCACTTTGTCAATTCCACAAGAACTGTCTTAGCCAAAGGCTTCATGAGCGGAAAATTGTAACTCCGTGAGATGATTTCAAAGAACACAAAGAAGTTTCTCAAAAAGCTTCTTTCTCTTTGTTATCGGAGGATATTTCCTTTGGCCCTATAGTCTCCAAAGGGATCTGAAATATCTGTTCTCAGATTCCACAGAAATAAGGCTAGCAAAGAGATCCACGAAATACAGATGTAACTCTGTGAGATGAATTAACAGAACACTAAGCAGTTTCTCAGAAAGCTTCTTTGCAGATTTCCTCTGAGGATATTTCCTTTTTCACCATAGCCCTCTATGGGCTTCCAAATATCACTTTGCCAATTCCACAAGAAGTGTCTTAGCGAAAGGCTTCTTGAGGGGAAAGCTGTAACTCTGTGAGATGATTTCACAGAACACAAAGAAGTTTCTCAGAAAGCTTCTTTCTCTTTGTTATCGGAGGATATTTCCTTTGGCCCTATAGTCTTCAAAGGGATCCGAAATATCTGTTCTCAGATTCCACAGAAATAAGGGTAGTAAAGAGATCTACGAAATACAGATGTAACTTTGTAAGATAAATTAACAGAACACTAAGCAGTTTCTCAGAAAGCTTCTTTCCAGATTTCCTCTGTGGATATTTCTTTTTCAACATAGCCCTCTATGGGCTTCCAAATATCACTTTGCCAATTCCACAAGAACTGTCTTAACGAAAGGCTTCTTGAGGGGAAAGCTGTAACTCTGTGAGTTGATTTCACAGAACACAAAGAAGTTTCTCAGAAAGCTTCTTTCTCTTTGTTATCGGAGGATATTTCCTTTGGCCCTATAGTCTTCAAAGGGATCCGAAATATCTGTTCTCAGATTCCACAGAAATAAGGCTAGCAAAGCGATCCAAGAAATACAGATGTAACTCTGTGAGATAAATTAACAGAACACTAAGCAGTTTCTCAGAAAGCTTCTTTCCAGATTTCCTCTGAGGATATTTCCTTTTTCACCATAGCCCTCTGGGTGTTCCAAATATCACTTTGCCAATTCCACAAGAACTGTCTTAGCGAAAGGCTTCTTGAGGGGAAAGCTGTAAATCTGTGAGATGATTTCACAAAACACAAAGAAGTTTCTCAAAAATCTTCTTTCTCTTTGTTATCAGAGGATATTTCCTTTGGCCCTATAGTCTTCAAAGGGATCCGAAATATCTGTTCTCAGATTCCACAGAAATAAGGCTAGCAAAGAGATCCACGAAATACAGATGTAACTCTGTGAGATGAACCAACAAAACACTAAGCAGTTTCTCAGAAAGCTTCTTTCCAGATTTCCTCTGAGGATATTTCCTTTTTCACCATAGCCCTCTATGGGATTCCAAATATCACTTTGCCAATTCCACAAGAACTGTCTTAGCGAAAGGCTTCTTCAGGGGAAAGCTGTAACTCTGTGAGATGATTTCACAGAACACAAAGGAGTTTCTCAAAAAGCTTCTTTCTCTTTGTTATCGGAGGATATTTCCTTTGGCCCTATAGTCTCCAAAGGGATCCGAAATATCTGTTCTCAGATTCCACAGAAATAAGGCTAGCAAAGAGATCCACGAAATACAGATGTAACTCTGTGAGATGAATTAACAGAACACTAAGCAGTTTCTCAGAAAGCTTCTTTCCAGATTTCCTCTGAGGATATTTCCTTTTTCACCATAGCCCTCTATGGGCTTCCAAATATCACTTTGCCAATTCCACAAGAACTGTCTTAGCGAAAGGCTTCTTGAGGGGAAAGCTGTAACTCTGTGTGTTGATTTCACAGAACACAAAGAAGTTTCTCAGAAAACTTCTTTCTCTTTGTTATCGGAGGATATTTCCTCTGGCCCTATAGTCTTCAAAGGGATCCAAAATATCTGTTCTCAGATTCCACAGAAATAAGGCTAGCAAGGAGATCCACGAAATACAGATGTAACTCTGTGAGATGAATTAACAGAACACTAAGCAGTTTCTCAGAAAGCTTCTTTCCAGATTTCCTCTGAGGATATTTCCTTTTTCACCGTAGCCCTCTATGGGCTTCCAAATATCACTTTGCCAATTCCACAAGAACTGTCTTAGCGAAAGGCTTCTTGAGGGGAAAGCTGTAACTCTGTGAGATGATTTCACAGAACCCAAAGAAGTTTCTCAAAAAGCTTCTTTCTCTTTGTTATCGGAGGATATTTCCTTTGTGCCTATAGTCTTCAAAGGGATCCGAAATATCTGTTCTCAGATTTCACAGAAATAAGACTAGCAAAGAGATCCACGAAATACAGATGTAACTCTGAGAGATGAATTAACAGAACACTAAGCAGTTTCTCAGAAAGCTTCTTTCCAGATTTCATCTGAGGATATTTCCTTTTTCACCATCGCCCTCTATGGGCTTTCAAATATCACTTTGCCAATTCCACAAGAACTGTCTTAGCGAAAGGCTCCTTGAGGGGAAAGCTGTAACTTGGTGAGATGATTTCACAGAACACAAAGAAGTTTCTCCGAAAGCTTCTTTCTCTTTGTTATCGGAGGATATTTCCTTTGGCCCTATAGTCTTCAAAGGAATCCGAAATATCTGTTCTCAGATTCCACAGAAATAAGGCTAGCAAAGAGATCCACGAAATACAGATGTAACTCTGTGAGATGAATTAACAGAACACTATGCAGTTTCTCAGAAAGCTTCTTTCCAGATTTCCTCTGAGGATATTTCCTTTTTCAACATAGCCCTCTATGGGCCTCCAAATATCACTTTGTCAATTCCACAAGAACTGTCTTAGCCAAAGGCTTCATGAGCGGAAAATTGTAACTCCGTGAGATGATTTCAAAGAACACAAAGAAGTTTCTCAAAAAGCTTCTTTCTCTTTGTTATCGGAGGATATTTCCTTTGGCCCTATAGTCTCCAAAGGGATCTGAAATATCTGTTCTCAGATTCCACAGAAATAAGGCTAGCAAAGAGATCCACGAAATACAGATGTAACTCTGTGAGATAAATTAACAGAAGACTAAGCAGTTTCTCAGAAAGCTGCTTTCCAGATTTCCTCTGAGGATATTTCCTTTTTCACAATAGCGCTCTATGGGCTTCCAAATATCACTTTGCCAATTCCACAAGAACTGTCTTAGCGAAAGGCTTCTTGAGGGGAAAGCTGTAACTCTTTGAGATGATTTCACAAAACACAAAGAAGTTTCTCAAAAAGCTTCTTTCTCTTTGTTATCGGAGGATATTTCCTTTGGCCATATAGTCTCCAAAGGGATCCGAAGTATCTGTTCTCAGATTCCACAGAAATAAGGCTAGCAAAGAGATCCAAGAAATACAGATGTAACTCTGTGAGATGAATTAACAGAACACTAAGCAGTTTCTCAGAAAGCTTCTTTCCAGATTTCCTCTGAGGACATTTCCTTTTTCACCATAGCCCTCTAAGGACTTCCATATATCACTTTGCCAATTCCACAAGAACTGTCTTAGCGAAAGGCTTCTTGAGGGGAAAGCTGTAACTCTGTGAGTTGATTTCACAGAACACAAAGAAGTTTCTCAGAAAGCTTCTTTCTCTTTGTTATCGGAGGATATTTCCTTTGGCCCTATAGTCTTCAAAGGGATCCGAAATATCTGCTCTCAGATTTCACAGAAATAAAGCTAGCAAAGAGATCCACGAAATACAGATGTAACTCTGTGAGATGAATTCACAGAACACTAAGCAGTTTCTCAGAAAGCTTCTTTCCAGATTTCATCTGAGGATATTTCCTTTTTCACCATCGCCCTCTATGGGCTTTCAAATATCACTTTGCCAATTCCACAAGAACTGTCTTAGCGAAAGGCTCCTTGAGGGGAAAGCTGTAACTTGGTGAGATGATTTCACAGAACACAAAGAAGTTTCTCCGAAAGCTTCTTTCTCTTTGTTATCGGAGGATATTTCCTTTGGCCCTATAGTCTTCAAAGGAATCCGAAATATCTGTTCTCAGATTCCACAGAAATAAGGCTAGCAAAGAGATCCACGAAATACAGATGTAACTCTGTGAGATGAATTAACAGAACACTATGCAGTTTCTCAGAAAGCTTCTTTCCAGATTTCCTCTGAGGATATTTCCTTTTTCAACATAGCCCTCTATGGGCCTCCAAATATCACTTTGTCAATTCCACAAGAACTGTCTTAGCCAAAGGCTTCATGAGCGGAAAATTGTAACTCCGTGAGATGATTTCAAAGAACACAAAGAAGTTTCTCAAAAAGCTTCTTTCTCTTTGTTATCGGAGGATATTTCCTTTGGCCCTATAGTCTCCAAAGGGATCTGAAATATCTGTTCTCAGATTCCACAGAAATAAGGCTAGCAAAGAGATCCACGAAATACAGATGTAACTCTGTGAGATGAATTAACAGAACACTAAGCAGTTTCTCAGAAAGCTTCTTTGCAGATTTCCTCTGAGGATATTTCCTTTTTCACCATAGCCCTCTATGGGCTTCCAAATATCACTTTGCCAATTCCACAAGAAGTGTCTTAGCGAAAGGCTTCTTGAGGGGAAAGCTGTAACTCTGTGAGATGATTTCACAGAACACAAAGAAGTTTCTCAGAAAGCTTCTTTCTCTTTGTTATCGGAGGATATTTCCTTTGGCCCTATAGTCTTCAAAGGGATCCGAAATATCTGTTCTCAGATTCCACAGAAATAAGGGTAGTAAAGAGATCTACGAAATACAGATGTAACTTTGTAAGATAAATTAACAGAACACTAAGCAGTTTCTCAGAAAGCTTCTTTCCAGATTTCCTCTGTGGATATTTCCTTTTTCAACATAGCCCTCTATGGGCTTCCAAATATCACTTTGCCAATTCCACAAGAACTGTCTTAACGAAAGGCTTCTTGAGGGGAAAGCTGTAACTCTGTGAGTTGATTTCACAGAACACAAAGAAGTTTCTCAGAAAGCTTCTTTCTCTTTGTTATCGGAGGATATTTCCTTTGGCCCTATAGTCTTCAAAGGGATCCGAAATATCTGTTCTCAGATTCCACAGAAATAAGGCTAGCAAAGCGATCCACGAAATACAGATGTAACTCTGTGAGATAAATTAACAGAACACTAAGCAGTTTCTCAGAAAGCTTCTTTCCAGATTTCCTCTGAGGATATTTCCTTTTTCACCATAGCCCTCTGGGTGTTCCAAATATCACTTTGCCAATTCCACAAGAACTGTCTTAGCGAAAGGCTTCTTGAGGGGAAAGCTGTAAATCTGTGAGATGATTTCACAAAACACAAAGAAGTTTCTCAAAAATCTTCTTTCTCTTTGTTATCAGAGGATATTTCCTTTGGCCCTATAGTCTTCAAAGGGATCCGAAATATCTGTTCTCAGATTCCACAGAAATAAGGCTAGCAAAGAGATCCACGAAATACAGATGTAACTCTGTGAGATGAACCAACAAAACACTAAGCAGTTTCTCAGAAAGCTTCTTTCCAGATTTCCTCTGAGGATATTTCCTTTTTCACCATAGCCCTCTATGGGATTCCAAATATCACTTTGCCAATTCCACAAGAACTGTCTTAGCGAAAGGCTTCTTCAGGGGAAAGCTGTAACTCTGTGAGATGATTTCACAGAACACAAAGGAGTTTCTCAAAAAGCTTCTTTCTCTTTGTTATCGGAGGATATTTCCTTTGGCCCTATAGTCTCCAAAGGGATCCGAAATATCTGTTCTCAGATTCCACAGAAATAAGGCTAGCAAAGAGATCCACGAAATACAGATGTAACTCTGTGAGATGAATTAACAGAACACTAAGCAGTTTCTCAGAAAGCTTCTTTCCAGATTTCCTCTGAGGATATTTCCTTTTTCACCATAGCCCTCTATGGGCTTCCAAATATCACTTTGCCAATTCCACAAGAACTGTCTTAGCGAAAGGCTTCTTGAGGGGAAAGCTGTAACTCTGTGTGTTGATTTCACAGAACACAAAGAAGTTTCTCAGAAAACTTCTTTCTCTTTGTTATCGGAGGATATTTCCTCTGGCCCTATAGTCTTCAAAGGGATCCAAAATATCTGTTCTCAGATTCCACAGAAATAAGGCTAGCAAGGAGATCCACGAAATACAGATGTAACTCTGTGAGATGAATTAACAGAACACTAAGCAGTTTCTCAGAAAGCTTCTTTCCAGATTTCCTCTGAGGATATTTCCTTTTTCACCGTAGCCCTCTATGGGCTTCCAAATATCACTTTGCCAATTCCACAAGAACTGTCTTAGCGAAAGGCTTCTTGAGGGGAAAGCTGTAACTCTGTGAGATGATTTCACAGAACCCAAAGAAGTTTCTCAAAAAGCTTCTTTCTCTTTGTTATCGGAGGATATTTCCTTTGTGCCTATAGTCTTCAAAGGGATCCGAAATATCTGTTCTCAGATTTCACAGAAATAAGACTAGCAAAGAGATCCACGAAATACAGATGTAACTCTGAGAGATGAATTAACAGAACACTAAGCAGTTTCTCAGAAAGCTTCTTTCCAGATTTCCTCTGAAGATATTTCCTTTTTCACCATAGCCCTCTATGGGCTTCCAAATATCACTTTGCCAATTCCACAAGAACTGTCTTAGCGAAAGGCTTCTTGAGGGGAAAGCTGTAACTCTGTGAGTTGATTTCACAGAACACAAAGAAGTTTCTCAGAAACCTTCTTTCTCTTTGTTATCGGAGGATATTTCCTTTGGCCCTATAGTCTTCAAAGGGATCCGAAATATCTGTTCTCAGATTCCACAGAAATAAGGCTAGCAAAGAGATCCACGAAATACAGATGTAACTCTGTGAGATGAATTAACAGAACACTAAGCAGTTTCTCAGAAAGCTTCTTTCCAGATTTCCTCTGAGGATATTTCCTTTTTCACCATAGCCCTCTATGGGCTTCCAAATATCACTTTTCCAATTACACAAGAACTGTCTTAGCGAAAGGCTTCTTGAGGGGAAAGCTGTAACTCTGTGAGATGATTTCAAAGAACACAAAGAAGTTTGTCAAAGAGCTTCTTTCTCTTTGCTATCGGAGGATATTTCCTTTGGCCCTATAGTCTTCAAAGGGATCCGAAATATCTGTTCTCAGATTCCACAGAAAAAAGGCTAGCAAGGAGATCCACGAAATACAGATGTAACTCTGTGAGATGAATTAACAGAACACTCAGCAGTTTCTCAGAAAGCTTCTTTCCAGATTTCCTCTGAGGATATTTCCTTTTTCACCATAGCCCTCTATGGGCTTCCAAATATCACTTTGCCAATTCCACAAGAACTGTCTTAGTGATAGGCTTCTTGAGGGGAAAGCTGTAACTCTGTGAGTTGATTTCACAGAACACAAAGAAGTTTCTCAAAAAGCTTCTTTCTCTTTGTTATCGGAGGATATTTCCTTTGTGCCTATAGTCTTCAAAGGGATCCGAAATATCTGTTCTCAGATTTCACAGAAATAAGACTAGCAAAGAGATCCAAGAAATACAGATGTAACTCTGAGAGATGAATTAACAGAACACTAAGCAGTTTCTCAGAAAGCTTCTTTACAGATTTCCTCTGAGGATATTTCCTTTTCCACCATAGCCCTCTATGGGCTTCCAAATATCACTTTGCCAATTCCACAAGAACTGTCTTAGCGAAAGGCTTCTTGAGGGGAAAGCTGTAACTCTGTGTGTTGATTCCACAGAACACAAAGAAGTTTCTCAGAAAGCTTCTTTCTCTTTCTTATCGGAGGATATTTCCTTTGGCCCTATAGTCTTCAAAGGGATCCGAAATATCTGTTCTCAGATTCCACAGAAATAAGGCTAGCAAAGAGATCCACGAAATACAGATGTAACTCTGTGAGATGAATTAACAGAACACTAAGCAGTTTCTCAGAAAGCTTCTTTCCAGATTTCCTCTGAGGATATTTCCTTTTTCACCATAGCCCTCTATGGGCTTCCAAATATCACTTTGCCAATTCCACAAGAACTGTCTTAGTGATAGGCTTCTTGAGGGGAAAGCTGTAACTCTGTGAGTTGATTTCACAGAACACAAAGAAGTTTCTCAGAAAGCTTCTTTCTCTTTGTTATCGGAGGATATTTCCTTTGGCCCTATAGTCTTCAAAGGGATCCGAAATATCTGTTCTCAGATTCCACAGAAATAAGGCTAGCTAAGAGATCCACGAAATACAGATGTAACTCTGTGAGATGAATTAACAGAACACTAAGCAGTTTCTCAGAAAGCTTCTTTACACATTTCCTCTGAGGATATTTCCTTTTTCACCATAGCCCTCTATGGGCTTCCAAATATCACTTTGCCAATTCCACAAGAACTGTCTTAGCGAAAGGCTTCTTGAGGGGAAAGCTGTAACTCTGTGAGATGATTTCAAAGAACACAAAGAGATATCTCATAGAGCTTCTTTCTCTTTGTTATCGGAGGATATTTCCTTTGGCACTATAGTCTTCAAAGGGATCCGAAATATCTGTTCTCAGATTTCACAGAAATAAGGCTAGCAAAGAGATCCACGAAATACAGATGTAACTCTGTGAGATGAATTAACAGAACACTAAGCAGTTTCTCAGAAAGCTTCTTTCCAGATTTCATCTGAGGATATTTCCTTTTTCACCATCGCCCTCTATGGGCTTTCAAATATCACTTTGCCAATTCCACAAGAACTGTCTTAGCGAAAGGCTCCTTGAGGGGAAAGCTGTAACTTGGTGAGATGATTTCACAGAACACAAAGAAGTTTCTCCGAAAGCTTCTTTCTCTTTGTTATCGGAGGATATTTCCTTTGGCCCTATAGTCTTCAAAGGAATCCGAAATATCTGTTCTCAGATTCCACAGAAATAAGGCTAGCAAAGAGATCCACGAAATACAGATGTAACTCTGTGAGATGAATTAACAGAACACTATGCAGTTTCTCAGAAAGCTTCTTTCCAGATTTCCTCTGAGGATATTTCCTTTTTCAACATAGCCCTCTATGGGCCTCCAAATATCACTTTGTCAATTCCACAAGAACTGTCTTAGCCAAAGGCTTCATGAGCGGAAAATTGTAACTCCGTGAGATGATTTCAAAGAACACAAAGAAGTTTCTCAAAAAGCTTCTTTCTCTTTGTTATCGGAGGATATTTCCTTTGGCCCTATAGTCTCCAAAGGGATCTGAAATATCTGTTCTCAGATTCCACAGAAATAAGGCTAGCAAAGAGATCCACGAAATACAGATGTAACTCTGTGAGATGAATTAACAGAACACTAAGCAGTTTCTCAGAAAGCTTCTTTGCAGATTTCATCTGAGGATATTTCCTTTTTCACCATAGCCCTCTATGGGCTTCCAAATATCACTTTACCAATTCCACAAGAACTGTCTTAGCGAAAGGCATCTTGAGGGGAAAGCTGTAACTCTGTGAGTTGATTTCACAGAACACAAAGAAGTTTCTCAGAAAGCTTCTTTCTCTTTGTTATCGGAGGATATTTCCTTTGGCCCTATAGTCTTCAAAGGGATCCGAAATATCTGTTCTCAGATTCCACAGAAATAAGGCTAGCAAAGCGATCCACGAAATACAGATGTAACTCTGTGAGATAAATTAACAGAACACTAAGCAGTTTCTCAGAAAGCTTCTTTCCAGATTTCCTCTGAGGATATTTCCTTTTTCACCATAGCCCTCTGGGTGTTCCAAATATCACTTTGCCAATTCCACAAGAACTGTCTTAGCGAAAGGCTTCTTGAGGGGAAAGCTGTAAATCTGTGAGATGATTTCACAAAACACAAAGAAGTTTCTCAAAAATCTTCTTTCTCTTTGTTATCAGAGGATATTTCCTTTGGCCGTATAGTCTTCAAAGGGATCCGAAATATCTGTTCTCAGATTCCACAGAAATAAGGCTAGCAAAGAGATCCACGAAATACAGATGTAACTCTGTGAGATGAACCAACAAAACACTAAGCAGTTTCTCAGAAAGCTTCTTTCCAGATTTCCTCTGAGGATATTTCCTTTTTCACCATAGCCCTCTATGGGATTCCAAATATCACTTTGCCAATTCCACAAGAACTGTCTTAGCGAAAGGCTTCTTCAGGGGAAAGCTGTAACTCTGTGAGATGATTTCACAGAACACAAAGGAGTTTCTCAAAAAGCTTCTTTCTCTTTGTTATCAGAGGATATTTCCTTTGGCCCTATAGTCTCCAAAGGGATCCGAAATATCTGTTCTCAGATTCCACAGAAATAAGGCTAGCAAAGAGATCCACGAAATACAGATGTAACTCTGTGAGATGAATTAACAGAACACTAAGCAGTTTCTCAGAAAGCTTCTTTCCAGATTTCCTCTGAGGATATTTCCTTTTTCACCATAGCCCTCTATGGGCTTCCAAATATCACTTTGCCAATTCCACAAGAACTGTCTTAGCGAAAGGCTTCTTGAGGGGAAAGCTGTAACTCTGTGTGTTGATTTCACAGAACACAAAGAAGTTTCTCAGAAAACTTCTTTCTCTTTGTTATCGGAGGATATTTCCTCTGGCCCTATAGTCTTCAAAGGGATCCGAAATATCTGTTCTCAGATTCCACAGAAATAAGGCTAGCAAGGAGATCCACGAAATACAGATGTAACTCTGTGAGATGAATTAACAGAACACTAAGCAGTTTCTCAGAAAGCTTCTTTCCAGATTTCCTCTGAGGATATTTCCTTTTTCACCGTAGCCCTCTATGGGCTTCCAAATATCACTTTGCCAATTCCACAAGAACTGTCTTAGCGAAAGGCTTCTTGAGGGGAAAGCTGTAACTCTGTGAGATGATTTCACAGAACCCAAAGAAGTTTCTCAAAAAGCTTCTTTCTCTTTGTTATCGGAGGATATTTCCTTTGTGCCTATAGTCTTCAAAGGGATCCGAAATATCTGTTCTCAGATTTCACAGAAATAAGACTAGCAAAGAGATCCACGAAATACAGATGTAACTCTGAGAGATGAATTAACAGAACACTAAGCAGTTTCTCAGAAAGCTTCTTTCCAGATTTCCTCTGAAGATATTTCCTTTTTCACCATAGCCCTCTATGGGCTTCCAAATATCACTTTGCCAATTCCACAAGAACTGTCTTAGCGAAAGGCTTCTTGAGGGGAAAGCTGTAACTCTGTGAGTTGATTTCACAGAACACAAAGAAGTTTCTCAGAAACCTTCTTTCTCTTTGTTATCGGAGGATATTTCCTTTGGCCCTATAGTCTTCAAAGGGATCCGAAATATCTGTTCTCAGATTCCACAGAAATAAGGCTAGCAAAGAGATCCACGAAATACAGATGTAACTCTGTGAGATGAATTAACAGAACACTAAGCAGTTTCTCAGAAAGCTTCTTTCCAGATTTCCTCTGAGGATATTTCCTTTTTCACCATAGCCCTCTATGGGCTTCCAAATATCACTTTTCCAATTACACAAGAACTGTCTTAGCGAAAGGCTTCTTGAGGGGAAAGCTGTAACTCTGTGAGATGATTTCAAAGAACACAAAGAAGTTTGTCAAAGAGCTTCTTTCTCTTTGCTATCGGAGGATATTTCCTTTGGCCCTATAGTCTTCAAAGGGATCCGAAATATCTGTTCTCAGATTCCACAGAAATAAGGCTAGCAAGGAGATCCACGAAATACAGATGTAACTCTGTGAGATGAATTAACAGAACACTAAGCAGTTTCTCAGAAAGCTTCTTTCCAGATTTCCTCTGAGGATATTTCCTTTTTCACCATAGCCCTCTAGGGGCTTCCAAATATCACTTTGCCAATTCCACAAGAACTGTCTTAGTGAAAGGCTTCTTGAGGGGAAAGCTGTAACTCTGTGAGATGATTTCACAGAACCCAAAGAAGTTTCTCAAAAAGCTTCTTTCTCTTTGTTATCGGAGGATATTTCCTTTGTGCCTATAGTCTTCAAAGGGATCCGAAATATCTGTTCTCAGATTTCACAGAAATAAGACTAGCAAAGAGATCCACGAAATACAGATGTAACTCTGAGAGATGAATTAACAGAACACTAAGCAGTTTCTCAGAAAGCTTCTTTACAGATTTCCTCTGAGGATATTTCCTTTTCCACCATAGCCCTCTATGGGCTTCCAAATATCACTTTGCCAATTCCACAAGAACTGTCTTAGCCAAAGGCTTCTTGAGGGGAAAGCTGTAACTCTGTGTGTTGATTCCACAGAACACAAAGAAGTTTCTCAGAAAGCTTCTTTCTCTTTCTTATCGGAGGATATTTCCTTTGGCCCTATAGTCTTCAAAGGGATCCGAAATATCTGTTCTCAGATTCCACAGAAATAAGGCTAGCAAAGAGATCCACGAAATACAGATGTAACTCTGTGAGATGAATTAACAGAACACTAAGCAGTTTCTCAGAAAGCTTCTTTCCAGATTTCCTCTGAGGATATTTCCTTTTTCACCATAGCCCTCTATGGGCTTCCAAATATCACTTTGCCAATTCCACAAGAACTGTCTTAGTGATAGGCTTCTTGAGGGGAAAGCTGTAACTCTGTGAGTTGATTTCACAGAACACAAAGAAGTTTCTCAGAAAGCTTCTTTCTCTTTGTTATCGGAGGATATTTCCTTTGGCCCTATAGTCTTCAAAGGGATCCGAAATATCTGTTCTCAGATTCCACAGAAATAAGGCTAGCTAAGAGATCCACGAAATACAGATGTAACTCTGTGAGATGAATTAACAGAACACTAAGCAGTTTCTCAGAAAGCTTCTTTACACATTTCCTCTGAGGATATTTCCTTTTTCACCATAGCCCTCTATGGGCTTCCAAATATCACTTTGCCAATTCCACAAGAACTGTCTTAGCGAAAGGCTTCTTGAGGGGAAAGCTGTAACTCTGTGAGATGATTTCAAAGAACACAAAGAGATATCTCATAGAGCTTCTTTCTCTTTGTTATCGGAGGATATTTCCTTTGGCACTATAGTCTTCAAAGGGATCCGAAATATCTGTTCTCAGATTCCACAGAAATAAGGCTAGCAAAGAGATCCACGAAATACAGATGTAACTCTGTGAGATGAATTAACAGAACACTAAGCAGTTTCTCAGAAAGCTTCTTTCCAGATTTCCTCTGAGGATATTTCCTTTTTCACCATAGCCCTCTATGGGCTTCCAAATATCACTTTGCCAATTCCACAAGAACTGTCTTAGCGAAAGGCTTCTTGAGGGGAAAGCTGTAACTCTGTGAGTTGATTTCACAGAACACAAAGAAGTTTCTCAGAAAGCTTCTTTCTCTTTGTTATCGGAGGATATTTCCTTTGGCCCTATAGTCTTCAAAGGGAATCGAAATATCTGTTCTCAGATTCCACAGAAATAAGGCTAGCAAAGAGATCCACGAAATACAGATGTAACTCTGTGAGATGAATTAACAGAACACTAAGCAGTTTCTCAGAAAACTTTTTTCCAGATTTCCTCTGAGGATATTTCCTTTTTCACCATAGCCCTCTATGGGCTTCCAAATATCACTTTGCCAATTCCACAAGAACTGTCTTAGCGAAAGGCTTCTTGAGGGGAAAGCTGTAACTCTGTGAGTTGATTTCACAGAACACAAAGAAGTTTCTCAGAAAGCTTCTTTCTCTTTGTTATCGGAGGATATTTCCTTTGGCCCTATAGTCTTCAAAGGGAATCGAAATATCTGTTCTCAGATTCCACAGAAATAAGGCTAGCAAAGATATCCACGAAATACAGATGTAACTCTGTGAGATGAATTAACAGAACACTAAGCAGTTTCTCAGAAAGCTTCTTTCCAGATTTCCTCTGAGGATATTTCCTTTTTCACCATAGCCCTCTATGGGCTTCCAAATATCACTTTGCCAATTCCACAAGAACTGTCTTAGCGAAAGGCTTCTTGAGGGGAAAGCTGTAACTCTGTGAGTTGATTTCACAGAACACAAAGAAGTTTCTCAGAAAGCTTCTTTCTCTTTGTTATCGGAGGATATTTCCTTTGGCCCTATAGTCTTCAAAGGGATCCGAAATATCTGTTCTCAGATTCCACAGAAATAAGGCTAGCTAAGAGATCCACGAAATACAGATGTAACTCTGTGAGATGAATTAACAGAACACTAAGCAGTTTCTCAGAAACCTTCTTTCCAGATTTCCACTGAGGATATTTCCTTTTTCACCATAGCCCTCTATGGGCTTCCAAATATCACTTTGCCAATTCCACAAGAACTGTCTTAGCGAAAGGCTTCTTGAGGGGAAAGCTGTAACTCTGTGAGTTGATTTCACAGAACACAAAGAAGTTTCTCAGAAAGCTTCTTTCTCTTTGTTATCGGAGGATATTTCCTTTGGCCCTATAGTCTTCAAAGGGAATCGAAATATCTGTTCTCAGATTCCACAGAAATAAGGCTAGCTAAGAGATCCACGAAATACAGATGTAACACTGTGAGATGAATTAACAGAACACTAAGCAGTTTCTCAGAAAGCTTCTTTCCAGATTTCCTCTGAGGATATTTCCTTTTTCACCATAGCCCTCTATGGGCTTCCAAATATCACTTTGCCAATTCCACAAGAACTGTCTTAGCGAAAGGCTTCTTGAGGGGAAAGCTGTAACTCTGTGAGATTGATTTCAAAGAACACAAAGAGGTATCTCATTGAGCTTCTTTCTCTTTGTTATCGGAGGATTTTTCCTTTGGCCCTATAGTCTTCAAAGGGATCCGAAATATCTGTTCTCAGATTCCACAGAAATAAGGCTAGCAAAGAGATCCAATACATACAGATGTAACTCTGTGAGATGAATTAACAGAACACTAAGCAGTTTCTCAGAAAGCTGCTTTCCAGATTTCCTCTGAGGATATTTCCTTTTTCACCATAGCCCTCTATGGGCTTCCAAATATCACTTTGCCAATTCCACAAGAACTGTCTTAGCGAAAGGCTTCTTGAGGGGAAAGCTGTAACTCTGTGAGTTGATTTCACAGAACACAAAGAAGTTTCTCAGAAAGCTTCTTTCTCTTTGTTATCGGAGGATATTTCCTTTGGCCCTATAGTCTTCAAAGGGATCCGAAATATCTGTTCTCAGATTCCACAGAAATAAGGCTAGCAAAGAGATCCACGAAATACAGATGTAACTCTGTGAGATGAATTAACAGAACACTAAGCAGTTTCTCAGAAAGCTTCTTTCCAGATTTCCTCTGAGGATATTTCCTTTTTCACCATAGCCCTCTATGGGCTTCCAAATATCACTTTGCTAATTCCACAAGAACTGTCTTAGCGAAAGGCTTCTTGAGGGGAAAGCTGTAAGTCTGTGAGTTGATTTCACAGAACACAAAGAAGTTTCTCAGAAAGCTTCTTTCTCTTTGTTATCGGAGGATATTTCCTTTGGCCCTATAGTCTTCAAAGGGATCCGAAATATCTGTTCTCAGATTCCACAGAAATAAGGCTAGCAAAGAGATCCACGAAATACACATGTAACTCTGTGAGATGAATTAACAGAACACTAAGCAGTTTCTCAGAAAGCTTCTTTCCAGATTTCCTCTGAGGATATTTCCTTTTTCATCATAGCCCTCTATGGGCTTCCAAATATCACTTTGCCAGTTCCACAAGAACTGTCTTAGCGAAAGGCTTCTTGAGGGGAAAGCTGTAACTCTGTGAGTTGATTTCACAGAACACAAAGAAGTTTCTCAAAAAGCTTCTTTCTCTTTCTTATCGGAGGATATTTCCTTTGGCCCTATAGTCTCCAAAGGGATCCGTAATATCTGTTCTCAGATTCCACAGAAGTAAGGCTAGCAAAGAGATCCACGAAATACAGATATAACTCTGTGAGATGAATTAACAGAACACTTAGCAGTTTCTCAGAAACCTTCTTTCCAGATTTCCACTGAGGATATTTCCTTTTTCACCATAGCCCTCTATGGGCTTCCAAATATCACTTTGCCAATTCCACAAGAACTGTCTTAGCGAAAGGCTTCTTGAGGGGAAAGCTGTAACTCTGTGAATTGATTTCACAGAACACAAAGAAGTTTCTCAGAAAGCTTCTTTCTCTTTGTTATCGTAGGATATTTCCTTTGGCCCTATAGTCTTCAAAGGGAATCGAAATATCTGTTCTCAGATTCCACAGAAATAAGGCTAGCTAAGAGATCCACGAAATACAGATGTAACTCTGTGAGATGAATTAACAGAACACTAAGCAGTTTCTCAGAAAGCTTCTTTCCAGATTTCCTCTGAGGATATTTCCTTTTTCACCATAGCCCTCTATGGGCTTCCAAATATCACTTTGCCAATTCCACAAGAACTGTCTTAGCGAAAGGCTTCTTGAGGGGAAAGCTGTAACTCTGTGAGATTGTTTTCAAAGAACACAAAGAGGTATCTCATTGAGCTTCTTTCTCTTTGTTATCGGAGGATTTTTCCTTTGGCCCTATAGTCTTCAAAGGGATCCGAAATATCTGTTCTCAGATTCCACAGAAATAAGGCTAGCAAAGAGATCCACGAAATACAGATGTAACTCTGTGAGATGAATTAACAGAACACTAAGCAGTTTCTCAGAAAGCTGCTTTCCAGATTTCCTCTGAGGATATTTCCTTTTTCACCATAGCCCTCTATGGGCTTCCAAATATCACTTTGCCAATTCCACAAGAACTGTCTTAGCGAAAGGCTTCTTGAGGGGAAAGCTGTAACTCTGTGAGTTGATTTCACAGAACACAAAGAAGTTTCTCAGAAAGCTTCTTTCTCTTTGTTATCGGAGGATATTTCCTTTGGCCCTATAGTCTTCAAAGGGATCCGAAATATCTGTTCTCAGATTCCACAGAAATAAGGCTAGCAAAGAGATCCACGAAATACAGATGTAACTCTGTGAGATGAATTAACAGAACACTAAGCAGTTTCTCAGAAAGCTTCTTTCCAGATTTCCTCTGAGGATATTTCCTTTTTCACCATAGCCCTCTATGGGCTTCCAAATATCACTTTGCTAATTCCACAAGAACTGTCTTAGCGAAAGGCTTCTTGAGGGGAAAGCTGTAAGTCTGTGAGTTGATTTCACAGAACACAAGGAAGTTTCTCAGAAAGCTTCTTTCTCTTTGTTATCGGAGGATATTTCCTTTGGCCCTATAGTCTTCAAAGGGATCCGAAACATCTGTTCTCAGATTCCACAGAAATAAGGCTAGCAAAGAGATCCACGAAATACACATGTAACTCTGTGAGATGAATTAACAGAACACTAAGCAGTTTCTCAGAAAGCTTCTTTCCAGATTTCCTCTGAGGATATTTCCTTTTTCATCATAGCCCTCTATGGGCTTCCAAATATCACTTTGCCAGTTCCACAAGAACTGTCTTAGCGAAAGGCTTCTTGAGGGGAAAGCTGTAACTCTGTGAGTTGATTTCACAGAACACAAAGAAGTTTCTCAAAAAGCTTCTTTCTCTTTCTTATCGGAGGATATTTCCTTTGTCCCTATAGTCTCCAAAGGGATCCGTAATATCTGTTCTCAGATTCCACAGAAGTAAGGCTAGCAAAGAGATCCACGAAATACAGATGTAACTCTGTGAGATGAATTAACAGAACACTAAGCAGTTTCTCAGAAAGCTTCTTTCCAGATTTCCTTTGAGGATATTTCCTTTTTCACCATAGCCCTCTATGGGCTTCCAAATATCACTTTGCCAATTCCACAAGAACTGTCTTAGCGAAAGGCTTCTTGAGGGGAAAGCTGTAACTCTATGAGTTGATTTCACAGAACACAAAGAAGTTTCTCAGAAAGCTTCTTTCTCTTTGTTATCGGAGGATATTTCCTTTGGCCCTATAGTCTTCAAAGGGATCCGAAATATCTGTTCTCAGATTCCACAGAAATAAGGCTAGCAAAGAGATCCACGAAATACAGATGTAACTCTGTGAGATGAACTAACAGAACACTAAGCAGTTTCTCAGAAAACTTCTTTCCAGGTTTCCTCTGAGGATATTTCCTTTTTCACCATAGCCCTCTAGGGGCTTCCAAATATCACTTTGCCAATTCCAGAAGAACTGTCTTAGCGAAAGGCTTCTTGAGGGGAAAGCTGTAACTCTGTGAGTTGATTTCACAGAACACAAAGAAGTTTCTCAGAAAGCTTCTTTCTCTTTCTTATCGGAGGATATTTCCTTTGGCCCTATAGTCTTCAAAGGGATCCGAAATATCTGTTCTCAGATTCCACAGAAATAAGGCTAGCAAAGAGATCCACGAAATACAGATGTAACTCTGTGAGATGAATTAACAGAACACTAAGCAGTTTCTCAGAAAGCTTCTTTCCAGATTTCCTCTGAGGATATTTCGTTTTTCACCATAGCCCTCTAGGGGTTCCAAATATCACTTTGCCAATTCCACAAGAACTGTCTTAGCGAAAGGCTTCTTGAGGGGAAAGCTGTAACTCTGTGAGTTGATTTCACAGAACACAAAGAAGTTTCTCAGAAAGCTTCTTTCTCTTTGTTATCGGAGGATATTTCCTTTGGCCCTATAGTCTTCAAAGGGATCCGAAATATCTGTTCTCAGATTCCACAGAAATAAGGCTAGCAAAGAGGTCCACGAAATACAGATGTAACTCTCTGAGATGAACTAACAGAACACTAAGCAGTTTCTCAGAAAGCTTCTTTCCAGATTTCCTCTGAGGATATTTCCTTTTTCACCATAGCCCTCTATGGTCTTCCAAATATCACTTTGCCAATTCCACAAGAAGTGTCTTAGCGAAAGGCTTCTTGAGGGGAAAGCTGTAACTCTGTTAGTTGATTTCACAGAACACAAAGAAGTTTCTCAGAAAGCTTCTTTCTCTTTGTTATCGGAGGATATTTCCTTTGGCCCTATAGTCTTCAAAGGGATCCGAAATATCTGTTCTCAGATTCCACAGAAATAAGGGTAGCAAAGAGATCCACGAAATACAGATGTAACTCTGTGAGATAAATTAACAGAACACTAAGCAGTTTCTCAGAAAGCTTCTTTCCAGATTTCCTCTGAGGATATTTCGTTTTTCACCATAGCCCTCTATGGGCTTCCAAATATCACTTTGCCATTTCCACAAGAACTGTCTTAGCGAAAGGCTTCTTGAGGGGAAAGCTGTAACTCTGTGAGTTGATTTCACAGAACACAAAGAAGTTTCTCAGAAAGCTTCTTTCTCTTTGTTATCGGAGGATATTTCCTTTGGCCCTATAGTCTTCAAAGGGATCCGAAATATCTGTTCTCAGATTCCACAGAAATAAGGCTAGCAAAGAGATCCACGAAATACAGATGTAACTCTGTGAGATGAATTAACAGAACACTAAGCAGTTTCTCAGAAAGCTTCTTTCCAGATTTCCTCTGAGGATATTTCCTTTTTCACCATAGCCCTCTATGGGCTTCCAAATATCACTTTGCCAATTCCACAAGAACTGTCTTAGCGAAAGGCTTCTTGAGGGGAAAGCTGTAACTCTGTGAGATGATTTCAGAGAACACAAAGAAGTTTCTCAGAAAGCTTCTTTCTCTTTGTTATCGGAGGATATTTCCTTTGGCGCTATAGTCTTCAAAGGGATCCGAAATATCTGTTCTCAGATTCCACAGAAATAAGGCTACCAAAGAGATCCACGAAATACAGATGTAACTCTGTGAGATGAATTAACAGAACACTAAGCAGTTTCTCAGAAAGCTTCCTTCCAGATTTCCTCTGAGGATATTTCCTTTTTCAACATAGCCCTCTATGGGCTTCCAAATATCACTTTGCCAATTCCACAAGAACTGTCTTAGCGAAAGGCTTCTTCAGGGGAAAGCTGTAACTCTGTGAGATGATTTCACAGAACACAAATAAGTTTCTCAGAAAGCTTCTTTCTCTTTGTTATCGGAGGATATTTCCTTTGGCCCTAGAGTCTTCAAAGGGATCCGAAATATCTGTTCTCAGATTCCACAGAAATAAGGCTAGCAAAGAGATCCACGAAATACAGATGTAACTCTGTGAGATGAATTAACAGAACACTAAGCAGTTTCTCAGAAAGCTTCTTTCCAGATTTCCTCTGAGGATATTTCCTTTTTCACCATAGCCCTCTATGGGCTTCCAAATATCACTTTGCCAATTCCACAAGAACTGTCTTAGCGAAAGGCTTCTTGAGGCAAAAGCTGTAACTCTGTGAGTTGATTTCACAGAACACAAAGAAGTTTCTCAGAAAGCTTCTTTCTCTTTGTTATCGGAGGATATTTCCTTTGGCCCTATAGTCTTCAAAGGGATCCGAAATATCTGTTCTCAGATTCCACAGAAATAAGGCTAGCAAAGAGATCCACGAAATACAGATGTAACTCTGTGAGATGAATTAACAGAACACTAAGCAGTTTGTCAGAAAGCTTCTTTCCAGATTTCCTCTGAGATTATTTCCTTTTTCACCATAGCCCTCTATGGGCTTAAATATCACTTTGCCAATTCCACAAGAACTGTCTTAGCGAAAGGCTTCTTGAGGGGAAAGCTGTAACTCTGTGAGTTGATTTCAGAGAACCCAAAGATGTTTCTCAGAAAGCTTCTTTCTCTTTGTTATCGGTGGATATTTCCTTTGGCCCTATTGTCTTCAAAGGGATCCGAAATATCTGTTATCAGATTCCACAGAAATAAGGGTAGCAAAGAGATCCACGAAATACAGATGTAACTCTCTGAGATGAACTAACAGAACACTAAGCAGTTTCTCAGAAAGCTTCTTTCCAGATTTCATCTGAGGATATTTCCTTTTTCACCATAGCCCTCTATGGGCTTCCAAATATCACTTTGCCAATTCCACAAGAACTGTCTTAGCGAAAGGCTTCTTGAGGGGAAAGCTGTAACTCTGTGAGTTGATTTCACAGAACACAAAGAAGTTTCTCAGAAAGCTTCTTTCTCTTTGTTATCGGAGGATATTTCCTTTGGCCCTACAGTGTTCAAAGGGATCCGAAATATCTGGTCTCAGATTCCACAGACATAAGGGTAGCAAAGAGATCCACGAAATACAGATGTAACTCTGTGAGATAAATTAACAGAACACTAAGCAGTTTCTCAGAAAGCTTCTTTCCAGATTTCCTCTGAGGATATTTCCTTTTTCACCATAGCCTTCTATGGGCTTCCAAATATCACTTTGCCAATTCCACAAGAACTGTCTTAGCGAAAGGCTTCTTGAGGGAAAAGCTGTAACTCTGTGAGATGATTTCACAGAACCCAAAGAAGTTTCTCAAAAAGCTTCTTTCTCTTTGTTATCGGAGGATATTTCCTTTGGCCCTATAGTCTCCAAAGGGATCCGAAATATCTGTTCTCAGATTCCACAGAAATAAGGCTAGCAAAGAGATCCGCGAAATACAGATGTAACTTTGTGAGATGAATTAACAGAACACTAAGCAGTTTCTCAGAAAGCTTCTTTCCAGATTTCCTCTGAGGATATTTCCTTTTTCAACATAGGCCTCTTTGGGCTTCGAAATATCACTTTGCCAATTCCACAAGAACTGTCGTAGGGAAAGGCTTCTTGAGGGGAAAGCTGTAACTCTGTGAGTTGATTTCACAGAACACAAAGAAGTTTCTCAGAAAGCTTCTTTCTCTTTGTTATCGGAGGATATTTCCTTTGGCCCTATAGTCTTCAAAGGGATCCGAAATATCTGTTCTCAGATTCCACAGAAATAAGGCTAGCTAAGAGATCCACGAAATACAGATGTAACTCTGTGAGATGAATTAACAGAACACTAAGCAGTTTCTCAGAAACCTTCTTTCCAGATTTCCACTGAGGATATTTCCTTTTTCACCATAGCCCTCTATGGGCTTCCAAATATCACTTTGCCAATTCCACAAGAACTGTCTTAGCGAAAGGCTTCTTGAGGGGAAAGCTGTAACTCTGTGAGTTGATTTCACAGAACACAAAGAAGTTTCTCAGAAAGCTTCTTTCTCTTTGTTATCGGAGGATATTTCCTTTGGCCCTATAGTCTTCAAAGGGAATCGAAATATCTGTTCTCAGATTCCACAGAAATAAGGCTAGCTAAGAGATCCACGAAATACAGATGTAACTCTGTGAGATGAATTAACAGAACACTAAGCAGTTTCTCAGAAAGCTTCTTTCCAGATTTCCTCTGAGGATATTTCCTTTTTCACCATAGCCCTCTATGGGCTTCCAAATATCACTTTGCCAATTCCACAAGAACTGTCTTAGCGAAAGGCTTCTTGAGGGGAAAGCTGTAACTCTGTGAGATTGATTTCAAAGAACACAAAGAGGTATCTCATTGAGCTTCTTTCTCTTTGTTATCGGAGGATTTTTCCTTTGGCCCTATAGTCTTCAAAGGGATCCGAAATATCTGTTCTCAGATTCCACAGAAATAAGGCTAGCAAAGAGATCCACGAAATACAGATGTAACTCTGTGAGATGAATTAACAGAACACTAAGCAGTTTCTCAGAAAGCTGCTTTCCAGATTTCCTCTGAGGATATTTCCTTTTTCACCATAGCCCTCTATGGGCTTCCAAATATCACTTTGCCAATTCCACAAGAACTGTCTTAGCGAAAGGCTTCTTGAGGGGAAAGCTGTAACTCTGTGAGTTGATTTCACAGAACACAAAGAAGTTTCTCAGAAAGCTTCTTTCTCTTTGTTATCGGAGGATATTTCCTTTGGCCCTATAGTCTTCAAAGGGATCCGAAATATCTGTTCTCAGATTCCACAGAAATAAGGCTAGCAAAGAGATCCACGAAATACAGATGTAACTCTGTGAGATGAATTAACAGAACACTAAGCAGTTTCTCAGAAAGCTTCTTTCCAGATTTCCTCTGAGGATATTTCCTTTTTCACCATAGCCCTCTATGGGCTTCCAAATATCACTTTGCTAATTCCACAAGAACTGTCTTAGCGAAAGGCTTCTTGAGGGGAAAGCTGTAAGTCTGTGAGTTGATTTCACAGAACACAAAGAAGTTTCTCAGAAAGCTTCTTTCTCTTTGTTATCGGAGGATATTTCCTTTGGCCCTATAGTCTTCAAAGGGATCCGAAATATCTGTTCTCAGATTCCACAGAAATAAGGCTAGCAAAGAGATCCACGAAATACACATGTAACTCTGTGAGATGAATTAACAGAACACTAAGCAGTTTCTCAGAAAGCTTCTTTCCAGATTTCCTCTGAGGATATTTCCTTTTTCATCATAGCCCTCTATGGGCTTCCAAATATCACTTTGCCAGTTCCACAAGAACTGTCTTAGCGAAAGGCTTCTTGAGGGGAAAGCTGTAACTCTGTGAGTTGATTTCACAGAACACAAAGAAGTTTCTCAAAAAGCTTCTTTCTCTTTCTTATCGGAGGATATTTCCTTTGGCCCTATAGTCTCCAAAGGGATCCGTAATATCTGTTCTCAGATTCCACAGAAGTAAGGCTAGCAAAGAGATCCACGAAATACAGATATAACTCTGTGAGATGAATTAACAGAACACTAAGCAGTTTCTCAGAAACCTTCTTTCCAGATTTCCACTGAGGATATTTCCTTTTTCACCATAGCCCTCTATGGGCTTCCAAATATCACTTTGCCAATTCCACAAGAACTGTCTTAGCGAAAGGCTTCTTGAGGGGAAAGCTGTAACTCTGTGAATTGATTTCACAGAACACAAAGAAGTTTCTCAGAAAGCTTCTTTCTCTTTGTTATCGGAGGATATTTCCTTTGGCCCTATAGTCTTCAAAGGGAATCGAAATATCTGTTCTCAGATTCCACAGAAATAAGGCTAGCTAAGAGATCCACGAAATACAGATGTAACTCTGTGAGATGAATTAACAGAACACTAAGCAGTTTCTCAGAAAGCTTCTTTCCAGATTTCCTCTGAGGATATTTCCTTTTTCACCATAGCCCTCTATGGGCTTCCAAATATCACTTTGCCAATTCCACAAGAACTGTCTTAGCGAAAGGCTTCTTGAGGGGAAAGCTGTAACTCTGTGAGATTGATTTCAAAGAACACAAAGAGGTATCTCATTGAGCTTCTTTCTCTTTGTTATCGGAGGATTTTTCCTTTGGCCCTATAGTCTTCAAAGGGATCCGAAATATCTGTTCTCAGATTCCACAGAAATAAGGCTAGCAAAGAGATCCACGAAATACAGATGTAACTCTGTGAGATGAATTAACAGAACACTAAGCAGTTTCTCAGAAAGCTGCTTTCCAGATTTCCTCTGAGGATATTTCCTTTTTCACCATAGCCCTCTATGGGCTTCCAAATATCACTTTGCCAATTCCACAAGAACTGTCTTAGCGAAAGGCTTCTTGAGGGGAAAGCTGTAACTCTGTGAGTTGATTTCACAGAACACAAAGAAGTTTCTCAGAAAGCTTCTTTCTCTTTGTTATCGGAGGATATTTCCTTTGGCCCTATAGTCTTCAAAGGGAATCGAAATATCTGTTCTCAGATTCCACAGAAATAAGGCTAGCTAAGAGATCCACGAAATACAGATGTAACTCTGTGAGATGAATTAACAGAACACTAAGCAGTTTCTCAGAAAGCTTCTTTCCAGATTTCCTCTGAGGATATTTCCTTTTTCACCATAGCCCTCTATGGGCTTCCAAATATCACTTTGCTAATTCCACAAGAACTGTCTTAGCGAAAGGCTTCTTGAGGGGAAAGCTGTAAGTCTGTGAGTTGATTTCACAGAACACAAAGAAGTTTCTCAGAAAGCTTCTTTCTCTTTGTTATCGGAGGATATTTCCTTTGGCCCTATAGTCTTCAAAGGGATCCGAAACATCTGTTCTCAGATTCCACAGAAATAAGGCTAGCAAAGAGATCCACGAAATACACATGTAACTCTGTGAGATGAATTAACAGAACACTAAGCAGTTTCTCAGAAAGCTTCTTTCCAGATTTCCTCTGAGGATATTTCCTTTTTCATCATAGCCCTCTATGGGCTTCCAAATATCACTTTGCCAGTTCCACAAGAACTGTCTTAGCGAAAGGCTTCTTGAGGGGAAAGCTGTAACTCTGTGAGTTGATTTCACAGAACACAAAGAAGTTTCTCAAAAAGCTTCTTTCTCTTTCTTATCGGAGGATATTTCCTTTGTCCCTATAGTCTCCAAAGGGATCCGTAATATCTGTTCTCAGATTCCACAGAAGTAAGGCTAGCAAAGAGATCCACGAAATACAGATGTAACTCTGTGAGATGAATTAACAGAACACTAAGCAGTTTCTCAGAAAGCTTCTTTCCAGATTTCCTTTGAGGATATTTCCTTTTTCACCATAGCCCTCTATGGGCTTCCAAATATCACTTTGCCAATTCCACAAGAACTGTCTTAGCGAAAGGCTTCTTGAGGGGAAAGCTGTAACTCTGTGAGTTGATTTCACAGAACACAAAGAAGTTTCTCAGAAAGCTTCTTTCTCTTTCTTATCGGAGGATATTTCCTTTGGCCCTATAGTCTTCAAAGGGATCCGAAATATCTGTTCTCAGATTCCACAGAAATAAGGCTAGCAAAGAGATCCACGAAATACAGATGTAACTCTGTGAGATGAATTAACAGAACACTAAGCAGTTTCTCAGAAAGCTTCTTTCCAGATTTCCTCTGAGGATATTTCGTTTTTCACCATAGCCCTCTATGGGCTTCCAAATATCACTTTGCCAATTCCACAAGAACTGTCTTAGCGAAAGGCTTCTTGAGGGGAAAGCTGTAACTCTGTGAGTTGATTTCACAGAACACAAAGAAGTTTCTCAGAAAGCTTCTTTCTCTTTGTTATCGGAGGATATTTCCTTTGGCCCTATAGTCTTCAAAGGGATCCGAAATATCTGTTCTCAGATTCCACAGAAATAAGGCTAGCAAAGAGGTCCACGAAATACAGATGTAACTCTCTGAGATGAACTAACAGAACACTAAGCAGTTTCTCAGAAAGCTTCTTTCCAGATTTCCTCTGAGGATATTTCCTTTTTCACCATAGCCCTCTATGGGCTTCCAAATATCACTTTGCCAATTCCACAAGAAGTGTCTTAGCGAAAGGCTTCTTGAGGGGAAAGCTGTAACTCTGTTAGTTGATTTCACAGAACACAAAGAAGTTTCTCAGAAAGCTTCTTTCTCTTTGTTATCGGAGGATATTTCCTTTGGCCCTATAGTCTTCAAAGGGATCCGAAATATCTGTTCTCAGATTCCACAGAAATAAGGGTAGCAAAGAGATCCACGAAATACAGATGTAACTCTGTGAGATAAATTAACAGAACACTAAGCAGTTTCTCAGAAATCTTCTTTCCAGATTTCCTCTGAGGATATTTCGTTTTTCACCATAGCCCTCTATGGGCTTCCAAATATCACTTTGCCATTTCCACAAGAACTGTCTTAGCGAAAGGCTTCTTGAGGGGAAAGCTGTAACTCTGTGAGTTGATTTCACAGAACACAAAGAAGTTTCTCAGAAAGCTTCTTTCTCTTTGTTATCGGAGGATATTTCCTTTGGCCCTATAGTCTTCAAAGGGATCCGAAATATCTGTTCTCAGATTCCACAGAAATAAGGCTAGCAAAGAGATCCACGAAATACAGATGTAACTCTGTGAGATGAATTAACAGAACACTAAGCAGTTTCTCAGAAAGCTTCTTTCCAGATTTCCTCTGAGGATATTTCCTTTTTCACCATAGCCCTCTATGGGCTTCCAAATATCACTTTGCCAATTCCACAAGAACTGTCTTAGCGAAAGGCTTCTTGAGGGGAAAGCTGTAACTCTGTGAGATGATTTCAGAGAACACAAAGAAGTTTCTCAGAAAGCTTCTTTCTCTTTGTTATCGGAGGATATTTCCTTTGGCCCTATAGTCTTCAAAGGGATCCGAAATATCTGTTCTCAGATTCCACAGAAATAAGGCTACCAAAGAGATCCACGAAATACAGATGTAACTCTGTGAGATGAATTAACAGAACACTAAGCAGTTTCTCAGAAAGCTTCCTTCCAGATTTCCTCTGAGGATATTTCCTTTTTCATCATAGCCCTCTATGGGCTTCCAAATATCACTTTGCCAATTCCACAAGAACTGTCTTAGCGAAAGGCTTCTTCAGGGGAAAGCTGTAACTCTGTGAGATGATTTCACAGAACACAAATAAGTTTCTCAGAAAGCTTCTTTCTCTTTGTTATCGGAGGATATTTCCTTTGGCCCTAGAGTCTTCAAAGGGATCCGAAATATCTGTTCTCAGATTCCACAGAAATAAGGCTAGCAAAGAGATCCACGAAATACAGATGTAACTCTGTGAGATGAATTAACAGAACACTAAGCAGTTTCTCAGAAAGCTTCTTTCCAGATTTCCTCTGAGGATATTTCCTTTTTCACCATAGCCCTCTATGGGCTTCCAAATATCACTTTGCCAATTCCACAAGAACTGTCTTAGCGAAAGGCTTCTTGAGGCAAAAGCTGTAACTCTGTGAGTTGATTTCACAGAACACAAAGAAGTTTCTCAGAAAGCTTCTTTCTCTTTGTTATCGGAGGATATTTCCTTTGGCCCTATAGTCTTCAAAGGGATCCGAAATATCTGTTCTCAGATTCCACAGAAATAAGGCTAGCAAAGAGATCCACGAAATACAGATGTAACTCTGTGAGATGAATTAACAGAACACTAAGCAGTTTGTCAGAAAGCTTCTTTCCAGATTTCCTCTGAGATTATTTCCTTTTTCACCATAGCCCTCTATGGGCTTAAATATCACTTTGCCAATTCCACAAGAACTGTCTTAGCGAAAGGCTTCTTGAGGGGAAAGCTGTAACTCTGTGAGTTGATTTCAGAGAACCCAAAGATGTTTCTCAGAAAGCTTCTTTCTCTTTGTTATCGGTGGATATTTCCTTTGGCCCTATTGTCTTCAAAGGGATCCGAAATATCTGTTATCAGATTCCACAGAAATAAGGGTAGCAAAGAGATCCACGAAATACAGATGTAACTCTCTGAGATGAACTAACAGAACACTAAGCAGTTTCTCAGAAAGCTTCTTTCCAGATTTCATCTGAGGATATTTCCTTTTTCACCATAGCCCTCTATGGGCTTCCAAATATCACTTTGCCAATTCCACAAGAACTGTCTTAGCGAAAGGCTTCTTGAGGGGAAAGCTGTAACTCTGTGAGTTGATTTCACAGAACACAAAGAAGTTTCTCAGAAAGCTTCTTTCTCTTTGTTATCGGTGGATATTTCCTTTGGCCCTACAGTGTTCAAAGGGATCCGAAATATCTGGTCTCAGATTCCACAGACATAAGGGTAGCAAAGAGATCCACGAAATACAGATGTAACTCTGTGAGATAAATTAACAGAACACTAAGCAGTTTCTCAGAAAGCTTCTTTCCAGATTTCCTCTGAGGATATTTCCTTTTTCACCATAGCCCTCTATGGGCTTCCAAATATCACTTTGCCAATTCCACAAGAACTGTCTTAGCGAAAGGCTTCTTGAGGGAAAAGCTGTAACTCTGTGAGATGATTTCACAGAACCCAAAGAAGTTTCTCAAAAAGCTTCTTTCTCTTTGTTATCGGAGGATATTTCCTTTGGCCCTATAGTCTCCAAAGGGATCCGAAATATCTGTTCTCAGATTCCACAGAAATAAGGCTAGCAAAGAGATCCGCGAAATACAGATGTAACTTTGTGAGATGAATTAACAGAACACTAAGCAGTTTCTCAGAAAGCTTCTTTCCAGATTTCCTCTGAGGATATTTCCTTTTTCAACATAGGCCTCTTTGGGCTTCGAAATATCACTTTGCCAATTCCACAAGAACTGTCGTAGGGAAAGGCTTCTTGAGGGGAAAGCTGTAACTCTGTGAGTTGATTTCACAGAACACAAAGAAGTTTCTCAGAAAGCTTCTTTCTCTTTGTTATCGGAGGATATTTCCTTTGGCCCTATAGTCTCTAAAGGGATCCGAAATGTCTGTTCTCAGATTCCACAGAAATAAGGCTAGCAAAGAGATCCACGAAATACAGATGTAACTCTGTGAGATGACCTAACAGAACACTAAGCAGTTTCTCAGAAAGCTTCTTTCCAGATTTCATCTGAGTATATTTCCTTTTTCACCATAGCCCTCTATGGGCTTCCAAATATCACTTTGCCAATTCCACAAGAACTGTCTTAGCGAAAGACTTCGTGAGGGGAAAGCTGTAACTCTGTGAGATGATTTCACAGAACGCAAAGAAGTTTCTCAAAAAGCTTCTTTCTCTTTCTTATCGGAGGATATTTCCTTTGGCCCTATAGTCTCCAAAGAGATCCGAAATATCTGTTCTCAGATCCAACGGAAATAAGGCTAGCAAAGAGATCCACGAAATACAGATGTAACTCTGTGAGATGAATTAACAGAACCCTAAGCAGTTTCTCAGAAAGCTTCTTTCCAGATTTCTTCTGAGGATATTTCCTTTTTCACCATAGCCCTCTATGGGCTTCCAAATATCACTTTGCCAATTCCACAAGAACTGTCTTAGCGAAAGGCTTCTTGAGGGGAAAGCTGTAACTCTGTGAGTTGATTTCACAGAACACAAAGAAGTTTCTCAGAAAGCTTCTTTCTCTTTGTTATCGGAGGATATTTCCTTTGGCCTTATAGTCTTCAAAGGGATCCGAAATATCTGTTCTCAGATTCCACAGAAATAAGGCTAGCAAA
This sequence comes from Macaca nemestrina, assembly GCF_043159975.1. Taxonomy (NCBI): domain Eukaryota; kingdom Metazoa; phylum Chordata; class Mammalia; order Primates; family Cercopithecidae; genus Macaca; species Macaca nemestrina. The sequence continues at coordinate 111,006,170 of NC_092131.1, read as the reverse complement.
GATATCCACGAATTACAGATGTAACTCTGTGAGATGAATTAACAGAACACTAAGCAGTTTCTCAGAAAGCTTCTTTCCAGATTTCCTCTGAGGATATTTCCTTTTTCACCATAGCCCTCTATGGGCTTAAATATCACTTTGCCATTTCCACAAGAACTGTCTTAGCGAAAGGCTTCTTGAGGGGAAAGCTGTAACTCTGTGAGTTGATTTCAGGAACACAAAGAAGTTTCTCAGAAAGCTTCTTTCTCTTTGTTATCGGAGGATATTTCCTTTGGCCCTATAGTCTTCAAAGGGATCCGAAATATCTGTTCTCAGATTCCACAGAAATAAGGCTAGCAAAGAGATCCACGAAATACAGATGTAACTCTCTGAGATGAACTAACAGAACACTAAGGAGTTTCTCAGAAAGCTTCTTTCCAGAATTCATCTGAGGATATTTCCTTTTTCACCATAGCCCTCTATGGGCTTACAAATATCTCTTTGCCAATTCCACAAGAACTGTCTTAGCGAAAGGCTTCTGGAGGGGAAAGCTGTAACTCTGTGAGATGATTTCACAGAACACAAAGGAGTTTCTCAAAAAGCTTCTTTCTCTTTGTTATCGGAAGATATTTCCTTTGGCCCTATACTCTCCAAAGGGATCCGAAATATCTGTTCTCAGATTCCACAGAAATAAGGCTAGCAAAGAGATCCACGAAATACAGATGTAACTCTGTGAGATGAATTAACAGAACACTAAGCAGTTTCTCAGAAAGCTTCTTTCCAGATTTCCTCTGAGGATATTTCCTTTTTCACCATAGCCCTCTATGGGCTTCCAAATATCACTTTGCCAATTCCACAAGAATTGTCTTAGCGAAAGGCTTCTTGAGGGGAAAGCTGTAACTCTGTGAGTTGATTTCATGAAACACAAAGAAGTTTCTCAGAAAGGTTCTTTCTCTTTGTTATCGGAGGATATTTCCTTTGGCCCTATAGTCTTCAAAGGGATCTGAAATATCTGTTCTCAGATTCCACAGAAATAAGGCTAGCAAAGAGATCCACTAAATACAGATGTAACTCTGTGAGATAAATTAACAGAACACTAAGCAGTTTCTCAGAAAGCTGCTTTCCAGATTTCCTCTGAGGATATTTCCTTTTTCACCATAGCGCTCTATGGGCTTCCAAATATCACTTTGCCAATTCCACAAGAACTGTCTTAGGGAAAGGCTTCTTGAGGGGAAAGCTGTAACTCTTTGAGATGATTTCACAAAACACAAAGAAGTTTCTCAAAAAGCTTCTTTCTCTTTGTTAGAGGAGGATATTTCCTTTGGCCCTATAGTCTCCAAAGGGATCCGAAATATCTGTTCTCAGATTCCACAGAAATAAGGCTAGCAAAGAGATCCACGAAATACAGATGTAACTCTGTGAGATGAATTAACAGAACACTAAGCAGTTTCTCAGAAAGCTTCTTTCCAGATTTCATCTGAGGATATTTCCTTTTTCACCATAGCCCTCTATGGGCTTCCAAATATCACTTTGCCAATTCCACAAGAACTGTCTTAGGGAAAGGCTTCTTGAGGGGAAAGCTGTAACTCTGTGAGTTGATTTCACAGAACACAAAGAACTTTCTCAGAAAGCTTCTTTCTCTTTGTTATCGCAGGAAATTTCCTTTGGCCCTATAGTCTTCAAAGGGATCCGAAATATCTGTTCTCAGATTCCACAGAAATAAGGCTAGCAAAGAGATCTACGAAATACAGATGTAACTCTGTGAGATAAATTAACAGAACACTAAGCAGTTTCTCAGAAAGCTTCTTTCCAGATTTCCTCTGAGGATATTTCCTTTTTCACCATAGCCCTCTATGGGCTTCCAAATATCACTTTGCCAATTCCACAAGAACTGTCTTAACGAAAGGCTTCTTGAGGGGAAAGCTGTAACTCTGTGAGATGATTTCAAAGAACACAAAGAAGTTTCTCAAAAAGCTTCTTTCTCTTTGTTATCGGAGGATATTTCCTTTGGCTCTATAGTCTCCAAAGGGATCTGAAATATCTGTTCTCAGATTCCACAGAAATCAGGGTAGCAAAGAGATCCACGAAATACAGATGTAACTCTGTGAGATGAATTAACAGAACACTAAGCAGTTTCTCAGAAAGCTTCTTTCCAGATTTCCTCTGAGGATATTACCTTCTTCACCATAGCCCTCTAAGGGCTTCCAAATATCACTTTGCCAATTCCACAAGAACTGTCTTAGCGAAAGGCTTCTTGAGGGGAAAGCTCTAACTCTGTGAGATGATTTCACAGAACACAAAGAAGTTTCACAAAAAGCTTCTTTCTCTTTGTTGTCGGAGGATATTTCCTTTGGCCCTATAGTCTTCAAAGGGATCCGAAATATCTGTTCTCAGATTCCACAGAAATAAGGCTAGCAAAGAGATCCACGAAATACAGATGTAACTCTGTGAGATGAATTAACAGAACACTAAGCAGTTTCTCAGAAAGCTTCTTTCCAGATTTCCTCTGAGGATATTTCCTTTTTCACCATTGCCCTCTAAGGGCTTCCAAATATCACTTTGCCAATTCCACAAGAACTGTCTTAGCGAAAGGCTTCTTGAGGGGAAAGCTGTAACTCTGTGAGTTGATTTCAGAGAACACAAAGAAGTTTCTCAGAAAGCTTCTTTCTCTTTGTTATCGGAGGATATTTCCTTTGGCCCTATAGTCTTCAAAGGGATCCGAAATATCTGTTCTCAGATTCCACAGAAATAAGGCTAGCAAAGAGATCCACGAAATACAGATGTAACTCTCTGAGATGAACTAACAGAACACTAAGGAGTTTCTCAGAAAGCTTCTTTCCAGAATTCATCTGAGGATATTTCCTTTTTCACCATAGCCCTCTATGGGCTTACAAATATCACTTTGCCAATTCCACAAGAACTGTCTTAGCGAAAGGCTTCTTGAGGGGAAAGCTGTAACTCTGTGAGATGATTTCAAAGAACACAAAGAGATATCTCATAGAGCTTCTTTCTCTTTGTTATCGGAGGATATTTCCTTTGGCACTATAGTCTTCAAAGGGATCCGAAATATCTGTTCTCAGATTCCACAGAAATAAGGCTAGCAAAGAGATCCACGAAATACAGATGTAACTCTGTGAGATGAATTAACAGAACACTAAGCAGTTTCTCAGAAAGCTTCTTTCCAGATTTCCTCTGAGGATATTTCCTTTTTCACCATAGCCCTCTATGGGCTTCCAAATATCACTTTGCCAATTCCACAAGAACTGTCTTAGCGAAAGGCTTCTTGAGGGGAAAGCTGTAACTCTGTGAGTTGATTTCACAGAACACAAAGAAGTTTCTCAGAAAGCTTCTTTCTCTTTGTTATCGGAGGATATTTCCTTTGGCCCTATAGTCTTCAAAGGGAATCGAAATATCTGTTCTCAGATTCCACAGAAATAAGGCTAGCAAAGAGATCCACGAAATACAGATGTAACTCTGTGAGATGAATTAACAGAACACTAAGCAGTTTCTCAGAAAACTTCTTTCCAGATTTCCTCTGAGGATATTTCCTTTTTCACCATAGCCCTCTATGGGCTTCCAAATATCACTTTGCCAATTCCACAAGAACTGTCTTAGCGAAAGGCTTCTTGAGGGGAAAGCTGTAACTCTGTGAGTTGATTTCACAGAACACAAAGAAGTTTCTCAGAAAGCTTCTTTCTCTTTGTTATCGGAGGATATTTCCTTTGGCCCTATAGTCTACAAAGGGAATCGAAATATCTGTTCTCAGATTCCACAGAAATAAGGCTAGCAAAGATATCCACGAAATACAGATGTAACTCTGTGAGATGAATTAACAGAACACTAAGCAGTTTCTCAGAAAGCTTCTTTCCAGATTTCCTCTGAGGATATTTCCTTTTTCACCATTGCCCTCTAAGGGCTTCCAAATATCACTTTGCCAATTCCACAAGAACTGTCTTAGCGAAAGGCTTCTTGAGGGGAAAGCTGTAACTCTGTGAGTTGATTTCAGAGAACACAAAGAAGTTTCTCAGAAAGCTTCTTTCTCTTTGTTATCGGAGGATATTTCCTTTGGCCCTATAGTCTTCAAAGGGATCCGAAATATCTGTTCTCAGATTCCACAGAAATAAGGCTAGCAAAGAGATCCACGAAATACAGATGTAACTCTCTGAGATGAACTAACAGAACACTAAGGAGTTTCTCAGAAAGCTTCTTTCCAGAATTCATCTGAGGATATTTCCTTTTTCACCATAGCCCTCTATGGGCTTACAAATATCACTTTGCCAATTCCACAAGAACTGTCTTAGCGAAAGGCTTCTTGAGGGGAAAGCTGTAACTCTGTGAGATGATTTCAAAGAACACAAAGAGATATCTCATAGAGCTTCTTTCTCTTTGTTATCGGAGGATATTTCCTTTGGCACTATAGTCTTCAAAGGGATCCGAAATATCTGTTCTCAGATTCCACAGAAATAAGGCTAGCAAAGAGATCCACGAAATACAGATGTAACTCTGTGAGATGAATTAACAGAACACTAAGCAGTTTCTCAGAAAGCTTCTTTCCAGATTTCCTCTGAGGATATTTCCTTTTTCACCATAGCCCTCTATGGGCTTCCAAATATCACTTTGCCAATTCCACAAGAACTGTCTTAGCGAAAGGCTTCTTGAGGGGAAAGCTGTAACTCTGTGAGTTGATTTCACAGAACACAAAGAAGTTTCTCAGAAAGCTTCTTTCTCTTTGTTATCGGAGGATATTTCCTTTGGCCCTATAGTCTTCAAAGGGAATCGAAATATCTGTTCTCAGATTCCACAGAAATAAGGCTAGCAAAGAGATCCACGAAATACAGATGTAACTCTGTGAGATGAATTAACAGAACACTAAGCAGTTTCTCAGAAAACTTCTTTCCAGATTTCCTCTGAGGATATTTCCTTTTTCACCATAGCCCTCTATGGGCTTCCAAATATCACTTTGCCAATTCCACAAGAACTGTCTTAGCGAAAGGCTTCTTGAGGGGAAAGCTGTAACTCTGTGAGTTGATTTCACAGAACACAAAGAAGTTTCTCAGAAAGCTTCTTTCTCTTTGTTATCGGAGGATATTTCCTTTGGCCCTATAGTCTTCAAAGGGAATCGAAATATCTGTTCTCAGATTCCACAGAAATAAGGCTAGCAAAGATATCCACGAAATACAGATGTAACTCTGTGAGATGAATTAACAGAACACTAAGCAGTTTCTCAGAAAGCTTCTTTCCAGATTTCCTCTGAGGATATTTCCTTTTTCACCATAGCCCTCTATGGGCTTCCAAATATCACTTTGCCAATTCCACAAGAACTGTCTTAGCGAAAGGCTTCTTGAGGGGAAAGCTGTAACTCTGTGAGTTGATTTCACAGAACACAAAGAAGTTTCTCAGAAAGCTTCTTTCTCTTTGTTATCGGAGGATATTTCCTTTGGCCCTATAGTCTTCAAAGGGATCCGAAATATCTGTTCTCAGATTCCACAGAAATAAGGCTAGCTAAGAGATCCACGAAATACAGATGTAACTCTGTGAGATGAATTAACAGAACACTAAGCAGTTTCTCAGAAACCTTCTTTCCAGATTTCCACTGAGGATATTTCCTTTTTCACCATAGCCCTCTATGGGCTTCCAAATATCACTTTGCCAATTCCACAAGAACTGTCTTAGCGAAAGACTTCGTGAGGGGAAAGCTGTAACTCTGTGAGATGATTTCACAGAACGCAAAGAAGTTTCTCAAAAAGCTTCTTTCTCTTTCTTATCGGAGGATATTTCCTTTGGCCCTATAGTCTCCAAAGGGATCCGAAATATCTGTTCTCAGATCCAACGGAAATAAGGCTAGCAAAGAGATCCACGAAATACAGATGTAACTCTGTGAGATGAATTAACAGAACCCTAAGCAGTTTCTCAGAAAGCTTCTTTCCAGATTTCTTCTGAGGATATTTCCTTTTTCACCATAGCCCTCTATGGGCTTCCAAATATCACTTTGCCAATTCCACAAGAACTGTCTTAGCGAAAGGCTTCTTGAGGGGAAAGCTGTAACTCTGTGAGTTGATTTCACAGAACACAAAGAAGTTTCTCAGAAAGCTTCTTTCTCTTTGTTATCGGAGGATATTTCCTTTGGCCTTATAGTCTTCAAAGGGATCCGAAATATCTGTTCTCAGATTCCACAGAAATAAGGCTAGCAAAGAGATCCACGAAATACAGATGTAACTCTGTGAGATGAATTAACAGAACACTAAGCAGTTTCTCAGAAAGCTTCTTTCCAGATTTCCTCTGAGGATATTTCCTTTTTCACCATAGCCCTCTATGGGCTTCCAAATATCACTTTGCCAATTCCACAAGAATTGTCTTAGCGAAAGGCTTCTTGAGGGGAAAGCTGTAACTCTGTGAGTTGATTTCATGAAACACAAAGAAGTTTCTCAGAAAGGTTCTTTCTCTTTGTTATCGGAGGATATTTCCTTTGGCCCTATAGTCTTCAAAGGGATCTGAAATATCTGTTCTCAGATTCCACAGAAATAAGGCTAGCAAAGAGATCCACTAAATACAGATGTAACTCTGTGAGATAAATTAACAGAACACTAAGCAGTTTCTCAGAAAGCTGTTTTCCAGATTTCCTCTGAGGATATTTCCTTTTTCACCATAGCGCTCTATGGGCTTCCAAATATCACTTTGCCAATTCCACAAGAACTGTCTTAGGGAAAGGCTTCTTGAGGGGAAAGCTGTAACTCTTTGAGATGATTTCACAAAACACAAAGAAGTTTCTCAAAAAGCTTCTTTCTCTTTGTTATCGGAGGATATTTCCTTTGGCCCTATAGTCTCCAAAGGGATCCGAAATATCTGTTCTCAGATTCCACAGAAATAAGGCTAGCAAAGAGATCCACGAAATACAGATGTAACTCTGTGAGATGAATTAACAGAACACTAAGCAGTTTCTCAGAAAGCTTCTTTCCAGATTTCATCTGAGGATATTTCCTTTTTCACCATAGCCCTCTATGGGCTTCCAAATATCACTTTGCCAATTCCACAAGAACTGTCTTAGGGAAAGGCTTCTTGAGGGGAAAGCTGTAACTCTGTGAGTTGATTTCACAGAACACAAAGAACTTTCTCAGAAAGCTTCTTTCTCTTTGTTATCGCAGGAAATTTCCTTTGGCCCTATAGTCTTCAATGGGATCCGAAATATCTGTTCTCAGATTCCACAGAAATAAGGCTAGCAAAGAGATCTACGAAATACAGATGTAACTCTGTGAGATAAATTAACAGAACACTAAGCAGTTTCTCAGAAAGCTTCTTTCCAGATTTCCTCTGAGGATATTTCCTTTTTCACCATAGCCCTCTATGGGCTTCCAAATATCACTTTGCCAATTCCACAAGAACTGTCTTAACGAAAGGCTTCTTGAGGGGAAAGCTGTAACTCTGTGAGATGATTTCAAAGAACACAAAGAAGTTTCTCAAAAAGCTTCTTTCTCTTTGTTATCGGAGGATATTTCCTTTGGCCCTATAGTCTCCAAAGGGATCTGAAATATCTGTTCTCAGATTCCACAGAAATCAGGGTAGCAAAGAGATCCACGAAATACAGATGTAACTCTGTGAGATGAATTAACAGAACACTAAGCAGTTTCTCAGAAAGCTTCTTTCCAGATTTCCTCTGAGGATATTACCTTCTTCACCATAGCCCTCTAAGGGCTTCCAAATATCACTTTGCCAATTCCACAAGAACTGTCTTAGCGAAAGGCTTCTTGAGGGGAAAGCTCTAACTCTGTGAGATGATTTCACAGAACACAAAGAAGTTTCACAAAAAGCTTCTTTCTCTTTGTTGTCGGAGGATATTTCCTTTGGCCCTATAGTCTTCAAAGGGATCCGAAATATCTGTTCTCAGATTCCACAGAAATAAGGCTAGCAAAGAGATCCACGAAATACAGATGTAACTCTGTGAGATGAATTAACAGAACACTAAGCAGTTTCTCAGAAAGCTTCTTTCCAGATTTCCTCTGAGGATATTTCCTTTTTCACCATTGCCCTCTAAGGGCTTCCAAATATCACTTTGCCAATTCCACAAGAACTGTCTTAGCGAAAGGCTTCTTGAGGGGAAAGCTGTAACTCTGTGAGTTGATTTCAGAGAACACAAAGAAGTTTCTCAGAAAGCTTCTTTCTCTTTGTTATCGGAGGATATTTCCTTTGGCCCTATAGTCTTCAAAGGGATCCGAAATATCTGTTCTCAGATTCCACAGAAATAAGGCTAGCAAAGAGATCCACGAAATACAGATGTAACTCTCTGAGATGAACTAACAGAACACTAAGGAGTTTCTCAGAAAGCTTCTTTCCAGAATTCATCTGAGGATATTTCCTTTTTCACCATAGCCCTCTATGGGCTTACAAATATCACTTTGCCAATTCCACAAGAACTGTCTTAGCGAAAGGCTTCTTGAGGGGAAAGCTGTAACTCTGTGAGATGATTTCAAAGAACACAAAGAGATATCTCATAGAGCTTCTTTCTCTTTGTTATCGGAGGATATTTCCTTTGGCACTATAGTCTTCAAAGGGATCCGAAATATCTGTTCTCAGATTCCACAGAAATAAGGCTAGCAAAGAGATCCACGAAATACAGATGTAACTCTGTGAGATGAATTAACAGAACACTAAGCAGTTTCTCAGAAAGCTTCTTTCCAGATTTCCTCTGAGGATATTTCCTTTTTCACCATAGCCCTCTATGGGCTTCCAAATATCACTTTGCCAATTCCACAAGAACTGTCTTAGCGAAAGGCTTCTTGAGGGGAAAGCTGTAACTCTGTGAGTTGATTTCACAGAACACAAAGAAGTTTCTCAGAAAGCTTCTTTCTCTTTGTTATCGGAGGATATTTCCTTTGGCCCTATAGTCTTCAAAGGGAATCGAAATATCTGTTCTCAGATTCCACAGAAATAAGGCTAGCAAAGAGATCCACGAAATACAGATGTAACTCTGTGAGATGAATTAACAGAACACTAAGCAGTTTCTCAGAAAACTTCTTTCCAGATTTCCTCTGAGGATATTTCCTTTTTCACCATAGCCCTCTATGGGCTTCCAAATATCACTTTGCCAATTCCACAAGAACTGTCTTAGCGAAAGGCTTCTTGAGGGGAAAGCTGTAACTCTGTGAGTTGATTTCACAGAACACAAAGAAGTTTCTCAGAAAGCTTCTTTCTCTTTGTTATCGGAGGATATTTCCTTTGGCCCTATAGTCTTCAAAGGGAATCGAAATATCTGTTCTCAGATTCCACAGAAATAAGGCTAGCAAAGATATCCACGAAATACAGATGTAACTCTGTGAGATGAATTAACAGAACACTAAGCAGTTTCTCAGAAAGCTTCTTTCCAGATTTCCTCTGAGGATATTTCCTTTTTCACCATAGCCCTCTATGGGCTTCCAAATATCACTTTGCCAATTCCACAAGAACTGTCTTAGCGAAAGGCTTCTTGAGGGGAAAGCTGTAACTCTGTGAGTTGATTTCACAGAACACAAAGAAGTTTCTCAGAAAGCTTCTTTCTCTTTGTTATCGGAGGATATTTCCTTTGGCCCTATAGTCTTCAAAGGGATCCGAAATATCTGTTCTCAGATTCCACAGAAATAAGGCTAGCTAAGAGATCCACGAAATACAGATGTAACTCTGTGAGATGAATTAACAGAACACTAAGCAGTTTCTCAGAAACCTTCTTTCCAGATTTCCACTGAGGATATTTCCTTTTTCACCATAGCCCTCTATGGGCTTCCAAATATCACTTTGCCAATTCCACAAGAACTGTCTTAGCGAAAGGCTTCTTGAGGGGAAAGCTGTAACTCTGTGAGTTGATTTCACAGAACACAAAGAAGTTTCTCAGAAAGCTTCTTTCTCTTTGTTATCGGAGGATATTTCCTTTGGCCCTATAGTCTTCAAAGGGAATCGAAATATCTGTTCTCAGATTCCACAGAAATAAGGCTAGCTAAGAGATCCACGAAATACAGATGTAACTCTGTGAGATGAATTAACAGAACACTAAGCAGTTTCTCAGAAAGCTTCTTTCCAGATTTCCTCTGAGGATATTTCCTTTTTCACCATAGCCCTCTATGGTCTTCCAAATATCACTTTGCCAATTCCACAAGAACTGTCTTAGCGAAAGGCTTCTTGAGGGGAAAGCTGTAACTCTGTGAGATTGATTTCAAAGAACACAAAGAGGTATCTCATTGAGCTTCTTTCTCTTTGTTATCGGAGGATTTTTCCTTTGGACCTATAGTCTTCAAAGGGATCCGAAATATCTGTTCTCAGATTCCACAGAAATAAGGCTAGCAAAGAGATCCACGAAATACAGATGTAACTCTGTGAGATGAATTAACAGAACACTAAGCAGTTTCTCAGAAAACTTCTTTCCAGATTTCCTCTGAGGATATTTCCTTTTTCACCATAGCCCTCTATGGGCTTCCAAATATCACTTTGCCAATTCCACAAGAACTGTCTTAGCGAAAGGCTTCTTGAGGGGAAAGCTGTAACTCTGTGAGTTGATTTCACAGAACACAAAGGAGTTTCTCAGAAAGCTTCTTTCTCTTTGTTATCGGAGGATATTTCCTTTGGCCCTATAGTCTTCAAAGGGATCCGAAATATCTGTTCTCAGATTCCACAGAAATAAGGCTAGCAAAGAGATCCACGAAATACAGATGTAACTCTGTGAGATGAATTAACAGAACACTAAGCAGTTTCTCAGAAAGCTTCTTTCCAGATTTCCTCTGAGGATATTTCCTTTTTCACCATAGCCCTCTATGGGCTTCCAAATATCACTTTGCTAATTCCACAAGAACTGTCTTAGCGAAAGGCTTCTTGAGGGGAAAGCTGTAAGTCTGTGAGTTGATTTCACAGAACACAAAGAAGTTTCTCAGAAAGCTTCTTTCTCTTTGTTATCGGAGGATATTTCCTTTGGCCCTATAGTCTTCAAAGGGATCCGAAATATCTGTTCTCAGATTCCACAGAAATAAGGCTAGCAAAGAGATCCACGAAATACACATGTAACTCTGTGAGATGAATTAACAGAACACTAAGCAGTTTCTCAGAAAGCTTCTTTCCAGATTTCCTCTGAGGATATTTCCTTTTTCATCATAGCCCTCTATGGGCTTCCAAATATCACTTTGCCAGTTCCACAAGAACTGTCTTAGCGAAAGGCTTCTTGAGGGGAAAGCTGTAACTCTGTGAGTTGATTTCACAGAACACAAAGAAGTTTCTCAAAAAGCTTCTTTCTCTTTCTTATCGGAGGATATTTCCTTTGGCCCTATAGTCTCCAAAGGGATCCGTAATATCTGTTCTCAGATTCCACAGAGGTAAGGCTAGCAAAGAGATCCACGAAATACAGATGTAACTCTGTGAGATGAATTAACAGAACACTAAGCAGTTTCTCAGAAACCTTCTTTCCAGATTTCCACTGAGGATATTTCCTTTTTCACCATAGCCCTCTATGGGCTTCCAAATATCACTTTGCCAATTCCACAAGAACTGTCTTAGCGAAAGGCTTCTTGAGGGGAAAGCTGTAACTCTGTGAGTTGATTTCACAGAACACAAAGAAGTTTCTCAGAAAGCTTCTTTCTCTTTGTTATCGGAGGATATTTCCTTTGGCCCTATAGTCTTCAAAGGGAATCGAAATATCTGTTCTCAGATTCCACAGAAATAAGGCTAGCTAAGAGATCCACGAAATACAGATGTAACTCTGTGAGATGAATTAACAGAACACTAAGCAGTTTCTCAGAAAGCTTCTTTCCAGATTTCCTCTGAGGATATTTCCTTTTTCACCATAGCCCTCTATGGGCTTCCAAATATCACTTTGCCAATTCCACAAGAACTGTCTTAGCGAAAGGCTTCTTGAGGGTAAAGCTGTAACTCTGTGAGATTGATTTCAAAGAACACAAAGAGGTATCTCATTGAGCTTCTTTCTCTTTGTTATCGGAGGATTTTTCCTTTGGCCCTATAGTCTTCAAAGGGATCCGAAATATCTGTTCTCAGATTCCACAGAAATAAGGCTAGCAAAGAGATCCACGAAATACAGATGTAACTCTGTGAGATGAATTAACAGAACACTAAGCAGTTTCTCAGAAAGCTGCTTTCCAGATTTCCTCTGAGGATATTTCCTTTTTCACCATAGCCCTCTATGGGCTTCCAAATATCACTTTGCCAATTCCACAAGAACTGTCTTAGCGAAAGGCTTCTTGAGGGGAAAGCTGTAACTCTGTGAGTTGATTTCACAGAACACAAAGAAGTTTCTCAGTAAGCTTCTTTCTCTTTGTTATCGGAGGATATTTCCTTTGGCCCTATAGTCTTCAAAGGGATCCGAAATATCTGTTCTCAGATTCCACAGAAATAAGGCTAGCAAAGAGATCCACGAAATACAGATGTAACTCTGTGAGATGAATTAACAGAACACTAAGCAGTTTCTCAGAAAGCTTCTTTCCGGATTTCCTCTGAGGATATTTCCTTTTTCACCATAGCCCTCTATGGGCTTCCAAATATCACTTTGCTAATTCCACAAGAACTGTCTTAGCGAAAGGCTTCTTGAGGGGAAAGCTGTAAGTCTGTGAGTTGATTTCACAGAACACAAAGAAGTTTCTCAGAAAGCTTCTTTCTCTTTGTTATCGGAGGATATTTCCTTTGGCCCTATAGTCTTCAAAGGGATCCGAAATATCTGTTCTCAGATTCCACAGAAATAAGGCTAGCTAAGAGATCCACGAAATACACATGTAACTCTGTGAGATGAATTAACAGAACACTAAGCAGTTTCTCAGAAAGCTTCTTTCCAGATTTCCTCTGAGGATATTTCCTTTTTCATCATAGCCCTCTATGGGCTTCCAAATATCACTTTGCCAGTTCCACAAGAACTGTCTTAGCGAAAGGCTTCTTGAGGGGAAAGCTGTAACTCTGTGAGTTGATTTCACAGAACACAAAGAAGTTTCTCAAGAAGCTTCTTTCTCTTTCTTATCGGAGGATATTTCCTTTGTCCCTATAGTCTCCAAAGGGATCCGTAATATCTGTTCTCAGATTCCACAGAAGTAAGGCTAGCAAAGAGATCCACGAAATACAGATGTAACTCTGTGAGATGAATTAACAGAACACTAAGCAGTTTCTCAGAAAGCTTCTTTCCAGATTTCCTTTGAGGATATTTCCTTTTTCACCATAGCCCTCTATGGGCTTCCAAATATCACTTTGCCAATTCCACAAGAACTGTCTTAGCGAAAGGCTTCTTGAGGGGAAAGCTGTAACTCTATGAGTTGATTTCACAGAACACAAAGAAGTTTCTCAGAAAGCTTCTTTCTCTTTGTTATCGGAGGATATTTCCTTTGGCCCTATAGTCTTCAAAGGGATCCGAAATATCTGTTCTCAGATTCCACAGAAATAAGGCTAGCAAAGAGATCCACGAAATACAGATGTAACTCTGTGAGATGAACTAACAGAACACTAAGCACTTTCTCAGAAAACTTCTTTCCAGGTTTCCTCTGAGGATATTTCCTTTTTCACCATAGCCCTCTAGGGGCTTCCAAATATCACTTTGCCAATTCCAGAAGAACTGTCTTAGCGAAAGGCTTCTTGAGGGGAAAGCTGTAACTCTGTGAGTTGATTTCACAGAACACAAAGAAGTTTCTCAGAAAGCTTCTTTCTCTTTGTTATCGGAGGATATTTCCTTTGGCCCTATAGTCTTCAAAGGGATCCGAAATATCTGTTCTCAGATTCCACAGAAATAAGGCTAGCAAAGAGGTCCACGAAATACAGATGTAACTCTCTGAGATGAACTAACAGAACACTAAGCAGTTTCTCAGAAAGCTTCTTTCCAGATTTCCTCTGAGGATATTTCCTTTTTCACCATCGCCCTCTATGGGCTTCCAAATATCACTTTGCCAATTCCACAAGAACTGTCTTAGCGAAAGGCTTCTTGAGGGGAAAGCTGTAACTCTGTTAGTTGATTTCACAGAACACAAAGAAGTTTCTCAGAAAGCTTCTTTCTCTTTGTTATCGGAGGATATTTCCTTTGGCCCTATAGTCTTCAAAGGGATCCGAAATATCTGTTCTCAGATTCCACAGAAATAAGGGTAGCAAAGAGATCCACGAAATACAGATGTAACTCTGTGAGATAAATTAACAGAACACTAAGCAGTTTCTCAGAAAGCTTCTTTCCAGATTTCCTCTGAGGATATTTCGTTTTTCACCATAGCCCTCTATGGGCTTCCAAATATCACTTTGCCATTTCCACAAGAACTGTCTTAGCGAAAGGCTTCTTGAGGGGAAAGCTGTAACTCTGTGAGTTGATTTCACAGAACACAAAGAAGTTTCTCAGAAAGCTTCTTTCTCTTTGTTATCGGAGGATATTTCCTTTGGCCCTACAGTGTTCAAAGGGATCCGAAATATCTGGTCTCAGATTCCACAGAAATAAGGCTAGCAAAGAGATCCAAGAAATACAGATGTAACTCTGTGAGATAAATTAACAGAACACTAAGCAGTTTCTCAGAAAGCTTCTTTCCAGATTTCCTCTGAGGATATTTCCTTTTTCACCATTGCCCTCTATGGGCTTCCAAATATCACTTTGCCAATTCCACAAGAACTGTCTTAGCGAAAGGCTTCTTGAGGGGAAAGCTGTAACTCTGTGAGATGATTTCACAAAACCCAAAGAAGTTTCTCAAAAAGCTTCTTTCTCTTTGTTATCGGAGGATATTTCCTTTGGCCCTATCGTCTCCAAAGGGATCCGAAATATCTGTTCTCAGATTCCACAGAAATAAGGCTAGCAAAGAGATCCACGAAATACAGATGTAACTCTGTGAGATGAATTAACAGAACACTAAGAAGTTTCTCAGAAAACTTCTTTCCATATTTCCTCTGAGGATATTTCCTTTTTCAACATAGGCCTCCTTGGGCTTCGAAATATCACTTTGCCAATTCCACAAGAACTGTCTTAGCGAAAGTCTTCTTGAGGGGAAAGCTGTAACTCTGTGAGTTGATTTCACAGAACACAAAGAAGTTTCTCAGAAAGCATTTTTCTCTTTGTTATCGGAGGATATTTCCTTTGGCCCTATAGTCTCTAAAGGGATCCGAAATGTCTGTTTTCAGATTCCACAGAAATAAGGCTAGCAAAGAGATCCACGAAATACAGATGTAACTCTGTGAGATGACCTAACAGAACATTAAGCAGTTTCTCAGAAAGCTTCTTTCCAGATTTCATCTGAGGATATTTCCTTTTTCACCATAGCCCTCTATGGGCTTCCATTATCACTTTGCCAATTCCACAAGAACTCTCTTAGTGAAAGGCTTCTTGAGGGGAAATCTGTAACTCTGTGAGATGATTTCACAGAACACAAAGAAGTTGCTCAGAAAGCTTCTTTCTCTTTGTTATCGGAGGATATTTCCTTTGGCCCTATAGTCTTCAAAGGGATCCGAAATATCTGTTCTCAGATTCCACAGAAATAAGGCTAGCAAAGAGATCCACGAAATACAGATGTAACTCTGTGAGATGAATTAACAGAACACTAAGCAGTTTCTCAGAAAGCTTCTTTCCAGATTTCATCTGAGGATATTTCCTTTTTCACCATAGCCCTCTATGGGCTTCCAAATATCACTTTGCCAATTCCACAAGAACTGTCTTAGCGAAAGACTTCTTGAGGGGAAAGCTGTAACTCTGTGAGATGATTTCACAGAACGCAAAGAAGTTTCTCAAAAAGCTTCTTTCTCTTTCTTATCGGAGGATATTTCCTTTGGCCCTATAGTCTCCAAAGGGATCCGAAATATCTGTTCTCAGATCCAACGGAAACAAGGCTAGCAAAGAGATCCACGAAATACAGATGTAACTCTGTGAGATGAATTAACAGAACACGAAGCAGTTTCTCAGAAAGCTTCTTTCCAGATTTCATCTGAGGATATTTCCTTTTTCACCATAGCCCTCTATGGGCTTCCAAATATCACTTTGCCAATTCCACAAGAACTGTCTTAGGGAAAGGCTTCTTGAGGGGAAAGCTGTAACTCTGTGAGTTGATTTCACAGAACACAAAGAAGTTTCTCAGAAAGCTTCTTTCTCTTTGTTATCGGAGGATATTTCCTTTGGCCCTATAGTCTTCAAAGGGATCCGAAATATCTGTTCTCAGATTCCACAGAAATAAGGCTAGCAAAGAGATCCACGAAATACAGATGTAACTCTGTGAGATGAATTAACAGAACACTAAGCAGTTTCTCAGAAAGCTTCTTTCCAGATTTCCTCTGAGGATATTTCCTTTTTCACCATAGCCCTCTATGGGCTTCCAAATATCACTTTGCCAATTCCACAAGAACTGTCTTAGCGAAAGGCTTCTTGAGGGGAAAGCTGTAACTCTGTGAGATGATTTCAGAGAACACAAAGAAGTTTCTCAGAAAGCTTCTTTCTCTTTGTTATCGGAGGATATTTCCTTTGGCCCTATAGTCTTCAAAGGGATCCGAAATATCTGTTCTCAGATTCCACAGAAATAAGGCTAGCAAAGAGATCCACGAAATACAGATGTAACTCTGTGAGATGAATTAACAGAACACTAAGCAGTTTCTCAGAAAGCTTCCTTCCAGATTTCCTCTGAGGATATTTCCTTTTTCATCATAGCCCTCTATGGGCTTCCAAATATCACTTTGCCAATTCCACAAGAACTGTCTTAGCGAAAGGCTTCTTCAGGGGAAAGTTGTAACTCTGTGAGATGATTTCACAGAACACAAATAAGTTTCTCAGAAAGCTTCTTTCTCTTTGTTATCGGAGGATATTTCCTTTGGCCCTAGAGTCTTCAAAGGGATCCGAAATATCTGTTCTCAGATTCCACAGAAATAAGGCTAGCAAAGAGATCCACGAAATACAGATGTAACTCTGTGAGATGAATTAACAGAACACTAAGCAGTTTCTCAGAAAGCTTCTTTCCAGATTTCCTCTGAGGATATTTCCTTTTTCACCATAGCCCTCTATGGGCTTCCAAATATCACTTTGCCAATTCCACAAGAACTGTCTTAGCGAAAGGCTTCTTGAGGCAAAAGCTGTAACTCTGTGAGTTGATTTCACAGAACACAAAGAAGTTTCTCAGAAAGCTTCTTTCTCTTTGTTATCGGAGGATATTTCCTTTGGCCCTATAGTCTTCAAAGGGATCCGAAATATCTGTTCTCAGATTCCACAGAAATAAGGCTAGCAAAGAGATCCACGAAATACAGATGTAACTCTGTGAGATGAATTAACAGAACACTAAGCAGTTTGTCAGAAAGCTTCTTTCCAGATTTCCTCTGAGATTATTTCCTTTTTCACCATAGCCCTCTATGGGCTTAAATATCACTTTGCCAATTCCACAAGAACTGTCTTAGCGAAAGGCTTCTTGAGGGGAAAGCTGTAACTCTGTGAGTTGATTTCAGAGAACCCAAAGATGTTTCTCAGAAAGCTTCTTTCTCTTTGTTATCGGTGGATATTTCCTTTGGCCCTATTGTCTTCAAAGGGATCCGAAATATCTGTTATCAGATTCCACAGAAATAAGGGTAGCAAAGAGATCCACGAAATACAGATGTAACTCTCTGAGATGAACTAACAGAACACTAAGCAGTTTCTCAGAAAGCTTCTTTCCAGATTTCATCTGAGGATATTTCCTTTTTCACCATAGCCCTCTATGGGCTTCCAAATATCACTTTGCCAATTCCACAAGAACTGTCTTAGCGAAAGGCTTCTTGAGGGGAAAGCTGTAACTCTGTGAGTTGATTTCACAGAACACAAAGAAGTTTCTCAGAAAGCTTCTTTCTCTTTGTTATCGGAGGATATTTCCTTTGGCCCTACAGTGTTCAAAGGGATCCGAAATATCTGGTCTCAGATTCCACAGACATAAGGCTAGCAAAGAGATCCACGAAATACAGATGTAACTCTGTGAGATAAATTAACAGAACACTAAGCAGTTTCTCAGAAAGCTTCTTTCCAGATTTCCTCTGAGGATATTTCCTTTTTCACCATAGCCCTCTATGGGATTCCAAATATCACTTTGCCAATTCCACAAGAACTGTCTTAGCGAAAGGCTTCTTGAGGGAAAAGCTGTAACTCTGTGAGATGATTTCACAGAACCCAAAGAAGTTTCTCAAAAAGCTTCTTTCTCTTTGTTATCGGAGGATATTTCCTTTGGCCCTATAGTCTCCAAAGGGATCCGAAATATCTGTTCTCAGATTCCACAGAAATAAGGCTAGCAAAGAGATCCGCGAAATACAGATGTAACTTTGTGAGATGAATTAACAGAACACTAAGCAGTTTCTCAGAAAGCTTCTTTCCAGATTTCCTCTGAGGATATTTCCTTTTTCAACATAGGCCTCTTTGGGCTTCGAAATATCACTTTGCCAATTCCACAAGAACTGTCTTAGGGAAAGGCTTCTTGAGGGGAAAGCTGTAACTCTGTGAGTTGATTTCACAGAACACAAAGAAGTTTCTCAGAAAGCTTCTTTCTCTTTGTTATCGGAGGATATTTCCTTTGGCCCTATAGTCTCTAAAGGGATCCGAAATGTCTGTTCTCAGATTCCACAGAAATAAGGCTAGCAAAGAGATCCACGAAATACAGATGTAACTCTGTGAGATGACCTAACAGAACACTAAGCAGTTTCTCAGAAAGCTTCTTTCCAGATTTCATCTGAGTATATTTCCTTTTTCACCATAGCCCTCTATGGGCTTCCAAATATCACTTTGCCAATTCCACAAGAACTGTCTTAGCGAAAGACTTCGTGAGGGGAAAGCTGTAACTCTGTGAGATGATTTCACAGAACGCAAAGAAGTTTCTCAAAAAGCTTCTTTCTCTTTCTTATCGGAGGATATTTCCTTTGGCCCTATAGTCTCCAAAGGGATCCGAAATATCTGTTCTCAGATCCAACGGAAATAAGGCTAGCAAAGAGATCCACGAAATACAGATGTAACTCTGTGAGATGAATTAACAGAACCCTAAGCAGTTTCTCAGAAAGCTTCTTTCCAGATTTCTTCTGAGGATATTTCCTTTTTCACCATAGCCCTCTATGGGCTTCCAAATATCACTTTGCCAATTCCACAAGAACTGTCTTAGCGAAAGGCTTCTTGAGGGGAAAGCTGTAACTCTGTGAGTTGATTTCACAGAACACAAAGAAGTTTCTCAGAAAGCTTCTTTCTCTTTGTTATCGGAGGATATTTCCTTTGGCCTTATAGTCTTCAAAGGGATCCGAAATATCTGTTCTCAGATTCCACAGAAATAAGGCTAGCAAAGATATCCACGAATTACAGATGTAACTCTGTGAGATGAATTAACAGAACACTAAGCAGTTTCTCAGAAAGCTTCTTTCCAGATTTCCTCTGAGGATATTTCCTTTTTCACCATAGCCCTCTATGGGCTTCCAAATATCACTTTGCCAATTCCACAAGAACTGTCTTAACGAAAGGCTTCTCGAGGGGAAAGCTGTAACTCTGTGAGATGATTTCAAAGAACACAAAGAAGTTTCTCAAAAAGCTTCTTTCTCTTTGTTATCGGAGGATATTTCCTTTGGCCCTATAGTCTCCAAAGGGATCTGAAATATCTGTTCTCAGATTCCACAGAAATCAGGGTAGCAAAGAGATCCACGAAATACAGATGTAACTCTGTGAGATGAATTAACAGAACACTAAGCAGTTTCTCAGAAAGCTTCTTTCCAGATTTCCTCTGAGGATATTACCTTCTTCACCATAGCCCTCTAAGGGCTTCCAAATATCACTTTGCCAATTCCACAAGAACTGTCTTAGCGAAAGGCTTCTTGAGGGGAAAGCTCTAACTCTGTGAGATGATTTCACAGAACACAAAGAAGTTTCACAAAAAGCTTCTTTCTCTTTGTTGTCGGAGGATATTTCCTTTGGCCCTATAGTCTCCAAAGGGATCCGAAATATCTGTTCTCAGATTCCACAGAAATAAGGCTAGCAAAGAGATCCACGAAATACAGATGTAACTCTGTGAGATGAATTAACAGAACACTAAGCAGTTTCTCAGAAAGCTTCTTTCCAGATTTCCTCTGAGGATATTTCCTTTTTCACCATTGCCCTCTAAGGGCTTCCAAATATCACTTTGCCAATTCCACAAGAACTGTCTTAGCGAAAGGCTTCTTGAGGGGAAAGCTGTAACTCTGTGAGTTGATTTCAGAGAACACAAAGAAGTTTCTCAGAAAGCTTCTTTCTCTTTGTTATCGGAGGATATTTCCTTTGGCCCTATAGTCTTCAAAGGGATCCGAAATATCTGTTCTCAGATTCCACAGAAATAAGGCTAGCAAAGAGATCCACGAAATACAGATGTAACTCTCTGAGATGAACTAACAGAACACTAAGGAGTTTCTCAGAAAGCTTCTTTCCAGAATTCATCTGAGGATATTTCCTTTTTCACCATAGCCCTCTATGGGCTTACAAATATCTCTTTGCCAATTCCACAAGAACTGTCTTAGCGAAAGGCTTCTGTAGGGGAAAGCTGTAACTCTGTGAGATGATTTCACAGAACACAAAGGAGTTTCTCAAAAAGCTTCTTTCTCTTTGTTATCGGAAGATATTTCCTTTGGCCCTATACTCTCCAAAGGGATCCGAAATATCTGTTCTCAGATTCCACAGAAATAAGGCTAGCAAAGAGATCCACGAAATACAGATGTAACTCTGTGAGATGAATTAACAGAACACTAAGCAGTTTCTCAGAAAGCTTCTTTCCAGATTTCCTCTGAGGATATTTCCTTTTTCACCATAGCCCTCTATGGGCTTCCAAATATCACTTTGCCAATTCCACAAGAATTGTCTTAGCGAAAGGCTTCTTGAGGGGAAAGCTGTAACTCTGTGAGTTGATTTCATGAAACACAAAGAAGTTTCTCAGAAAGGTTCTTTCTCTTTGTTATCGGAGGATATTTCCTTTGGCCCTATAGTCTTCAAAGGGATCTGAAATATCTGTTCTCAGATTCCACAGAAATAAGGCTAGCAAAGAGATCCACTAAATACAGATGTAACTCTGTGAGATAAATTAACAGAACACTAAGCAGTTTCTCAGAAAGCTGCTTTCCAGATTTCCTCTGAGGATATTTCCTTTTTCACCATAGCGCTATATGGGCTTCCAAATATCACTTTGCCAATTCCACAAGAACTGTCTTAGGGAAAGGCTTCTTGAGGGGAAAGCTGTAACTCTGTGAGTTGATTTCATGAAACCAAAGAAGTTTCTCAGAAAGGTTCTTTCTCTTTGTTATCGGAGGATATTTCCTTTGGCCCTATAGTCTTCAAAGGGATCCGAAATATCTGTTCTCAGATTCCACAGAAATAAGGCTAGCAAAGAGATCCACGAAATACAGATGTAACTCTGTGAGATGAATTAACAGAACACTAAGCAGTTTCTCAGAAAGCTTCTTTCCAGATTTCCTCTGAGGATATTTCCTTTTTCACCATAGCCCTCTATGGGCTTCCAAATATCACTTTGCCAATTCCACAAGAACTGTCTTAGCGAAAGGCTTCTTGAGGGGAAAGCTGTAACTCTGTGAGTTGATTTCACAGAACACAAAGAAGTTTCTCAGAAAACTTCTTTCTCTTTGTTATCGGAGGATATTTCCTCTGGCCCTATAGTCTTCAAAGGGATCCGAAATATCTGTTCTCAGATTCCACAGAAATAAGGCTAGCAAGGAGATCCACGAAATACAGATGTAACTCTGTGAGATGAAATAACAGAACACTAAGCAGTTTCTCAGAAAGCTTCTTTCCAGATTTCTCTGAGGATATTTCCTTTTTCACCATAGCCCTCTATGGGCTTCCAAATATCACTTTGCCAATTCCACAAGAACTGTCTTAGCGAAAGGCTTCTTGAGGGGAAAGCTGTAACTCTGTGAGATGATTTCACAGAACCCAAAGAAGTTTCTCAAAGAGCTTCTTTCTCTTTGTTATCGGAGGATATTTCCTTTGGCCCTATAGTCTTCAAAGGGATCCGAAATATCTGTTCTCAGATTCCACAGAAATAAGGCTAGCAAGGAGATCCACGAAATACAGATGTAACTCTGTGAGATGAATTAACAGAACACTAAGCAGTTTCTCAGAAAGCTTCTTTCCAGATTTCCTCTGAGGATATTTCCTTTTTCACCATAGCCCTCTATGGGCTTCCAAATATCACTTTGCCAATTCCACAAGAACTGTCTTAGCGAAAGGCTTCTTGAGGGGAAAGCTGTAACTCTGTGAGATGATTTCACAGAACCCAAAGAAGTTTCTCAAAAAGCTTCTTTCTCTTTGTTATCGGAGGATATTTCCTTTGTGCCTATAGTCTTCAAAGGGATCCGAAATATCTGTTCTCAGATTTCACAGAAATAAGACTAGCAAAGAGATTCACGAAATACAGATGAAACTCTGAGAGATGAATTAACAGAACACTAAGCAGTTTCTCAGAAAGCTTCTTTCCAGATTTCCTCTGAGGATATTTCCTTTTCCACCATAGCCCTCTATGGGCTTCCAAATATCACTTTGCCAATTCCACAAGAACTGTCTTAGCGAAAGGCTTCTTGAGGGGAAAGCTGTAACTCTGTGAGTTGATTTCACAGAACACAAAGAAGTTTCTCAGAAAGCTTCTTTCTCTTTGTTATCGGAGGATATTTCCTTTGGCCCTATACTCTTCAAAGGGAATCGAAATATCTGTTCTCAGATTCCACAGAAATAAGGCTAGCAAAGAGATCCACGAAATACAGATGTAACTCTGTGAGATGAATTAACAGAACACTAAGCAGTTTCTCAGAAAGCTTCTTTCCAGATTTCCTCTGAGGATATTTCCTTTTTCACCATAGCCCTCTATGGGCTTCCAAATATCACTTTGCCAATTCCACAAGAACTGTCTTAGCGAAAGGCTTCTTGAGGGGAAAGCTGTAACTCTGTGTGTTGATTCCACAGAACACAAAGAAGTTTCTCAGAAAGCTTCTTTCTCTTTCTTATCGGAGGATATTTCCTTTGGCCCTATAGTCTTCAAAGGGATCCGAAATATCTGTTCTCAGATTCCACAGAAATAAGGCTAGCAAAGAGATCCACGAAATACAGATGTAACTCTGTGAGATAAATTAACAGAACACTAAGCAGTTTTTCAGAAAGCTTCTTTCCAGACTTCCTCTGAGGATATTTCCTTCTTCACCATAGCCGTCTATGGGCTTCCAAATATAACTTTGCCAATTCCACAAGAACTGTCTTAGCGAAAGGCTTCTTGAGGGGAAAGCTGTAACTCTGTGTGAAGATTTCACAGAACACAAAGAAGTTTCTCAAAAAGCTTCTTTCTCTTTGTTATCGGAGGATATTTCCTTTGGCCCTATAGTCTTCAAAGGGATCCGAAATATCTGTTCTCAGATTCCACAGAAATAAGGCTAGCAAAGAGATCCACGAAATACAGATGTAACTCTGTGAGATGAATTAACAGAACACTAAGCAGTTTCTCAGAAAGCTTCTTTCCAGATTTCCTCTGAGGATATTTCCTTTTTCACCATAGCCCTCTATGGGCTTCCAAATATCACTTTGCCAATTCCACAAGAACTGTCTTAGCGAAAGGTTTCTTGAGGGGAAAGCTGTAACTCTGTGAGTTGATTTCACAGAACACAAAGAAGTTTCTCAGAAAGCTTCTTTCTCTTTGTTATCGGAGGATATTTCCTTTGGCCCTATAGTCTTCAAAGGGATCCGAAATATCTGTTCTCAGATTCCACAGAAATAAGGCTAGCAAAGAGATCCACGAAATACAGATGTAACTCTGTGAGATGAATTAACAGAACACTAAGCAGTTTCTCAGAAAGCTTCTTTCCAGATTTCCTCTGAGGATTATTCCTTTTTCACCATAGCCAGCTATGGGCTTCCAAATATCACTTTGCCAATTCCACAAGAACTGTCTTAGCGAAAGGCTTCTTGAGGGGAAAGCTGTAACTCTGTGAGTTGATTTCACAGAACACCAAGAAGTTTCTCAGAAAGCTTCTTTCTCTTTGTTATCGGAGGATGTTTCCTTTGGCCCTATAGTCTTCAAAGGGATCCGAAATATCTGTTCTCAGATTCCACAGAAATACGGCTAGCAAAGAGATCCACGAAATACAGATGTAACTCTCTGAGATGAACTAACAGAACACTAAGCAGTTTCTCAGAAAGCTTCTTTCCAGATTTCCTCTGAGGATATTTCCTTTTTCACCATAGGCCTCTATGGGCTTCCAAATATCACTTTGCCAATTCCACAAGAACTGTCTTAGCGAAAGGCTTCTTGAGGGGAAAGTTGTAACTCTGTGAGTTGATTTCACAGAACACAAAGAAGGTTCTCAGAAAGCTTCTTTCTCTTTGTTATCGGAGGATGTTTCCTTTGGCCCTATAGTCTTCAAAGGGATCCGAAATATCTGTTCTCAGATTCCACAGAAATAAGGCTAGCAAAGAGATCCACGAAATACAGATGTAACTCTGTGAGATGAATTAACAGAACACTAAGCAGTTTCTCAGAAAGCTTCTTTCCAGATTTCCTCTGAGGATATTTCCTTTTTCACCATCGCCCTCTATGGGCTTCCAAATATCTCTTTACCAATTCCACAAGAACTGTCTTAGCGAAAGGCTTCTTGAGGGGAAAGCTGTAACTCTGTGAGTTGATTTCACAGAACACAAAGAAGATTCTCAGAAAACTTCTTTCTCTTTGTTATCGGAGGATATTTCCTCTGGCCCTATAGTCTTCAAAGGGATCCGAAATATCTGTTCTCAGATTCCACAGAAATAAGACTAGCAAAGAGATCCACGAAATACAGATGTAACTCTGTGAGATGAATTAACAGAACACTAAGCAGTTTCTCAGAAAGCTTCTTTCCAGATTTCCTCTGAGGATATTTCCTTTTTCACCATAGCCCTCTATGGGCTTCCAAATATCACTTTGCCAGTTCCACAAGAACTGTCTTAGCGAAAGGCTTCTTGAGGGTAAAGCTGTAACTCTGTGAGTTGATTTCACAGAACACAAAGAAGTTTCTCAGAAAGCTTCTTTCTCTTTGTTATCGGAGGATATTTCCTTTGGCCCTATAGTCTTCAAAGGGATCCGAAATATCTGTTCTCAGATTCCACAGAAATAAGGCTAGCAAAGAGATCCACGAAATACAGATGTAACTCTGTGAGATGAATTAACAGAACACTAAGCATTTTCTCAGAAAGCTTCTTTCCAGATTTCCTCTGAGGATATTTCCTTTTTCACCATAGCCCTCAATGGGCTTCCAAATATCACTTTGCCAATTCCACGAGAACTGTCTTAGCGAAAGGCTTCTTGAGGGGAAAGCTGTAACTCTGTGAGATGATTTCACAGAACCCAAAGAAGTTTCTCAAAAATCTTCTTTCTCTTTGTTATCGGAGGATATTTCCTTTGTGCCTATAGTCTTCAAAGGGATCCGAAATATCTGTTCTCAGATTCCACAGAAATAAGGCTAGCAAAGAGATCCACGCAATACAGATGTAACTCTGTGAGATGAATTAACAGAACACTAAGCAGTTTCTCAGAAAGCTTCTTTCCAGATTTCCTCTGAGGATATTTCCTTTTTCACCATAGCCCTCTATGGGCTTCCAAATATCACTTTGCCAATTCCACAAGAACTGTCTTAGCGAAAGGCTTCTTGAGGGAAAAGCTGTAACTCTGTGAGTTGATTTCACAGAACACAAAGAAGTTTCTCAGAAAGCTTCTTTCTCTTTGTTATCGGAGGATATTTCCTTTGGCCCTATAGTCTTCAAAGGGAATCGAAAAATCTGTTCTCAGATTCCACAGAAATAAGGCTAGCAAAGAGATCCACGAAATACAGATGTAACTCTGTGAGATGAATTAACAGAACACTAAGCAGTTTCTCAGAAAGCTTCTTTCCAGATTTCCTCTGAGGATATTTCCTTTTTCACCATAGCCCTCTATGGGCTTCCAAATATCACTTTGCCAATTCCACAAGAACTGTCTTAGCGAAAGGCTTCTTGAGGGGAAAGCTGTAACTCTGTGAGTTGATTTCACAGAACACAAAGAAGTTTCTCATAAAGCTTCTTTCTCTTTGTTATCGGAGGATATTTCCTTTGGCCCTATAGTCTTCAAAGGGATCCGAAATATCTGTTCTCAGATTCCACAGAAATAAGGCTAGCAAAGAGATCCACGAAATACAGATGTAACTCTGTGAGATGAATTAACAGAACACTAAGCAGTTTCTCAGAAAGCTTCTTTCCAGATTTCCTCTGAGGATATTTCCTTTTCCACCATAGCCCTCTATGGGCTTCCAAATATCACTTTGCCAATTCCACAAGAACTGTCTTAGCGAAAGGCTTCTTGAGGGGAAATCTGTAACTCTGTGAGATGATTTCACAGAACCCAAAGAAGTTTCTCAAAGAGCTTCTTTCTCTTTGTTATCGGAGGATATTTCCTTTGGCCCTATAGTCTTCAAAGGAATCCGAAATATCTGTTCTCAGATTCCACGGAAATAAGGCTAGCAAAGAGATCCACGAAATACAGATGTAACTCTGTGAGATGAATTAACAGAACACTAAGCAGTTTCTCAGAAAGCTTCTTTCCAGATTTCCTCTGAGGATATTTCCTTTTTCACCATAGCCCTCTATGGGCTTCCAAATATCACTTTGCCAATTCCACAAGAACTGTCTTAGCGAAAGGCTTCTTGAGGGGAAAGCTGTAACTCTGTGAGTTGATTTCACAGAACACAAAGAAGTTTCTCAGAAAGCTTCTTTCTCTTTGTTATCGGAGGATATTTCCTTTGGTCCTATATTCTTCAAAGGGAATCGAAATATCTGTTCTCAGATTCCACAGAAATAAGGCTAGCAAAGAGATCCACGAAATACAGATGTAACTCTGTGAGATGAATTAACAGAACACTAAGCAGTTTCTCAGAAAACTTCTTTCCAGATTTCCTCTGAGGATATTTCCTTTTTCACCATAGCCCTCTATGGGCTTCCAAATATCACTTTGCCAATTCCACAAGAACTGTCTTAGCGAAAGGCTTCTTGAGGGGAAAGCTGTAACTCTGTGAGTTGATTTCACAGAACAAAAAGAAGTTTCTCAGAAAGCTTCTTTCTCTTTGTTATCGGAGGATATTTCCTTTGGCACTAGAGTCTTCAAAGGGATCCGAAATATCTGTTCTCAGATTCCACAGAAATAAGGCTAGCAAAGAGATCCACGAAATACAGATGTAACTCTGTGAGATGAATTAACAGAACACTAAGCAGTTTCTCAGAAAGCTTCTTTCCAGATTTCCTCTGAGGATATTTCCTTTTTCACCATAGCCCTCTATGGGCTTCCAAATATCACTTTGCCAATTCCACAAGAACTGTCTTAGCGAAAGGCTTCTTGAGGGGAAAGCTGTAACTCTGTGAGTTCATTTCATGAAACACAAAGAAGTTTCTCAGAAAGGTTCTTTCTCTTTGTTATCGGAGGATATTTCCTTTGGCCCTATAGTCTTCAAAGGGATCCGAAATATCTGTTCTCAGATTCCACAGAAATAAGGCTAGCAAAGAGATCCACGAAATACAGATGTAACTCTGTGAGATGAATTAACAGAACACTAAGCAGTTTCTCAGAAAGCTTCTTTCCAGATTTCCTCTGAGGATATTTCCTTTTTCACCATAGCCCTCTATGGGCTTCCAAATATCACTTTGCCAATTCCACAAGAACTGTCTTAGCGAAAGGCTTCTTGAGGGGAAAGCTGTAACTCTGTGAGTTGATTTCACAGAACACAAAGTAGTTTCTCAGAAAACTTCTTTCTCTTTATTATCGGAGGATATTTCCTCTGGCCCTATAGTCTTCAAAGGGATCCGAAATATCTGTTCTCAGATTCCACAGAAATAAGGCTAGCAAGGAGATCCACGAAATACAGATGTAACTCTGTGAGATGAATTAACAGAACACTAAGCAGTTTCTCAGAAAGCTTCTTTCCAGATTTCCTCTGAGGATATTTCCTTTTTCACCATAGCCCTCTATGGGCTTCCAAATATCACTTTGCCAATTCCACAAGAACTGTCTTAGCGAAAGGCTTCTTGAGGGGAAAGCTGTAACTCTGTGAGATGATTTCACAGAACCCAAAGAAGTTTCTCAAAAAGCTTCTTTCTCTTTGTTATCGGAGGATATTTCCTTTGGCCCTATAGTCTTCAAAGGGATCCGAAATATCTGTTCTCAGATTTCACAGAAATAAGACTAGCAAAGAGATCCACGAAATACAGATGTAACTCTGTGAGATGAATTAACAGAACACTAAGCAGTTTCTCAGAAAGCTTCTTTCCAGATTTCCTCTGAGGATATTTCCTTTTTCACCATAGCCCTCTATGGGCTTCCAAATATCACTTTGCCAATTCCACAAGAACTGTCTTAGCGAAAGGCTTCTTGAGGGGAAAGCTGTAACTCTGTGAGTTGATTTCACAGAACACAAAGAAGTTTCTCAGAAAGCTTCTTTCTCTTTGTTATCGGAGGATATTTCCTTTGGTCCTATATTCTTCAAAGGGAATCGAAATATCTGTTCTCAGATTCCACAGAAATAAGGCTAGCAAAGAGATCCACGAAATACAGATGTAACTCTGTGAGATGAATTAACAGAACACTAAGCAGTTTCTCAGAAAACTTCTTTCCAGATTTCCTCTGAGGATATTTCCTTTTTCACCATAGCCCTCTATGGGCTTCCAAATATCACTTTGCCAATTCCACAAGAACTGTCTTAGCGAAAGGCTTCTTGAGGGGAAAGCTGTAACTCTGTGAGTTGATTTCACAGAACAAAAAGAAGTTTCTCAGAAAGCTTCTTTCTCTTTGTTATCGGAGGATATTTCCTTTGGCACTAGAGTCTTCAAAGGGATCCGAAATATCTGTTCTCAGATTCCACAGAAATAAGGCTAGCAAAGAGATCCACGAAATACAGATGTAACTCTGTGAGATGAATTAACAGAACACTAAGCAGTTTCTCAGAAAGCTTCTTTCCAGATTTCCTCTGAGGATATTTCCTTTTTCACCATAGCCCTCTATGGGCTTCCAAATATCACTTTGCCAATTCCACAAGAACTGTCTTAGCGAAAGGCTTCTTGAGGGGAAAGCTGTAACTCTGTGAGTTCATTTCATGAAACACAAAGAAGTTTCTCAGAAAGGTTCTTTCTCTTTGTTATCGGAGGATATTTCCTTTGGCCCTATAGTCTTCAAAGGGATCCGAAATATCTGTTCTCAGATTCCACAGAAATAAGGCTAGCAAAGAGATCCACGAAATACAGATGTAACTCTGTGAGATGAATTAACAGAACACTAAGCAGTTTCTCAGAAAGCTTCTTTCCAGATTTCCTCTGAGGATATTTCCTTTTTCACCATAGCCCTCTATGGGCTTCCAAATATCACTTTGCCAATTCCACAAGAACTGTCTTAGCGAAAGGCTTCTTGAGGGGAAAGCTGTAACTCTGTGAGTTGATTTCACAGAACACAAAGTAGTTTCTCAGAAAACTTCTTTCTCTTTATTATCGGAGGATATTTCCTCTGGCCCTATAGTCTTCAAAGGGATCCGAAATATCTGTTCTCAGATTCCACAGAAATAAGGCTAGCAAGGAGATCCACGAAATACAGATGTAACTCTGTGAGATGAATTAACAGAACACTAAGCAGTTTCTCAGAAAGCTTCTTTCCAGATTTCCTCTGAGGATATTTCCTTTTTCACCATAGCCCTCTATGGGCTTCCAAATATCACTTTGCCAATTCCACAAGAACTGTCTTAGCGAAAGGCTTCTTGAGGGGAAAGCTGTAACTCTGTGAGATGATTTCACAGAACCCAAAGAAGTTTCTCAAAAAGCTTCTTTCTCTTTGTTATCGGAGGATATTTCCTTTGGCCCTATAGTCTTCAAAGGGATCCGAAATATCTGTTCTCAGATTTCACAGAAATAAGACTAGCAAAGAGATCCACGAAATACAGATGTAACTCTGAGAGATGAATTAACAGAACACTAAGCAGTTTCTCAGAAAGCTTCTTTCCAGATTTCCTCTGAAGATATTTCCTTTTTCACCATAGCCCTCTATGGGCTTCCAAATATCACTTTGCCAATTCCACAAGAACTGTCTTAGCGAAAGGCTTCTTGAGGGGAAAGCTGTAACTCTGTGAGTTGATTTCACAGAACACAAAGAAGTTTCTCAGAAAGCTTCTTTCTCTTTGTTATCGGAGGATATTTCCTTTGGCCCTATAGTCTTCAAAGGGAATCGAAATATCTATTCTCAGATTCCACAGAAATAAGGCTAGCAAAGAGATCCACGAAATACAGATGTAACTCTGTGAGATGAATTAACAGAACACTAAGCAGTTTCTCAGAAAGCTTCTTTCCAGATTTCCTCTGAGGGTATTTCCTTTTTCACCATAGCCCTCTATGGGCTTCCAAATATCACTTTGCCAATTCCACAAGAACTGTCTTAGCGAAAGGCTTCTTGAGGGGAAAGCTGTAACTCTGTGTGTTGATTTCACAGAACACAAAGAAGTTTCTCAGAAAGCTTCTTTCTCTTTCTTATCGGAGGATATTTCCTTTGGCCCTGTAGTCTTCAAAGGGATCCGAAATATCTGTTCTCAGATTCCACAGAAATAAGGCTAGCAAAGAGATCCACGAAATACAGATGTAACTCTGTGAGATAAATTAACAGAACACTAAGCAGTTTTTCAGAAAGCTTCTTTCCAGATTTCCTCTGAGGATATTTCCTTTTTCACCATAGCCGTCTATGGGCTTCCAAATATAACTTTGCCAATTCCACAAGAACTGTCTTAGCGAAAGGCTTCTTGAGGGGAAAGCTGTAACTCTGTGTGAAGATTTCACAGAACACAAAGAAGTTTCTCAAAAAGCTTCTTTCTCTTTGTTATCGGAGGATATTTCCTTTGGCCCTATAGTCTTCAAAGGGATCCGAAATATCTGTTCTCAGATTCCACAGAAATAAGGCTAGCAAAGAGATCCACGAAATACAGATGTAACTCTGTGAGATGAATTAACAGAACACTAAGCAGTTTCTCAGAAAGCTTCTTTCCAGATTTCCTCTGAGGATTATTCCTTTTTCATCATAGCCAGCTATGGGCTTCCAAATATCACTTTTCCAATTCCACAAGAACTGTCTTAGCGAAAGGCTTCTTGAGGGGAAAGCTGTAACTCTGTGAGTTGATTTCACAGAACACAAAGAAGTTTCTCAGAAAGCTTCTTTCTCTTTGTTATCGGAGGATATTTCCTTTGGCCCTATAGTCTTCAAAGGGATCCGAAATATCTGTTCTCAGATTCCACAGATATAAGGCTAGCAAAGAGATCCACGAAATACAGATGTAACTCTGTGAGATGAATTAACAGAACACTAAGCAGTTTCTCAGAAAGCTTCTTTCCAGATTTCCTCTGAGGATATTTCCTTTTTCACCATAGCCCTCTATGGGCTTCCAAATATCACTTTGCCAATTCCACAAGAACTGTCTTAGCGAAAGGCTTCTTGAGGGGAAAGCTGTAACTCTGTGAGATTGATTTCAAAGAACACCAAGAGGTATCACATAGAGCTTCTTTCTCTTTGTTATCGGAGGATATTTCCTTTGGCCCTATAGTCTTCAAGGGGATCCGAAATATCTGTTCTCAGATTCCACAGAAATAAGGCTAGCAAAGAGATCCACGAAATACAGATGTAACTCTGTGAGATGAATTAACAGAACACTAAGCAGTTTCTCAGAAAGCTGCTTTCCAGATTTCCTCTGAGGATATTTCCTTTTTCACCATAGCCCTCTATGGACTTCCAAATATCACTTTGCCAATTCCACAAGAACTGTCCTAGCGAAAGGCTTCTTGAGGGGAAAGCTGTAACTCTGTGAGTTGATTTCACAGAACACAAAGAAGTTTCTCAGAAAGCTTCTTTCTCTTTGTTATCGGAGGATATTTCCTTTGGCCCTATAGTCTTCCAAGGGATCCGAAATATCTGTTCTCAGATTCCACAGAAATAAGGCTAGCAAAGAGATCCACGAAATACAGATGTAACTCTGTGAGATGAATTAACAGAACACTAAGCAGTTTCTCAGAAAGCTTCTTTCCAGATTTCCTCTGAGGATATTTCCTTTTTCACCATAGCCCTCTATGGGCTTCCAAATATCACTTTGCTAATTCCACAAGAACTGTCTTAGCGAAAGGCTTCTTGAGGGGAAAGCTGTAAGTCTGTGAGTTGATTTCACAGAACACAAAGAAGTTTCTCAGAAAGCTTCTTTCTCTTTGTTATCGGAGGATATTTCCTTTGGCCCTATAGTCTTCAAAGGGATCCGAAATATCTGTTCTCAGATTCCACAGAAATAAGGCTAGCAAAGAGATCCACGAAATACACATGTAACTCTGTGAGATGAATTAACAGAACACTAAGCAGTTTCTCGGAAAGCTTCTTTCCAGATTTCCTCTGAGGATATTTCCTTTTTCATCATAGCCCTCTATGGGCTTCCAAATATCACTTTGCCAGTTCCACAAGAACTGTCTTAGCGAAAGGCTTCTTGAGGGGAAAGCTGTAACTCTGTGAGTTGATTTCACAGAACACAAAGAAGTTTCTCAAAAAGCTTCTTTCTCTTTCTTATCGGAGGATATTTCCTTTGGCCCTAGAGTCTCCAAAGGGATCCGTAATATCTGTTCTCAGATTCCACAGAAATAAGGCTAGCAAAGAGATCCACGAAATACAGATGTAACTCTGTGAGATGAATTAACAGAACACTAAGCAGTTTCTCAGAAAGCTTCTTTCCAGATTTCCTTTGAGGATATTTCCTTTTTCACCATAGCCCTCTATGGGCTTCCAAATATCACTTTGCCAATTCCACAAGAACTGTGTTAGCGAAAGGCTTCTTCCGGGGAAAGCTGTAACTCCATGAGTTGATTTCACAGAACACAAAGAAGTTTCTCAGAAAGCTTCTTTCTCTTTGTTATCGGAGGATATTTCCTTTGGCCCTATAGTCTTCAAAGGGATCCGAAATATCTGTTCTCAGATTCCACAGAAATAAGGCTAGCAAAGAGATCCACGAAATACAGATGTAACTCTTTGAGATGAATTAACAGAACACTAAGCAGTTTCTCAGAAAACTTCTTTCCAGATTTTATCTGAGGATATTTCCTTTTTCACCATAGCCCTCTATGGGCTTCCAAATATCACTTTGCCAATTCCACAAGAACTGTCTTAGCGAAAGGCTTCTTGAGGGGAAAGCTGTAACTCTATGAGTTGATTTCACAGAACACAAAGAAGTTTCTCAGAAAGCTTCTTTCTCTTTGTTATCGGAGGATATTTCCTTTGGCCCTATAGTCTTCAAAGGGATCCGAAATATCTGTTCTCAGATTCCACAGAAATAAGGCTAGCAAAGAGATCCACGAAATACCGATGTAACTCTGTGAGATGAATTAACAGAACACTAAGCAGTTTCTCAGAAAGCTTCTTTCCAGATTTCCTCTGAGGATATTTCGTTTTTAACCATAGCCCTCTATGGGCTTCCAAATATCACTTTGCCAATTCCACAAGAACTGTCTTAGCGAAAGGCTTCTTCAGGGGAAAGCTGTAACTCTGTGAGTTGATTTCACAGAACAAAAAGAAGTTTCTCAGAAAGCTTCTTTCTCTTTGTTATCGGAGGATATTTCCTTTGGCCCTATAGTCTTCAAAGGGATTCGAAATATCTGTTCTCAGATTCCACAGAAATAAGGCTAGCAAAGAGATCCACGAAATACAGATGTAACTCTCTGAGGTGAACTAACAGAACACTAAGCAGTTTCTCAGAAAGCTTCTTTCCAGATTTCCTCTGAGGATATTTCCTTTTTCACCATAGCCCTCTATGGGCTTCCAAATATCACTTTGCCAATTCCACAAGAACTGTCTTAGCGAAAGGCTTCTTGAGGGGAAAGCTGTAACTCTGTTAGTTGATTTCACAGAACACAAAGAAGTTTCTCAGAAAGCTTCTTTCTCTTTGTTATCGGAGGATATTTCCTTTGGCCCTATAGTCTCCAAAGGGATCCGAAATATCTGTTCTCAGATTCCACAGAAAGAAGGCTAGCAAAGAGATCCACGAAATACAGATGTAACTCTGTGAGATGAATTAACAGAACACTAAGAAGTTTCTCAGAAAGCTTCTTTACAGATTTCCTCTGAGGATATTTCCTTTTTCATCATAGCCCTCTATGGGCTTCCAAATATCACTTTGCCAATTCCACAAGAACTGTCTTAGCGAAAGGCTTCTTGAGGGGAAAGCTGTAAATCTGTGAGTTGATTTCACAGAACACAAAGAAGTTTCTCAGAAAGCTTCTTTCTCTTTGTTATCGGAGGATATTTCCTTTGGCCCTATAGTCTTCAAAGGGATCCGAAATATCTGTTCTCAGATTCCACAGAAATAAGGCTAGCAAAGAGATCCACGAAATACAGATGTAACTCTGGGAGATGAATTAACAGAACACTAAGCAGTTTGTCAGAAAGCTTCTTTCCACATTTCCTCTGAGGATATTTCCTTTTTCACCATAGCCCTCTATGGGCTTAAATATCACTTTGCCAATTCCACAAGAACTGTCTTAGCGAAAGGCTTCTTCAGTGGAAAGCTGTAACTCTGTGAGTTGATTTCAGAGAACACAAAGAAGTTTCTCAGAAAGCTTCTTTCTCTTTGTTATCAGAGGATATTTCCTTTGGCCCTATAGTCTTCAAAGGGATCCGAAATATCTGTTATCAGATTCCACAGAAATAAGGGTAGCAAAGAGTTCCACGAAATACAGATGTAACTCTCTGAGATGAACTAACAGAACACTAAGCAGTTTCTCAGAAAGCTTCTTTCCAGATTTCATCTGAGGATATTTCCTTTTTCACCATAGCCCTCTATGGGCTTCCAAATATCACTTTGCCAATTCCACAAGAACTGTCTTAGCGAAAGGCTTCTTGAGGGGAAAGCTGTAACTCTGTGAGTTGATTTCACAGAACACAAAGAAGTTTCTCAGAAAGCTTCTTTCTCTTTGTTATCGGAGGATATTTCCTTTGGCCCTACAGTGTTCAAAGGGATCCGAAATATCGGGTCTCAGATTCCACAGACATAAGGCTAGCAAAGAGATCCACGAAATACAGATGTAACTCTGTGAGATAAATTAACAGAACACTAAGCAGTTTCTCAGAAAGCTTCTTTCCAGATTTCCTCTGAGGATATTTCCTTTTTCACCATAGCCCTCTATGGGCTTCCAAATATCACTTTGCCAATTCCACAAGAACTGTCTTAGCGAAAGGCTTCTTGAGGGAAAAGCTGTAACTCTGTGAGATGATTTCACAGAACCCAAAGAAGTTTCTCAAAAAGCTTCTTTCTCTTTGTTATCGGAGGATATTTCCTTTGGCCCTATAGTCTTCAAAGGGAATCGAAATATCTGTTCTCAGATTCCACAGAAATAAGGCTAGCTAAGAGATCCACGAAATACAGATGTAACTCTGTGAGATGAATTAACAGAACACTAAGCAGTTTCTCAGAAAGCTTCTTTCCAGATTTCCTCTGAGGATATTTCCTTTTTCACCATAGCCCTCTATGGGCTTCCAAATATCACTTTGCCAATTCCACAAGAACTGTCTTAGCGAAAGGCTTCTTGAGGGGAAAGCTGTAACTCTGTGAGATTGATTTCAAAGAACACCAAGAGGTATCACATAGAGCTTCTTTCTCTTTGTTATCGGAGGATATTTCCTTTGGCCCTATAGTCTTCAAGGGGATCCGAAATATCTGTTCTCAGATTCCACAGAAATAAGGCTAGCAAAGAGATCCACGAAATACAGATGTAACTCTGTGAGATGAATTAACAGAACACTAATCAGTTTCTCAGAAAGCTGCTTTCCAGATTTCCTCTGAGGATATTTCCTTTTTCACCATAGCCCTCTATGGACTTCCAAATATCACTTTGCCAATTCCACAAGAACTGTCCTAGCGAAAGGCTTCTTGAGGGGAAAGCTGTAACTCTGTGAGTTGATTTCACAGAACACAAAGAAGTTTCTCAGAAAGCTTCTTTCTCTTTGTTATCGGAGGATATTTCCTTTGGCCCTATAGTCTTCCAAGGGATCCGAAATATCTGTTCTCAGATTCCACAGAAATAAGGCTAGCAAAGAGATCCACGAAATACAGATGTAACTCTGTGAGATGAATTAACAGAACACTAAGCAGTTTCTCAGAAAGCTTCTTTCCAGATTTCCTCTGAGGATATTTCCTTTTTCACCATAGCCCTCTATGGGCTTCCAAATATCACTTTGCTAATTCCACAAGAACTGTCTTAGCGAAAGGCTTCTTGAGGGGAAAGCTGTAAGTCTGTGAGTTGATTTCACAGAACACAAAGAAGTTTCTCAGAAAGCTTCTTTCTCTTTGTTATCGGAGGATATTTCCTTTGGCCCTATAGTCTTCAAAGGGATCCGAAATATCTGTTCTCAGATTCCACAGAAATAAGGCTAGCAAAGAGATCCACGAAATACCGATGTAACTCTGTGAGATGAATTAACAGAACACTAAGCAGTTTCTCAGAAAGCTTCTTTCCAGATTTCCTCTGAGGATATTTCGTTTTTCACCATAGCCCTCTATGGGCTTCCAAATATCACTTTGCCAATTCCACAAGAACTGTCTTAGCGAAAGGCTTCTTGAGGGGAAAGCTGTAACTCTGTTAGTTGATTTCACAGAACACAAAGAAGTTTCTCAGAAAGCTTCTTTCTCTTTGTTATCGGAGGATATTTCCTTTGGCCCTATAGTCTCCAAAGGGATCCGAAATATCTGTTCTCAGATTCCACAGAAAGAAGGCTAGCAAAGAGATCCACGAAATACAGATGTAACTCTGTGAGATGAATTAACAGAACACTAAGAAGTTTCTCAGAAAGCTTCTTTACAGATTTCCTCTGAGGATATTTCCTTTTTCATCATAGCCCTCTATGGGCTTCCAAATATCACTTTGCCAATTCCACAAGAACTGTCTTAGCGAAAGGCTTCTTGAGGGGAAAGCTGTAAATCTGTGAGTTGATTTCACAGAACACAAAGAAGTTTCTCAGAAAGCTTCTTTCTCTTTGTTATCGGAGGATATTTCCTTTGGCCCTATAGTCTTCAAAGGGATCCGAAATATCTGTTCTCAGATTCCACAGAAATAAGGCTAGCAAAGAGATCCACGAAATACAGATGTAACTCTGTGAGATGAATTAACAGAACACTAAGCAGTTTGTCAGAAAGCTTCTTTCCACATTTCCTCTGAGGATATTTCCTTTTTCACCATAGCCCTCTATGGGCTTAAATATCACTTTGCCAATTCCACAAGAACTGTCTTAGCGAAAGGCTTCTTGAGTGGAAAGCTGTAACTCTGTGAGTTGATTTCAGAGAACACAAAGATGTTTCTCAGAAAGCTTCTTTCTCTTTGTTATCGGAGGATATTTCCTTTGGCCCTATAGTCTTCAAAGGGATCCGAAATATCTGTTATCAGATTCCACAGAAATAAGGGTACCAAAGAGATCCACGAAATACAGATGTAACTCTCTGAGATGAACTAACAGAACACTAAGCAGTTTCTCAGAAAGCTTCTTTCCAGATTTCATCTGAGGATATTTCCTTTTTCACCATAGCCCTCTATGGGCTTCCAAATATAACTTTGCCAATTCCACAAGAACTGTCTTAGCGAAAGGCTTCTTGAGGGGAAAGCTGTAACTCTGTGAGTTGATTTCACAGAACACAAAGAAGTTTCTCAGAAAGCTTCTTTCTCTTTGTTATCGGAGGATATTTCCTTTGGCCCTACAGTGTTCAAAGGGATCCGAAATATCGGGTCTCAGATTCCACAGACATAAGGCTAGCAAAGAGATCCACGAAATACAGATGTAACTCTGTGAGATAAATTAACAGAACACTAAGCAGTTTCTCAGAAAGCTTCTTTCCAGATTT
The DNA here is from genome assembly GCF_043159975.1 of Macaca nemestrina. Lineage (NCBI taxonomy): Eukaryota > Metazoa > Chordata > Mammalia > Primates > Cercopithecidae > Macaca > Macaca nemestrina. Next base: position 110,968,364 of record NC_092131.1, on the reverse strand, counting down.
CCTCTGAGGATATTTCCTTTTTCACCATAGCCCTCTATGGGCTTCCAAATATCACTTTGCCAATTCCACAAGAACTGTCTTAGCGAAAGGCTTCTTGAGGGGAAAGCTGTAACTCTGTGAGTTGATTTCACAGAACACAAAGAAGTTTCTCAGAAAGCTTCTTTCTCTTTGTTATCGGAGGATATTTCCTTTGGCCCTATAGTCTTCAAAGGGATCCGAAATATCTGTTCTCAGATTCCACAGAAATAAGGCTAGCTAAGAGATCCACGAAATACAGATGTAACTCTGTGAGATGAATTAACAGAACACTAAGCAGTTTCTCAGAAAGCTTCTTTCCAGATTTCCTCTGAGGATATTTCCTTTTTCACCATAGCCCTCTATGGGCTTCCAAATATCACTTTGCTAATTCCACAAGAACTGTCTTAGCGAAAGGCTTCTTGAAGGGAAAGCTGTAAGTCTGTGAGTTGATTTCACAGAACACAAAGAAGTTTCTCAGAAAGCTTCTTTCTCTTTGTTATCGGAGGATATTTCCTTTGGCCCTATAGTCTTCAAAGGGATCCGAAATATCTGTTCTCAGATTCCACAGAAATAAGGCTAGCAAAGAGATCCACGAAATACACATGTAACTCTGTGAGATGAATTAACAGAACACTAAGCAGTTTCTCGGAAAGCTTCTTTAGAGATTTCCTCTGAGGATATTTCCTTTTTCATCATAGCCCTCTATGGGCTTCCAAATATCACTTTGCCAGTTCCACAAGAACTGTCTTAGCGAAAGGCTTCTTGAGGGGAAAGCTGTAACTCTGTGAGTTGATTTCACAGAACACAAAGAAGTTTCTCAAAAAGCTTCTTTCTCTTTCTTATCGGAGGATATTTCCTTTGGCCCTATAGTCTCCAAAGGGATCCGTAATATCTGTTCTCAGATTCCACAGAAATAAGGCTAGCAAAGAGATCCACGAAATACAGATGTAACTCTGTGAGATGAATTAACAGAACACTAAGCAGTTTCTCAGAAAGCTTCTTTCCAGATTTCCTTTGAGGATATTTCCTTTTTCACCATAGCCCTCTATGGGCTTCCAAATATCACTTTGCCAATTCCACAAGAACTGTGTTAGCGAAAGGCTTCTTCCGGGGAAAGCTGTAACTCTATGAGTTGATTTCACAGAACACAAAGAAGTTTCTCAGAAAGCTTCTTTCTCTTTGTTATCGGAGGATATTTCCTTTGGCCCTATAGTCTTCAAAGGGATCCGAAATATCTGTTCTCAGATTCCACAGAAATAAGGCTAGCAAAGAGATCCAAGAAACACAGATGTAGCTCTTTGAGATGAATTAACAGAACACTAAGCAGTTTCTCAGAAAACTTCTTTCCAGATTTTATCTGAGGATATTTCCTTTTTCACCATCGCCCTCTATGGGCTTCCAAATATCACTTTGCCAATTCCACAAGAACTGTCTTAGCGAAAGGCTTCTTGAGGGGAAAGCTGTAACTCTATGAGTTGATTTCACAGAACACAAAGAAGTTTCTCAGAAAGCTTCTTTCTCTTTGTTATCGGAGGATATTTCCTTTGGCCCTATAGTCTTCAAAGGGATCCGAAATATCTCTTCTCAGATTCCACAGAAATAAGGCTAGCAAAGAGATCCACGAAATACCGATGTAACTCTGTGAGATGAATTAACAGAACACTAAGCAGTTTCTCAGAGCGCTTCTTTCCAGATTTCCTCTGAGGATATTTCGTTTTTAACCATAGCCCTCTATGGGCTTCCAAATATCACTTTGCCAATTCCACAAGAACTGTCTTAGCGAAAGGCTTCTTCAGGGGAAAGCTGTAACTCTGTGAGTTGATTTCACAGAACAAAAAGAAGTTTCTCAGAAAGCTTCTTTCTCTTTGTTATCGGAGGATATTTCCTTTGGCCCTATAGTCTTCAAAGGGATTCGAAATATCTGTTCTCAGATTCCACAGAAATAAGGCTAGCAAAGAGATCCACGAAATACAGATGTAACTCTCTGAGGTGAACTAACAGAACACTAAGCAGTTTCTCAGAAAGCTTCTTTCCAGATTTCCTCTGAGGATATTTCCTTTTTCACCATAGCCCTCTATGGGCTTCCAAATATCACTTTGCCAATTCCACAAGAACTGTCTTAGCGAAAGGCTTCTTGAGGGGAAAGCTGTAACTCTGTTAGTTGATTTCACAGAACACAAAGAAGTTTCTCAGAAAGCTTCTTTCTCTTTGTTATCGGAGGATATTTCCTTTGGCCCTATAGTCTCCAAAGGGATCCGAAATATCTGTTCTCAGATTCCACAGAAAGAAGGCTAGCAAAGAGATCCACGAAATACAGATGTAACTCTGTGAGATGAATTAACAGAACACTAAGCAGTTTCTCAGAAAGCTTCTTTACAGATTTCCTCTGAGGATATTTCCTTTTTCATCATAGCCCTCTATGGGCTTCCAAATATCACTTTGCCAATTCCACAAGAACTGTCTTAGCGAAAGGCTTCTTGAGGGGAAAGCTGTAAATCTGTGAGTTGATTTCACAGAACACAAAGAAGTTTCTCAGAAAGCTTCTTTCTCTTTGTTATCGGAGGATATTTCCTTTGGCCCTATAGTCTTCAAAGGGATCCGAAATATCTGTTCTCAGATTCCACAGAAATAAGGCTAGCAAAGAGATCCACGAAATACAGATGTAACTCTGTGAGATGAATTAACAGAACACTAAGCAGTTTGTCAGAAAGCTTCTTTCCACATTTCCTCTGAGGATATTTCCTTTTTCACCATAGCCCTCTATGGGCTTAAATATCACTTTGCCAATTCCACAAGAACTGTCTTAGCGAAAGGCTTCTTGAGTGGAAAGCTGTAACTCTGTGAGTTGATTTCAGAGAACACAAAGATGTTTCTCAGAAAGCTTCTTTCTCTTTGTTATCAGAGGATATTTCCTTTGGCCCTATAGTCTTCAAAGGGATCCGAAATATCTGTTATCAGATTCCACAGAAATAAGGGTAGCAAAGAGTTCCACGAAATACAGATGTAACTCTCTGAGATGAACTAACAGAACACTAAGCAGTTTCTCAGAAAGCTTCTTTCCAGATTTCATCTGAGGATATTTCCTTTTTCACCATAGCCCTCTATGGGCTTCCAAATATCACTTTGCCAATTCCACAAGAACTGTCTTAGCGAAAGGCTTCTTGAGGGGAAAGCTGTAACTCTGTGAGTTGATTTCACAGAACACAAAGAAGTTTCTCAGAAAGCTTCTTTCTCTTTGTTATCGGAGGATATTTCCTTTGGCCCTACAGTGTTCAAAGGGATCCGAAATATCGGGTCTCAGATTCCACAGACATAAGGCTAGCAAAGAGATCCACGAAATACAGATGTAACTCTGTGAGATAAATTAACAGAACACTAAGCAGTTTCTCAGAAAGCTTCTTTCCAGATTTCCTCTGAGGATATTTCCTTTTTCACCATAGCCCTCTATGGGCTTCCAAATATCACTTTGCCAATTCCACAAGAACTGTCTTAGCGAAAGGCTTCTTGAGGGAAAAGCTGTAACTCTGTGAGATGATTTCACAGAACCCAAAGAAGTTTCTCAAAAAGCTTCTTTCTCTTTGTTATCGGAGGATATTTCCTTTGGCCCTATAGTCTTCAAAGGGAATCGAAATATCTGTTCTCAGATTCCACAGAAATAAGGCTAGCTAAGAGATCCACGAAATACAGATGTAACTCTGTGAGATGAATTAACAGAACACTAAGCAGTTTCTCAGAAAGCTTCTTTCCAGATTTCCTCTGAGGATATTTCCTTTTTCACCATAGCCCTCTATGGGCTTCCAAATATCACTTTGCCAATTCCACAAGAACTGTCTTAGCGAAAGGCTTCTTGAGGGGAAAGCTGTAACTCTGTGAGATTGATTTCAAAGAACACCAAGAGGTATCACATAGAGCTTCTTTCTCTTTGTTATCGGAGGATATTTCCTTTGGCCCTATAGTCTTCAAGGGGATCCGAAATATCTGTTCTCAGATTCCACAGAAATAAGGCTAGCAAAGAGATCCACGAAATACAGATGTAACTCTGTGAGATGAATTAACAGAACACTAATCAGTTTCTCAGAAAGCTGCTTTCCAGATTTCCTCTGAGGATATTTCCTTTTTCACCATAGCCCTCTATGGACTTCCAAATATCACTTTGCCAATTCCACAAGAACTGTCCTAGCGAAAGGCTTCTTGAGGGGAAAGCTGTAACTCTGTGAGTTGATTTCACAGAACACAAAGAAGTTTCTCAGAAAGCTTCTTTCTCTTTGTTATCGAAGGATATTTCCTTTGGCCCTATAGTCTTCCAAGGGATCCGAAATATCTGTTCTCAGATTCCACAGAAATAAGGCTAGCAAAGAGATCCACGAAATACAGATGTAACTCTGTGAGATGAATTAACAGAACACTAAGCAGTTTCTCAGAAAGCTTCTTTCCAGATTTCCTCTGAGGATATTTCCTTTTTCACCATAGCCCTCTATGGGCTTCCAAATATCACTTTGCTAATTCCACAAGAACTGTCTTAGCGAAAGGCTTCTTGAGGGGAAAGCTGTAAGTCTGTGAGTTGATTTCACAGAACACAAAGAAGTTTCTCAGAAAGCTTCTTTCTCTTTGTTATCGGAGGATATTTCCTTTGGCCCTATAGTCTTCAAAGGGATCCGAAATATCTGTTCTCAGATTCCACAGAAATAAGGCTAGCAAAGAGATCCACGAAATACACATGTAACTCTGTGAGATGAATTAACAGACACTAAGCAGTTTCTCGGAAAGCTTCTTTCCAGATTTCCTCTGAGGATATTTCCTTTTTCATCATAGCCCTCTATGGGCTTCCAAATATCACTTTGCCAGTTCCACAAGAACTGTCTTAGCGAAAGGCTTCTTGAGGGGAAAGCTGTAACTCTGTGAGTTGATTTCACAGAACACAAAGAAGTTTCTCAAAAAGCTTCTTTCTCTTTCTTATCGGAGGATATTTCCTTTGGCCCTATAGTCTCCAAAGGGATCCGTAATATCTGTTCTCAGATTCCACAGAAATAAGGCTAGCAAAGAGATCCACGAAATACAGATGTAACTCTGTGAGATGAATTAACAGAACACTAAGCAGTTTCTCAGAAAGCTTCTTTCCAGATTTCCTTTGAGGATATTTCCTTTTTCACCATAGCCCTCTATGGGCTTCCAAATATCACTTTGCCAATTCCACAAGAACTGTGTTAGCGAAAGGCTTCTTCCGGGGAAAGCTGTAACTCTGTGAGTTGATTTCACAGAACAAAAAGAAGTTTCTCAGAAAGCTTCTTTCTCTTTGTTATCGGAGGATATTTCCTTTGGCCCTATAGTCTTCAAAGGGATTCGAAATATCTGTTCTCAGATTCCACAGAAATAAGGCTAGCAAAGAGATCCACGAAATACAGATGTAACTCTCTGAGGTGAACTAACAGAACACTAAGCAGTTTCTCAGAAAGCTTCTTTCCAGATTTCCTCTGAGGATATTTCCTTTTTCACCATAGCCCTCTATGGGCTTCCAAATATCACTTTGCCAATTCCACAAGAACTGTCTTAGCGAAAGGCTTCTTGAGGGGAAAGCTGTAACTCTGTTAGTTGATTTCACAGAACACAAAGAAGTTTCTCAGAAAGCTTGTTTCTCTTTGTTATCGGAGGATATTTCCTTTGGCCCTATAGTCTCCAAAGGGATCCGAAATATCTGTTCTCAGATTCCACAGAAAGAAGGCTAGCAAAGAGATCCACGAAATACAGATGTAACTCTGTGAGATGAATTAACAGAACACTAAGAAGTTTCTCAGAAAGCTTCTTTACAGATTTCCTCTGAGGATATTTCCTTTTTCATCATAGCCCTCTATGGGCTTCCAAATATCACTTTGCCAATTCCACAAGAACTGTCTTAGCGAAAGGCTTCTTGAGGGGAAAGCTGTAAATCTGTGAGTTGATTTCACAGAACACAAAGAAGTTTCTCAGAAAGCTTCTTTCTCTTTGTTATCGGAGGATATTTCCTTTGGCCCTATAGTCTTCAAAGGGATCCGAAATATCTGTTCTCAGATTCCACAGAAATAAGGCTAGCAAAGAGATCCACGAAATACAGATGTAACTCTGTGAGATGAATTAACAGAACACTAAGCAGTTTGTCAGAAAGCTTCTTTCCACATTTCCTCTGAGGATATTTCCTTTTTCACCATAGCCCTCTATGGGCTTAAATATCACTTTGCCAATTCCACAAGAACTGTCTTAGCGAAAGGCTTCTTTAGTGGAAAGCTGTAACTCTGTGAGTTGATTTCAGAGAACACAAAGATGTTTCTCAGAAAGCTTCTTTCTCTTTGTTATCGGAGGATATTTCCTTTGGCCCTATAGTCTTCAAAGGGATCCGAAATATCTGTTATCAGATTCCACAGAAATAAGGGTACCAAAGAGATCCACGAAATACAGATGTAACTCTCTGAGATGAACTAACAGAACACTAAGCAGTTTCTCAGGAAGCTTCTTTCCAGATTTCATCTGAGGATATTTCCTTTTTCACCATAGCCCTCTATGGGCTTCCAAATATCACTTTGCCAATTCCACAAGAACTGTCTTAGCGAAAGGCTTCTTGAGGGGAAAGCTGTAACTCTGTGAGTTGATTTCACAGAACACAAAGAAGTTTCTCAGAAAGCTTCTTTCTCTTTGTTATCGGAGGATATTTCCTTTGGCCCTACAGTGTTCAAAGGGATCCGAAATATCGGGTCTCAGATTCCACAGACATAAGGCTAGCAAAGAGATCCACGAAATACAGATGTAACTCTGTGAGATAAATTAACAGAACACTAAGCAGTTTCTCAGAAAGCTTCTTTCCAGATTTCCTCTGAGGATATTTCCTTTTTCACCATAGCCCTCTATGGGCTTCCAAATATCACTTTGCCAATTCCACAAGAACTGTCTTAGCGAAAGGCTTCTTGAGGGGAAAGCTGTAACTCTGTGAGTTGATTTCACAGAACACAAAGAAGTTTCTCAGAAAGCTTCTTTCTCTTTGTTATCGGAGGATATTTCCTTTGGCCCTATAGTCTTCAAAGGGATCCGAAATATCTGTTCTCAGATTCCACAGAAATAAGGCTAGCTAAGAGATCCACGAAATACAGATGTAACTCTGTGAGATGAATTAACAGAACACTAAGCAGTTTCTCAGAAAGCTTCTTTCCAGATTTCCTCTGAGGATATTTCCTTTTTCACCATAGCCCTCTATGGGCTTCCAAATATCACTTTGCCAATTCCACAAGAACGGTCTTAGCGAAAGGCTTCTTGAGGGGAAAGCTGTAACTCTGTGAGTTGATTTCACAGAACACAAAGAAGTTTCTCAGAAAGCTTCTTTCTCTTTGTTATCGGAGGATATTTCCTTTGGCCCTATAGTCTTCAAAGGGAATCGAAATATCTGTTCTCAGATTCCACAGAAATAAGGCTAGCTAAGAGATCCACGAAATACAGATGTAACTCTGTGAGATGAATTAACAGAACACTAAGCAGTTTCTGAGAAAGCTTCTTTCCAGATTTCCTCTGAGGATATTTCCTTTTTCACCATAGCCCTCTAAGGGCTTCCAAATATCACTTTGCCAATTCCACAAGAACTGTCTTAGCGAAAGGCTTCTTGAGGGGAAAGCTGTAACTCTGTGAGATTGATTTCAAAGAACACAAAGAGGTATCTCATAGAGCTTCTTTCTCTTTGTTATCGGAGGATATTTCATTTGGCCCTATAGTCTTCAAGGGGATCCGAAATATCTGTTCTCAGATTCCACAGAAATAAGGCTAGCAAAGAGATCCACGAAATACAGATGTAACTCTGTGAGATGAATTAACAGAACACTAAGCAGTTTCTCAGAAAGCTGCTTTCCAGATTTCCTCTGAGGATATTTCCTTTTTCACCATAGCCCTCTATGGATTTCCAAATATCACTTTGCCAATTCCACAAGAACTGTCTTAGCGAAAGGCTTCTTGAGGGGAAAGCTGTAACTCTGTGAGTTGATTTCACAAAACACAAAGAGGTTTCTCAGAAAGCTTCTTTCTCTTTGTTATCGGAGGATATTTCCTTTGGCCCTATAGTCTTCAAAGGGATCCGAAATATCTGTTCTCAGATTCCACAGAAATAAGGCTAGCAAAGAGATCCACGAAATACAGATGTAACTCTGTGAGATGAATTAGCAGAACACTAAGCAGTTTCTCAGAAAGCTTCTTTCCAGATTTCCTCTGAGGATATTTCCTTTTTCACCATAGCCCTCTATGGGCTTCCAAATATCACTTTGCTAATTCCACAAGAACTGTCTTAGCGAAAGGCTTCTTGAGGGGAAAGCTGTAAGTCTGTGAGTTGATTTCACAGAACACAAAGAAGTTTCTCAGAAAGCTTCTTTCTCTTTGTTATCGGAGGATATTTCCTTTGGCCCTATAGTCTTCAAAGGGATCCGAAATATCTGTTCTCAGATTCCACAGAAATAAGGCTAGCAAAGAGATCCACGAAATACAGATGTAACTCTGTGAGATGAATTAACAGAACACTAAGCAGTTTCTCAGAAAGCTTCTTTCCAGATTTCCTCTGAGGATATTTCCTTTTTCACCATAGCCCTCTATGGGCTTCCAAATATCACTTTGCCAATTCCACAAGAACTGTGTTAGCGAAAGGCTTCTTGAGGGGAAAGCTGTAACTCTATGAGTTGATTTCACAGAACACAAAGAAGTTTCTCAGAAAGCTTCTTTCTCTTTGTTATCGGAGGATATTTCCTTTGCCCCTATAGTCTTCAAAGGGATCCGAAATATCTGATCTCAGATTCCACAGAAATAAGGCTAGCAAAGAGATCCACGAAATACAGATGTAACTCTGTGAGATGAACTAACAGAACACTAAGCAGTTTCTCAGAAAACTTCTTTCCAGGTTTCCTCTGAGGATATTTCCTTTTTCTCCATAGCCCTCTAGGGGCTTCCAAATATCACTTTGCCAATTCCAGAAGAACTGTCTTAGCGAAAGGCTTCTTGAGGGGAAAGCTGTAACTCTGTGAGTTGATTTCACAGAACACAAAGAAGTTTCTCAGAAAGCTTCTTTCTCTTTGTTATCGGAGGATATTTCCTTTGGCCCTATAGTCTTCAAAGGGATCCGAAATATCTGTTCTCAGATTCCACAGAAATAAGGCTAGCAAAGAGATCCACGAAATACACATGTAACTCTGTGAGATGAATTAACAGAACACTAAGCAGTTTCTCAGAAAGCTTCTTTCCAGATTTCCTCTGAGGATATTTCCTTTTTCATCATAGCCCTCTATGGGCTTCCAAATATCACTTTGCCAGTTCCACAAGAACTGTCTTAGCGAAAGGCTTCTTGAGGGGAAAGCTGTAACTCTGTGAGTTGATTTCACAGAACACAAAGAAGTTTCTCAAAAAGCTTCTTTCTCTTTCTTATCGGAGGATATTTCCTTTGGCCCTATAGTCTCCAAAGGGATCCGTAATATCTGTTCTCAGATTCCACAGAAGTAAGGCTAGCAAAGAGATCCACGAAATACAGATGTAACTCTGTGAGATGAATTAACAGAACACTAAGCAGTTTCTCAGAAAGCTTCTTTCCAGATTTCCTTTGAGGATATTTCCTTTTTCACCATAGCCCTCTATGGGCTTCCAAATATCACTTTGCCAATTCCAGAAGAACTGTCTTAGCGAAAGGGTTCTTGAGGGGAAAGCTGTAACTCTATGAGTTGATTTCACAGAACACAAAGAAGTTTCTCAGAAAGCTTCTTTCTCTTTGTTATCGGAGGATATTTCCTTTGGCCCTATAGTCTTCAAAGGGTTCCGAAATGTCTGTTCTCAGATTCCACAGAAATAAGGCTAGCAAAGAGATCCACGAAATACAGATGTAACTCTGTGAGATAAATTAACAGAACACTAAGCAGTTTCTCAGAAAGCTTCTTTCCAGATTTCCTCTGAGGATATTTCGTTTTTCACCATAGCCCTCTATGGGCTTCCAAATATCACTTTGCCAATTCCACAAGAACTGTCTTAGCGAAAGGCTTCTTGAGGGGAAAGCTGTAACTCTGTGAGTTGATTTCACAGAACACAAAGAAGTTTCTCAGAAAGCTTCTTTCTCTTTGTTATCGGAGGATATTTCCTTTGGCCCTACAGTGTTCAAAGGGATCCGAAATATCTGGTCTCAGATTCCACAGAAATAAGGCTAGCAAAGAGATCCACGAAATACAGATGTAACTCTGTGAGTTAAATTAACAGAACACTAAGCAGTTTCTCAGAAAGCTTCTTTCCAGATTTCCTCTGAGGATATTTCGTTTTTCACCATTGCCCTCTATGGGCTTCCAAATATCACTTTGCCAATTCCACAAGAACTGTCTTAGCGAAAGGCTTCTTGAGGGGAAAGCTGTAACTCTGTGAGATGATTTCACAGAACCCAAAGAAGTTTCTCAAAAAGCTTCTTTCTCTTTGTTATCGGAGGATATTTCCTTTGGCCCTATAATCTCCAAAGGGATCCGAAATATCCGTTCTCAGATTCCATAGAAATAAGGCTAGCAAAGAGATCCACGAAATACAGATGTAACTCTGTGAGATGAATTAACAGAACAGTAAGAAGTTTCTCAGAAAACTTCTTTCCATATTTCCTCTGAGGATATTTCCTTTTTCAACATAGGCCTCTTTGAGCTTCGAAATATCACTTTGCCAATTCCACAAGAACTGTCTTAGCGAAAGTCTTCTTGAGGGGAAAGCTGTAACTCTGTGAGTTGATTTCACAGAACACAAAGAAGTTTCTCAGAAAGCATTTTTCTCTTTGTTATCGGAGGATATTTCCTTTGGCCCTATAGTCTCTAAAGGGATCCGAAATGTCTGTTCTCAGATTCCACAGAAATAAGGCTAGCAAAGAGATCCACGAAATACAGATGTAACTCTGTGAGATGACCTAACAGAACATTAAGCAGTTTCTCAGAAAGCTTCTTTCCAGATTTCATCTGAGGATATTTCCTTTTTCACCGTAGCCCTCTATGGGCTTCCAAATATCACTTTGCCAATTCCACAAGAACTCTCTTAGTGAAAGGCTTCTTGAGGGGAAATCTGTAACTCTGTGAGATGATTTCACAGAACACAAAGAAGTTGCTCAGAAAGCTTCTTTCTCTTTGTTATCGGAGGATATTTCCTTTGGCCCTATAATCTTCAAATGGATCCGAAATATCTGTTCTCAGATTCCACATAAATAAGGCTAGCAAAGAGATCCACGAAATACAGATGTAACTCTGTGAGATGAATTAACAGAACACTAAGCAGTTTCTCAGAAAGCTTCTTTCCAGATTTCCTCTGAGGATATTTCGTTTTTCACCATAGCCCTCTATGGGCTTCCAAATATCACTTTGCCAATTCCACAAGAACTGTCTTAGCGAAAGGCTTCTTGAGGGGAAAGCTGTAACTCTGTGAGATGATTTCACAGAACGCAAAGAAGTTTCTTAAAAAGCTTCTTTCTCTTTCTTATCGGAGGATATTTCCTTTGGCCCTATAGTCTCCAAAGGGATCCGAAATATCTGTTCTCAGATCCAACGGAAACAAGGCTAGCAAAGAGATCCACGAAATACAGATGTAACTCTGTGAGATGAATTAACAGAACACTAAGCAGTTTCTCAGAAAGCTTCTTTCCAGATTTCTTCTGAGGATATTTCCTTTTTCACCATAGCCCTCTATGGGCTTCCAAATATCACTTTGCCAATTCCACAAGAACTGTCTTAGCGAAAGGCTTCTTGAGGGGAAAGCTGTAACTCTGTGAGTTGATTTCACAGAACACAAAGAAGTTTCTCAGAAAGCTTCTTTCTCTTTGTTATCGGAGGATATTTCCTTTGGCCCTATAGTCTTCAAAGGGATCCGAAATATCTGTTCTCAGATTCCACAGAAATAAGGCTAGCAAAGAGATCCACGAAATACAGATGTAACTATGTGAGATGAATTAACAGAACACTAAGCAGTTTCTCAGAAAGCTTCTTTCCAGATTTCCTCTGAGGATATTTCCTTTTTCACCATAGCCCTCTATGGGCTTCCAAATATCACTTTGCCAATTCCACAAGAACTGTCTTAGCGAAAGGCTTCTTGAGGGGAAAGCTGTAACTCTGTGAGATGATTCCACAGAACACAAAGAAGTTTCTCAGAAAGCTTCTTTCTCTTTGTTATCAGAGGATATTTCCTTTGGCCCTATAGTCTTCAAAGGGATCCGAAATATCTGTTCTCAGATTCCACAGAAATAAGGCTAGCAAAGAGATCCACGAAATACACATGTAACTCTGTGAGATGAATTAACAGAACACTAAGCAGTTTCTCACAAAGCTTCTTTCCAGTTTTCCTCTGAGGATATTTCCTTTTTCAACATAGCCCTCTATGGGCTTCCAAATATCACTTTGCCAATTCCACAAGAACTGTCTTAGCGAAAGGCTTCTTGAGGGGAAAGCTGTAGCTCTGTGAGATGATTTCACAGAACACAAAGAAGTTTCTCAGAAAGCTTCTTCCTCTTTGTTATCGGAGGATATTTCCTTTGGCCCTATAGTCTCCAAAGGGATCCGAAATATCTGTTCTCAGATTAGACAGAAATAAGGCTAGCAAAGAGATCCACGAAATACAGATGTAACTCTGTGAGATGAATTAACAGAACACTAAGCAGTTTCTCAGAAAGCTTCTTTCCAGATTTCCTCTGAGGATATTTCCTTTTTCACCATAGCCCTCTATGGGCTTCCAAATATCACTTTGCCAATTCCACAAGAACTGTCTTAGCGAAAGGCTTCTTGAGGGAAAAGCTGTAACTCTGTGAGATGATTTCACAGAACCCAAAGAAGTTTCTCAAAAAGCTTCTTTCTCTTTGTTATCGGAGGATATTTCCTTTGGCCCTATAGTCTCCAAAGGGATCCGAAATATCTGTTCTCAGATTCCACAGAAATAAGGCTAGCAAAGAGATCCGCGAAATACAGATGTAACTCTGTGAGATGAATTAACAGAACACTAAGAAGTTTCTCAGAAAGCTTCTTTCCAGATTTCCTTTGAGGATATTTCCTTTTTCACCATAGCCCTCTATGGGCTTCCAAATATCACTTTGCCAATTCCACAAGAACTGTCTTAGCGAAAGGCTTCTTGAGGGGAAAGCTGTAACTCTATGAGTTGATTTCACAGAACACAAAGAAGTTTCTCAGAAAGCTTCTTTCTCTTTGTTATCGGAGGATATTTCCTTTGGCCCTATAGTCTTCAAAGGGATCCGAAATATCTGTTCTCAGATTCCACAGAAATAAGGCTAGCAAAGAGATCCACGAAATACAGATGTAACTCTCTGAGATGAACTAACAGAACACTAAGCAGTTTCTCAGAAAGCTTCTTTCCAGATTTCCTCTGAGGATATTTCCTTTTTCACCATAGCCCTCTATGGGCTTCGAAATATCACTTTGCCAATTCCACAAGAACTGTCTTAGCGAAAGGCTTCTTGAGGGGAAAGCTGTAACTCTGTTAGTTGATTTCACAGAACACAAAGAAGTTTCTCAGAAAGCTTCTTTCTCTTTGTTATCGGAGGATATTTCCTTTGGCCCTATAGTCTTCAAAGGGTTCCGAAATATCTGTTCTCAGATTCCACAGAAATAAGGCTAGCAAAGAGATCCACGAAATACAGATGTAACTCTGTGAGATAAATTAACAGAACACTAAGCAGTTTCTCAGAAAGCTTCTTTCCAGATTTCCTCTGAGGATATTTCGTTTTTCACCATAGCCCTCTATGGGCTTCCAAATATCACTTTGCCAATTCCACAAGAACTGTCTTAGCGAAAGGCTTCTTGAGGGGAAAGCTGTAACTCTGTGAGTTGATTTCACAGAACACAAAGAAGTTTCTCAGAAAGCTTCTTTCTCTTTGTTATCGGAGGATATTTCCTTTGGCCCTACAGTGTTCAAAGGGATCCGAAATATCTGGTCTCAGATTCCACAGAAATAAGGCTAGCAAAGAGATCCACGAAATACAGATGTAACTCTGTGAGATAAATTAACAGAACACTAAGCAGTTTCTCAGAAAGCTTCTTTCCAGATTTCCTCTGAGAATATTTCCTTTTTCACCATTGCCCTCTATGGGCTTCCAAATATCACTTTGCCAATTCCACAAGAACTGTCTTAGCGAAAAGCTTCTTGAGGGAAAAGCTGTAACTCTGTGAGATGATTTCACAGAACCCAAAGAAGTTTCTCAAAAAGCTTCTTTCTCTTTGTTATCGGAGGATATTTCCTTTGGCCCTATAGTCTCCAAAGGGATCCGAAATATCCGTTCTCAGATTCCACAGAAATAAGGCTAGCAAAGAGATCCACGAAATACAGATGTAACTCTGTGAGATGAATTAACAGAACACTAAGAAGTTTCTCAGAAAACTTCTTTCCATATTTCCTCTGAGGATATTTCCTTTTTCAACATAGGCCTCTTTGGGTTTCGAAATATCACTTTGCCAATTCCACAAGAACTGTCTTAGCGAAAGTCTTCTTGAGGGGAAAGCTGTAACTCTGTGAGTTGATTTCACAGAACACAAAGAAGTTTCTCAGAAAGCATTTTTCTCTTTGTTATCGGAGGATATTTCCTTTGGCCCTATAGTCTCTAAAGGGATCCGAAATGTCTGTTCTCAGATTCCACAGAAATAAGGCTAGCAAAGAGATCCACGAAATACAGATGTAACTCTGTGAGATGACCTAACAGAACATTAAGCAGTTTCTCAGAAAGCTTCTTTCCAGATTTCATCTGAGGATATTTCCTTTTTCACCATAGCCCTCTATGGGCTTCCAAATATCACTTTGCCAATTCCACAAGAACTCTCTTAGTGAAAGGCTTCTTGAGGGGAAATCTGTAACTCCGTGAGATGATTTCACGGAACACAAAGAAGTTGCTCAGAAAGCTTCTTTCTCTTTGTTATCGGAGGATATTTCCTTTGGCCCTATAATCTCCAAAGGGATCCGAAATATCTGTTCTCAGATCCAACGGAAACAAGGCTAGCAAAGAGATCCACGAAATACAGATGTAACTCTGTGAGATGAATTAACAGAACACGAAGCAGTTTCTCAGAAAGCTTCTTTCCAGATTTCTTCTGAGGATATTTCCTTTTTCACCATAGCCCTCTATGGGCTTCCAAATATCACTTTGCCAATTCCACAAGAACTGTCTTAGCGAAAGGCTTCTTGAGGGGAAAGCTGTAACTCTGTGAGTTGATTTCACAGAACACAAAGAAGTTTCTCAGAAAGCTTCTTTCTCTTTGTTATCGGAGGATATTTCCTTTGGCCCTATAGTCTTCAAAGGGATCCGAAATATCTGTTCTCAGATTCCACATAAATAAGGCTAGCAAAGAGATCCACGAAATACAGATGTAACTCTGTGAGATGAATTAACAGAACACTAAGCAGTTTCTCAGAAAGCTTCTTTCCAGATTTCCTCTGAGGATATTTCCTTTTTCACCATAGCCCTCCATGGGCTTCCAAATATCACTTTGCCAATTCCACAAGAACTGTCTTAGCGAAAGGCTTCTTGAGGGGAAAGCTGTAACTCTGTGAGATGATTTCACAGAACACAAAGAAGTTTCTCAGAAAGCTTCTTTCTCTTTGTTATCGGAGGATATTTCCTTTGGCCCTATAGTCTTCAAAGGGATCCGAAATATCTGTTCTCAGA
The DNA here is from genome assembly GCF_043159975.1 of Macaca nemestrina. Taxonomy (NCBI): domain Eukaryota; kingdom Metazoa; phylum Chordata; class Mammalia; order Primates; family Cercopithecidae; genus Macaca; species Macaca nemestrina. The sequence goes on along the minus strand of NC_092131.1, from coordinate 110,952,697 downwards.
TTCCACAGAAATAAAGCTAGCAAAGAGATCCACGAAATACACATATAACTCTGTGAGATGAATTAACAGAACACTAAGCAGTTTCTCAGAAAGCTTCTTTCCAGATTTCATCTGAGGATATTTCCTTTTTCACCATAGCCCTCTATGGGCTTAAATATCACTTTGCCAATTCCACAAGAACTGTCTTAGCGAAAGGCTTCTTGAGTGGAAAGCTGTAACTCTGTGAGTTGATTTCAGAGAACACAAAGATGTTTCTCAGAAAGCTTCTTTCTCTTTGTTATCGGAGGATATTTCCTTTGGCCCTATAGTCTTCAAAGGGATCCGAAATATCTGTTATCAGATTCCACAGAAATAAGGGTAGCAAAGAGATCCACGAAATACAGATGTAACTCTCTGAGATGAACTAACAGAACACTAAGCAGTTTCTCAGAAAGCTTCTTTCCAGATTTCCTCTGAGGATATTTCCTTTTTCACCATAGCCCTCTATGGGCTTCGAAATATCACTTTGCCAATTCCACAAGAACTGTCTTAGCGAAAGGCTTCTTGAGGGGAAAGCTGTAACTCTGTTAGTTGATTTCACAGAACACAAAGAAGTTTCTCAGAAAGCTTCTTTCTCTTTGTTATCGGAGGATATTTCCTTTGGCCCTATAGTCTTCAAAGGGTTCCGAAATATCTGTTCTCAGATTCCACAGAAATAAGGCTAGCAAAGAGATCCACGAAATACAGATGTAACTCTGTGAGATAAATTAACAGAACACTAAGCAGTTTCTCAGAAAGCTTCTTTCCAGATTTCCTCTGAGGATATTTCGTTTTTCACCATAGCCCTCTATGGGCTTCCAAATATCACTTTGCCAATTCCACAAGAACTGTCTTAGCGAAAGGCTTCTTGAGGGGAAAGCTGTAACTCTGTGAGTTGATTTCACAGAACACAAAGAAGTTTCTCAGAAAGCTTCTTTCTCTTTGTTATCGGAGGATATTTCCTTTGGCCCTACAGTGTTCAAAGGGATCCGAAATATCTGGTCTCAGATTCCACAGAAATAAGGCTAGCAAAGAGATCCACGAAATACAGATGTAACTCTGTGAGATAAATTAACAGAACACTAAGCAGTTTCTCAGAAAGCTTCTTTCCAGATTTCCTCTGAGAATATTTCCTTTTTCACCATTGCCCTCTATGGGCTTCCAAATATCACTTTGCCAATTCCACAAGAACTGTCTTAGCGAAAGGCTTCTTGAGGGAAAAGCTGTAACTCTGTGAGATGATTTCACAGAACCCAAAGAAGTTTCTCAAAAAGCTTCTTTCTCTTTGTTATCGGAGGATATTTCCTTTGGCCCTATAGTCTCCAAAGGGATCCGAAATATCCGTTCTCAGATTCCACAGAAATAAGGCTAGCAAAGAGATCCACGAAATACAGATGTAACTCTGTGAGATGAATTAACAGAACACTAAGAAGTTTCTCAGAAAACTTCTTTCCATATTTCCTCTGAGGATATTTCCTTTTTCAACATAGGCCTCTTTGGGTTTCGAAATATCACTTTGCCAATTCCACAAGAACTGTCTTAGCGAAAGTCTTCTTGAGGGGAAAGCTGTAACTCTGTGAGTTGATTTCACAGAACACAAAGAAGTTTCTCAGAAAGCATTTTTCTCTTTGTTATCGGAGGATATTTCCTTTGGCCCTATAGTCTCTAAAGGGATCCGAAATGTCTGTTCTCAGATTCCACAGAAATAAGGCTAGCAAAGAGATCCACGAAATACAGATGTAACTCTGTGAGATGACCTAACAGAACATTAAGCAGTTTCTCAGAAAGCTTCTTTCCAGATTTCATCTGAGGATATTTCCTTTTTCACCATAGCCCTCTATGGGCTTCCAAATATCACTTTGCCAATTCCACAAGAACTCTCTTAGTGAAAGGCTTCTTGAGGGGAAATCTGTAACTCCGTGAGATGATTTCACGGAACACAAAGAAGTTGCTCAGAAAGCTTCTTTCTCTTTGTTATCGGAGGATATTTCCTTTGGCCCTATAATCTCCAAAGGGATCCGAAATATCTGTTCTCAGATCCAACGGAAACAAGGCTAGCAAAGAGATCCACGAAATACAGATGTAACTCTGTGAGATGAATTAACAGAACACGAAGCAGTTTCTCAGAAAGCTTCTTTCCCGATTTCTTCTGAGGATATTTCCTTTTTCACCATAGCCCTCTATGGGCTTCCAAATATCACTTTGCCAATTCCACAAGAACTGTCTTAGCGAAAGGCTTCTTGAGGGGAAAGCTGTAACTCTGTGAGTTGATTTCACAGAACACAAAGAAGTTTCTCAGAAAGCTTCTTTCTCTTTGTTATCGGAGGATATTTCCTTTGGCCCTATAGTCTTCAAAGGGATCCGAAATATCTGTTCTCAGATTCCACATAAATAAGGCTAGCAAAGAGATCCACGAAATACAGATGTAACTCTGTGAGATGAATTAACAGAACACTAAGCAGTTTCTCAGAAAGCTTCTTTCCAGATTTCCTCTGAGGATATTTCCTTTTTCACCATAGCCCTCTATGGGCTTAAATATCACTTTGCCAATTCCACAAGAACTGTCTTAGCGAAAGGCTTCTTGAGTGGAAAGCTGTAACTCTGTGAGTTGATTTCAGAGAACACAAAGATGTTTCTCAGAAAGCTTCTTTCTCTTTGTTATCGGAGGATATTTCCTTTGGCCCTATAGTCTTCAAAGGGATCCGAAATATCTGTTATCAGATTCCACAGAAATAAGGGTAGCAAAGAGATCCACGAAATACAGATGTAACTCTCTGAGATGAACTAACAGAACACTAAGCAGTTTCTCAGAAAGCTTCTTTCCAGATTTCATCTGAGGATATTTCCTTTTTCACCATAGCCCTCTATGGGCTTCCAAATATCACTTTGCCAATTCCACAAGAACTGTCTTAGCGAAAGGCTTCTTGAGGGGAAAGTTGTAACTCTGTGAGTTGATTTCACAGAACACAAAGAAGTTTCTCAGAAAGCTTCTTTCTCTTTGTTATCGGAGGATATTTCCTTTGGCCCTATAGTCTCCAAAGGGATAAGAAATATCTGTTCTCAGATTCCACAGAAATAAGGCTAGCAAAGAGATCCACGAAATACAGATGTAACTCTGTGAGATGAATTAACAGAACACTAAGAAGTTTCTCAGAAAGCTTCTTTCCAGATTTCCTCTGAGGATATTTCCTTTTTCATCATAGCCCTCTATGGGCTTCCAAATATCACTTTGCCAATTCCACAAGAACTGTCTTAGCGAAAGGCTTCTTGAGGGGAAAGCTGTAACTCTGTGAGTTGATTTCACAGAACACAAAGAAGTTTCTCAGAAAGCTTCTTTCTCTTTGTTATCGGAGGATATTTCCTTTGGCCCTATAGTCTTCAAAGGGATCCGAAATATCTGTTCTCAGATTCCACAGAAATAAGGCTAGCAAAGAGATCCACGAAATACAGATGTAACTCTGTGAGATGAATTAACAGAACACTAAGCAGTTTGTCAGAAAGCTTCTTTCCAGATTTCCTCTGAGGATATTTCCTTTTTCAACATAGCCCTCTATGGGCTTAAATATCACTTTGCCAATTCCACAAGAACTGTCTTAGCGAAAGGCTTCTTGAGTGGAAAGCTGTAACTCTGTGAGTTGATTTCAGAGAACACGAAGATGTTTCTCAGAAAGCTTCTTTCTCTTTGTTATCGGAGGATATTTCCTTTGGCCCTATAGTCTTCAAAGGGATCCGAAATATCTGTTATCAGATTCCACAGAAATAAGGGTAGCAAAGAGATCCACGAAATACAGATGTAACTCTCTGAGATGAACTAACAGAACTCTAAGCAGTTTCTCAGAAAGCTTCTTTCCAGATTTCCTCTGAGGATATTTCCTTTTTCACCATAGCCCTCTATGGGCTTCCAAATATCACTTTGCCAATTCCACAGGAACTGTCTTAGAGAAAGGCTTCTAGAGGGGAAAGCTGTAACTCTGTGAGTTGATTTCACAGAACACAAAGAAGTTTCTCAGAAAGCTTCTTTCTCTTTGTTATCGGAGGATATTTCCTTTGGCCCTATAGTCTTCAAAGGGATCCGAAATATCTGTTCTCAGATTCCACAGAAATAAGGCTAGCAAAGAGATCCACGAAATACAGATGTAACTCTCTGAGATGAACTAACAGAACACTAAGCAGTTTCTCAGAAAGCTTCTTTCCAGATTTCCTCTGAGGATATTTCATTTTTCACCATAGCCCTCTATGGGCTTCCAAATATCACTTTGCCAATTCCACAAGAAGTGTCTTAGCGAAAGGCTTCTTGAGGGGAAAGCTGTAACGCTGTGAGTTGATTTCACAGAACACAAAGAAGTTTCTCAGAAAGCTTCTTTCTCTTTGTTATCGGAGGATATTTCCTTTGGCCCTATAGTCTTCAAAGGGTTCCGAAATATCTGTTCTCAGATTCCACAGAAATAAGGCTAGCAAAGAGATCCACGAAATACAGATGTAACTCTGTCAGATAAATTAACAGAACACTAAGCAGTTTCTCAGAAAGCTTCTTTCCAGATTTCCTCTGAGGATATTTCGTTTTTCACCATAGCCCTCTATGGGCTACCAAATATCACTTTGCCAATTCCACAAGAACTGTCTTAGCGAAAGGCTTCTTGAGGGGAAAGCTGTAACTCTGTGAGATGATTTCACAGAACCCAAAGAAGTTTCTCAAAAAGCTTCTTTCTCTTTGTTATCGGAGGATATTTCCTTTGGCCCTATAGTCTCCAAAGGGATCCGAAATATCCGTTCTCAGATTCCACAGAAATAAGGCTAGCAAAGAGATCCACGAAATACAGATGTAACTCTGTGAGATGAATTAACAGAACACTAAGAAGTTTCTCAGAAAACTTCTTTCCATATTTCCTCTGAGGATATTTCCTTTTTCAACATAGGCCTCTTTGGGCTTCGAAATATCACTTTGCCAATTCCACAAGAACTGTCTTAGCGAAAGTCTTCTTGAGGGGAAAGCTGTAACTCTGTGAGTTGATTTCACAGAACACAAAGAAGTTTCTCAGAAAGCATATTTCTCTTTGTTATCAGAGGATATTTCCTTTGGCCCTATAGTCTCTAAAGGGATCCGAAATGTCTGTTCTCAGATTCCACAGAAATAAGGCTAGCAAAGAGATCCACGAAATACAGATGTAACTCTGAGAGATGACCTAACAGAACATTAAGCAGTTTCTCAGAAAGCTTCTTTCCAGATTTCATCTGAGGATATTTCCTTTTTCACCATAGCCCTCTATGGGCTTCCAAATATCACTTTGCCAATTCCACAAGAACTCTCTTAGTGAAAGGCTTCTTGAGGGGAAATCTGTAACTCTGTGAGATGATTTCACAGAACACAAAGAAGTTGCTCAGAAAGCTTCTTTCTCTTTGTTATCGGAGGATATTTCCTTTGGCCCTATAATCTTCAAAGGGATCCGAAATATCTGTTCTCAGATTCCACATAAATAAGGCTAGCAAAAAGATCCACGAAATACAGATGTAACTCTGTGAGATGAATTAACAGAACACTAAGCAGTTTCTCAGAAAGCTTCTTTCCAGATTTCATCTGAGGATATTTCCTTTTTCACCATAGCCCTCTATGGGCTTCCAAATATCACTTTGCCAATTCCACAAGAACTGTCTTAGCGAAAGACTTCTTGAGGGGAAAGCTGTAACTCTGTGAGATGATTTCACAGAACGCAAAGAAGTTTCTCAAAAAGCTTCTTTCTCTTTCTTATCGGAGGATATTTCCTTTGGCCCTATAGTCTCCAAAGGGATCCGAAATATCTGTTCTCAGATCCAACGGAAACAAGGCTAGCAAAGAGATCCACGAAATACAGATGTAACTCTGTGAGATGAATTAACAGAACACGAAGCAGTTTCTCAGAAAGCTTCTTTCCAGATTTCTTCTGAGGATATTTCCTTTTTCACCATAGCCCTCTATGGGCTTCCAAATATCACTTTGCCAATTCCACAAGAACTGTCTTAGCGAAAGGCTTCTTGAGGGGAAAGCTGTAACTCTGTGAGTTGATTTCACAGAACACAAAGAAGTTTCTCAGAAAGCTTCTTTCTCTTTGTTATCGGAGGATATTTCCTTTGGCCCTATAGTCTTCAAAGGGATCCGAAATATCTGTTCTCAGATTCCACAGAAATAAGGCTAGCAAAGAGATCCACGAAATACAGATGTAATTCTGTGAGATGAATTAACAGAACACTAAGCAGTTTCTCAGAAAGCTTCTTTCCAGATTTCCTCTGAGGATATTTCCTTTTTCACCATAGCCCTCTATGGGCTTCCAAATATCACTTTGCCAATTCCACAAGAACTGTCTTAGCGAAAGGCTTCTTGAGGGGAAAGCTGTAACTCTGTGAGATGATTTCACAGAACACAAAGAAGTTTCTCAGAAAGCTTCTTCCTCTTTGTTATCGGAGGATATTTCCTTTGGCCCTATAGTCTTCAAAGGGATCCGAAATATGTGTTCTCAGATTCCACAGAAATAAGGCTAGCAAAGAGATCCACGAAATACAGATGTAACTCTGTGAGATGAATTAACAGAACACTAAGCAGTTTCTCAGAAAGCTTCTTTCCAGATTTCATCTGAGGATATTTCCTTTTTCACCATAGCCCTCTATGGGCTTCCAAATATCACTTTGCCAATTCCACAAGAACTGTCTTAGCGAAAGGCTTCTTGAAGGGAAAGCTGTAACTCTGTGAGTTGATTTCACAGAACACAAAGAAGTTTCTCCGAAAGCTTCTTTCTCTTTGTTATCGGAGGATATTTCCTTTGGCCCTATAGTCTTCAAAGTGTTCCGAAATATCTGTTCTCAGATTCCACGGAAATAAGGCTAGCAAAGAGATCCACGAAATACAGATGTAACTCTGTGAGATGAATTAACAGAACACTAAGCAGTTTCTCATAAAGCTTCTTTCCAGATTTCATCTGAGGATATTTCCTTTTTCACCATAGCCCTCTATGGGCTTCCAAATATCACTTTGCCAATTCCACAAGAAGTGTCTTAGCGAAAGTCTTCTTGAGGGGAAAGCTGTAACTCTGTCAGATGATTTCACAGAACCCAGGGAAGTTTCTCAGAAAGCTTCTTTCTCTTTGTTATCGGAGGATATTTCTTTGGCCCTATAGTCTTCAAAGGGATCCGAAATATCGGTTCTCAGATTCCACAAAAATAAGGCTAGCAAAGAAATCAACGAAATGCAGATGTAACTCTGTGAGATGAATTAACAGAACACTAATCAGTTTCTCAGAAAGCTTCTTTCCAGATTTCCTCAGAGGATATTTCCTTTTTCAACATAGCCCTCTATGGGCTTCCAAATATCACTTTGCCAATTCCACAAGAACTGTCTTAGCGAAAGGCTTCTTGAGGGGAAAGCTGTAACTCTGTGAGTTGATTTCAAAGAACACAAAGAAGTTTCTCAGAAAGCTTCTTTCTCTTTGTTATCGGAGGATATTTCCTTTGGCCCTGTAGTCTTCAAAGGGATCCGAAATATCTGTTCTCAGATTCCACAGAAATAAGGCTAGCAAAGAGTTCCACGAAATACAGATGTAACTCTGTGAGATGAATTAACAGAACACTAAGCAGTTTCTCAGAAAGCTTTTTTCCAGATTTCATCTGAGGATATTTCCTTTTTCAACATAGCCCTCTATGGGCTTCCAAATATCACTTTGCCAATTCCACAAGAACTGTCTTAGCGAAAGGCTTGTTGAGGGGAAAGCTGTAACTCGGTGAGATGATTTCACAAAACACAAAGAAGTTTCTCAGAAAGCTTCTTTCTCTTTGTTATCGGAGGATATTTCCTTTGGCCCTATAGTCTTCAAAGGGATCCGAAATATCTGTTCTCAGATTCCACAGAAATAAGGCTAGCAAAGAGATCCACGAAATACAGATGTAACTCTGTGAGATGAACTAACAGAACACTAAGCAGTTTCTCAGAAAGCTTCTTTCCAGATTTCCTCTGAGGATATTTCCTTTTTCACCGTAGCCCTCTATGGGCTTCCAAATATCACTTTGTCAATTCCACAAAAACTGTCTTAGCGAAAGGCTTCTTGAGGGGAAAGCTGTAACTCTGTGAGTTGATTTCACAGAACACAAAGAAGTTTCTCAGAAAGCTTCTTTCTCTTTGTTATCGGAGGATATTTCCTTTGGCCTTATAGTCTTCAAAGGGATCCGAAATATCTGTTCTCAGATTCCACAGAAATAAGGCTAGCATAGAGATCCCCGAAATACAGATGTAACTCTGTGAGATGAATTAACAGAACACTAAGCAGTTTATCATAAAGCTTCTTTCCAGATTTCATCCGAGGATATTTCCTTTTTCACCATAGCCCTCTATGGGCTTCCAAATATCACTTTGCCAATTCCACAAGAAGTGTCTTAGCGAAAGGCTTCTTGAGGGGAAAGCTGTAACTCTGTCAGATGATTTCACAGAACCCAAAGAAGTTTCTCAGAAAGCATCTTTCTCTTTGTTATCGGAGGATATTTCCTTTGGCCCTATAGTCTTCAAAGGGATCCGAAATATCTGTTCTCAGATTCCACAGAAATAAGGCTAGCAAAGAAATCCACGAAATACATATGTAACTCTGAGAGATGAATTAACAGAACACTAAGCAGTTTCTCACAAAGCTTCTTTCCAGATTTGCTCTGAGTATATTTCCTTTTTCAACATAGCCCTCTATGGGCTTCCAAATATCACTTTGCCGATTCCACAAGTACTGTCTTAGCGAAAGGCTTCTTGAGGGGAAAGCTGTAACTCTGTGAGTTGATTTCAAAGAACACAAAGAAGTTTCTCAGAAAGCTTCTTTCTCTTTGTTATCGGAGGATATTTCCTTTGGCCCTATAGTCTTCAAAGGGATCCCAAATATCTTTTCTCAGATTCCACAGAAATAAGGCAAGCAAAGAGATCGATGAAATACAGATGTAACTCTGAGAGATGAATTAACAGAACACTAAGCAGTTTCTCAGAAAGCTTCTTTCCAGATTTAATCGGAGGATATTTCCTTTTTCAACATAGCCCTCTATGGGCTTCCAAATATCACTTTGCCAATTCCACAAGAACTGTCTTAGCGAAAGGCTTCTTGAGGGGAAAGCTGTAACTCTGTGAGTTGATTTCACAGAACACAAAGAAGTTTCTCAGAAAGCTTCTTTCTCTTTGTTATCGGAGGATATTTCCTTTGGCCCTATAGTCTTCAAAGGGATCCGAAATATCTGTTCTCAGATTCCACGGAAATAAGGCTAGCAAAGAGATCCACGAAATACAGATGTAACTCAGTGAGATGAATTAACAGAACACTAAGCAGTTTCTCATAAAGCTTCTTTCCAGATTTCATCTGAGGATATTTCCTTTTTCACCATAGCCCTCTATGGACTTCCAAATATCACTTTGCCAATTCCACAAGAAGTGTCTTAGCGAAAGTCTTCTTGAGGGGAAAGCTGTAACTCTGTCAGATGATTTCACAGAACCCAGGGAAGTTTCTCAGAAAGCTTCTTTCTCTTTGTTATCGGAGGATATTTCCTTTGGCCCTATAGTCTTCAAAGGGATCCGAAATATCTGTTCTCAGATTCCACAGAAATAAGGCTAGCAAAGAAATCCACGAAATACAGATGTAACTCTGTGAGATGAATTAACAGAACACTAAGCAGTTTCTCAGAAAGCTTCTTTCCAGATTTCCTCTGAGGATATTTCCTTTTTCAACATAGCCCTCTATGGGCTTCCAAATATCACTTTGCCAATTAAACAAGAACTGTCTTAGGGAAAGGCTTCTTGAGGGGAAAGCTGTAACTCTGTGAGTTGATTTCAAAGAACACAAAGAAGTTTCTCAGAAAGCTTCTTTCTCTTTGTTATCGGAGGATATTTCCTTTGGCCCTGTAGTCTTCAAAGGGATCCGAAATATCTGTTCTCAGATTCCACAGAAATAAGGCTAGCAAAGAGTTCCACGAAATACAGATGTAACTCTGTGAGATGAATTAACAGAACACTAAGCAGTTTCTCAGAAAGCTTTTTTGCAGATTTCATCTGAGGATATTTCCGTTTTCACCATAGCCCTCTATGGGCTTCCAAATATCACTTTGCCAATTCCACAAGAACTGTCTTAGCGAAAGGCTTGTTGAGGGGAAAGCTGTAACTCTGTGAGATGATTTCACAGAACACAAAGAAGTTTCTCAGAAAGCTTCTTTCTCTTTGTTTTCGGAGGATATTTCCTTTGGCCCTATAGTCTTCAAAGGGATCCGTAATATCTGTTCTCAGATTACACAGAAATAAGGCTAGCAAAGAGATCCACGAAATACAGATGTAATTCTGTGAGATGAATTAACAGAACACTAAGCAGTTTCTCAGAAAGCTTCTTTCCAGATTTCCTCTGAAGATATTTCCGTTTTCAACACAGCCCTCTATGGGCTTCCAAATATCACTTTGCCAATTCCACAAGAACTGTCTTAGCGAAAGGCTTCTTGAGGGGAAAGCTGTAACTCTGTGAGTTGATTTCAAAGAACACAAAGAAGTTTCTCAGAAAGCTTCTTCCTCTTTGTTATCGGAGGATATTTCCTTTGGCCCTATAGTCTTCAAAGGGATCCGAAATATCTGTTCTCAGATTCCACAGAAATAAGGCTAGCAAAGAGATCCACGAAATACAGATGTAACTCTGTGAGATGAATTAACAGAACACTAAGCAGTTTCTCAGAAAGCTTCTTTCCAGATTTCATCTGAGGATATTTCCTTTTTCACCATCGCCCTCTATGGGCTTCCAAATATCACTTTGCCAATTCCACAAGAACTGTCTTAGCGAAAGGCTTCTTGAGGGGAAAGCTGTAACTCTGTGAGTTGATTTCACAGAACACAAAGAAGTTTCTCCGAAAGCTTCTTTCTCTTTGTTATCGGAGGATATTTACTTTGGCCCTATAGTCTTCAAAGGGTTCCGAAATATCTGTTCTCAGATTCCACAGAAATAAGGCTAGCAAAGAGATCCACGAAATACAGATGTAACTCTGTGAGATAAATTAACAGAACACTAAGCAGTTTCTCAGAAAGCTTCTTTCCAGATTTCCTCTGAGGATATTTCCTTTTTCAACATAGCCCTCTATGGGCTTCCAAATATCACTTTGCCAATTCCACAAGAACTGTCTTAACGAAAGTCTTCTTGAGGGGAAAGCTGTAACTCTGTGAGTTGATTTCACAGAACACAAAGAAGTTTCTCCGAAAGCTTCTTTCTCTTTGTTATAGGAGGATATTTCCTTTGGCCCTATAGTCTTCAAAGGGATCCGAAATATCTGTTCTCAGATTCCACAGAAATAAGGCTAGCAAAGAGATCCACGAAATACAGATGTAAGTCTGTGAGATGAATTAACAGAACACTAAGCAGTTTCTCAGAAAGCTTCTTTCCAGATTTCCTCTGAGGATATTTCCTTTTTCACCATAGCCCTCTATGGGCTTCCAAATATCACTTTGCCAATTCCACAAGAACTGTCTTAGCGAAAGTCTTCTTGAGGGGAAAGCTGTAACTCTGTGAGTTGATTTCACAGAACACAAAGAAGTTTCTCAGAAAGCTTCTTTCTCTTTGTTATCGGAGGATATTTCCTTTGGCCCTATAGTCTTCAAAGGGTTCCGAAATATCTGTTCTCAGATTCCACAGAAATAAGTCTAGCAAAGAGGTCCACGAAATACAGATGTAACTCTGTGAGATAAATTAACAGAACACTAAGCAGTTTCTCAGAAAGCTTCTTTCCAGATTTCATCTGAGGATATATCCTTTTTCACCATAGCCCTCTACGGGCTTCCAAATATCACTTTGCCAATTCCACAAGAACTGTCTTAGCGAAAGGCTTCTTGAGGGGAAAGCTGTCACTCTGTGAGATGATTTCACAGAACACAAAGAAGTTTCTCAGAAAGCTTCTTTCTCTTTGTTATCGGAGGATATTTCCTTTGGCCCTAGAGTCTTCAAAGGGATCCGAAATATCTGTTCTCAGATTCCACAGAAATAAGGCTAGCAAAGAGATCCACGAAATACAGATGTAACTCTGTGAGATGAATTAACAGAACACTAATCAGTTTCTCATAAAGCTTCTTTCCAGATTTCATCTGAGGATATTTCCTTTTTCACCATAGCCCTCTATGGGCTTCCAAATGTCACTTTGCCAATTCCACAAGAAGTGTCTTAGCCAAAGGTTTCTTGAGGGGAAAGCTGTAAATCTATCAGATGATTTCACAGAACCCAAAGAAGTTTCTCAGAAAGCTTCTTTCTCTTTGTTATCGGAGGATATTTCCTTTGGCCCTATAGTCTTCAAAAGGATCCGAAATATCTGTTTTCAGATTCCACAGAAATAAGGCTAGCAAAGAGATCCACGAAATACAGATGTAAGTCTGTGAGATGAATTAACAGAACACTAAGCAGTTTCTCAGAAAGCTTCTTTCCAGATTTCCTCTGAGGATATTTCCTTTTTCACCATAGCCCTCTATGGGCTTCCAAATATCACTTTGCCAATTCCGCAAGAACTGTCTTAGCGAAAGGCTTCTTGAGGGGAAAGCTGTAACTCTGTTAGATGATTTCACAGAAAACAAATAAGTTTCTCACAAAGCTTCTTTCTGTTTGTTATCAGAGGATATTTCCTTTGGCCCTATAGTCTTCAAAGGGATCCGAAGTATCTGTTCTCAGATTCCACAGAAATAAGGCTAGCAAAGAGATCCACGAAATACATATGTAACTCTGTGAGATGAATTAACAGAACACTAAGCAGTTTCTCAAAAAGCTTCTTTCCAGATTTCCTCTGAGGATATTTCCTTTTTCAACATAGCCCTCTATGGGCTTCCAAATATCACTTTGCCAATTCCACAAGAACTGTCTTAGCGAAAGGCTTCTTGAGGGGAAAGCTGTAACTCTGTGAGTTGATTTCAAAGAACACAAAGAAGTTTCTCAGAAAGCTTCTTTCTCTTTGTTATCGGAGGATATTTCCTTTGGCCCTGTAGTCTTCAAAGGGATCCGAAATATCTGTTCTCAGATTCCACAGAAATAAGGCTAGCAAAGAGTTCCACGAAATACAGATGTAACTCTGTGAGATGAATTAACAGAACACTAAGCAGTTTCTCAGAAAGCTTTTTTCCAGATTTCATCTAAGGATATTTCCTTTTTTAACATAGCCCTCTATGGGCTTCCAAATATCACTTTGCCAATTCCACAAGAACTGTCTTAGCGAAAGGCTTCTTGAGGGGAAAGCTGTCACTCTGTGAGATGATTTCACAGAACACAAAGAAGTTTCTCAGAAAGCTTCTTTCTCTTTGTTATCGGAGGATATTTTCTTTGGCCCTAGAGTCTTCAAAGGGATCCGAAATACCTGTTCTCAGATTCCACAGAAATAAGGCTAGCAAAGAGATCCACGAAATACAGATGTAACTCTGTGAGATGAATTAACAGAACACTAAGCAGTTTCTCAGAAAGCTTCTTTCCAGATTTCTTCTGAGGATATTTCGTTTTTCATCATAGCCTTCTATGGGCTTCCAAATATCACTTTGCCAATTCCACAAGAACTGTCTTAGCGAAAGGCTTCTTGAGGGGAAAGCTGTAACTCTGTGAGTTGATTTCACAGAACACAAAGAAGTTTCTCAGAAAGCTTCTTTCGCTTTGTTATCGGAGGATATTTCCTTTGGCCCTATAGTCTTCAAAGGGATCCGAAATATCTGTTCTCAGATTCCACGGAAATAAGGCTAGCAAAGAGATCCACGAAATACAGATGTAACTCTGTGAGATGAATTAACAGAACACTAAGCAGTTTCTCAGAAAGCTTCTTTCCAGATTTCATCTGAGGATATTTCCTTTTTCACCATAGCCCTCTATGGGCTTCCAAATGTCACTTTGCCAATTCCAAAAGAAGTGTCTTAGCCAAGGGCTTCTTGAGGGGAAAGCTGTAAATCTATCAGATGATTTCACAGAACCCAAAGAAGTTTCTCAGAAAGCTTCTTTCTCTTTGTTATCGGAGGATATTTCCTTTGGCCCTATAGTCTTCAAAAGGATCCGAAATATCTGTTTTCAGATTCCACAGAAATAAGGCTAGCAAAGAGATCCACGAAATACAGATGGAACTCTGTGAGATGAATTAACAGAACACTAATCAGTTTCTCAAAAAGCTTCTTTCCAGATTTCCTCTGAGGATATTTCCTTTTTCAACATAGCCCTCTATGGGCTTCCAAATATCACTTTGCCAATTCCACAAGAACTGTCTTAGCGAAAGGCTTCTTGAGGGGAAAGCTGTAACTCTGTGAGTTGATTTCAAAGAACACAAAGAAGTTTCTCAGAAAGCTTCTTTCTCTTTGTTATCGGAGGATATTTCCTTTGGCCCTGTAGTCTTCAAAGGGATCCGAAATATCTGTTCTCAGATTCCACAGAAATAAGGCTAGCAAAGAGTTCCACGAAATACAGATGTAACTCTGTGAGATGAATTAACAGAACACTAAGCAGTTTCTCAGAAAGCTTCTTTCCAGATTTCCTCTGAGGTTATTTCGTTTTTCACCATAGCCCTCTATGGGCTTCCAAATATCACTTTGCCAATTCCACAAGAACTGTCTTAGCGAAAGGCTTGTTGAGGGGAAAGCTGTAACTCTGTGAGTTGATTTCACAGAACACAAAGAAGTTTCTCAGAAAGCTTCTTTCTCTTTGTTATCGGAGGATATTTCCTTTGGCCCTATAGTCTTCAAAGGGATCCGAAATATCTGTTCTCAGATTCCACGGAAATAAGGCTAGCAAAGAGATCCACGAAATACAGACGTAACTCTGTGAGATGAATTAACAGAACACTAAGCAGTTTCTCATAAAGCTTCTTTCCAGATTTCATCTGAGGATATTTCCTTTTTCACCATAGCCCTCTATGGGCTTCCAAATGTCACTTTGCCAATTCCACAAGAAGTGTCTTAGCCAAAGGCTTCTTGAGGGGAAAGCTGTAAATCTATCAGATGATTTCACAGAACCCAAAGAAGTTTCTCAGAAAGCTTCTTTCTCTTTGTTATCGCAGGATATTTCCTTTGGCCCTATATTCTTCAAAAGGATCCGAAATATCTGTTTTCAGATTCCACAGAAATAAGGCTAGCAAAGAGATCCACGAAATACAGATGTAACTCTGTGAGATGAATTAACAGAACACTAATCAGTTTCTCAAAAAGCTTCTTTCCAGATTTCCTCTGAGGATATTTCCTTTTTCAACATAGCCCTCTATGGGCTTCCAAATATCACTTTGCCAATTCCACAAGAACTGTCTTAGCGAAAGGCTTCTTGAGGGGAAAGCTGTAACTCTGTGAGTTGATTTCAAAGAACACAAAGAAGTTTCTCAGAAAGCTTCTTTCTCTTTGTTATCGGAGGATATTTCCTTTGGCCCTGTAGTCTTCAAAGGGATCCGAAATATCTGTTCTCAGATTCCACAGAAATAAGGCTAGCAAAGAGTTCCACGAAATACCGATGTAAATCTGTGAGATGAATTAACAGAACACTAAGCAGTTTCTCAGAAAGCTTTTTTCCAGATTTCATCTGAGGATATTTCCTTTTTTAACATAGCCCTCTATGGGCTTCCAAATATCACTTTGCCAATTCCACAAGAACTGTCTTAGCGAAAGGCTTCTTGAGGGGAAAGCTGTCATTCTCTGAGATGATTTCACAGAACACAAAGAAGTTTCTCAGAAAGCTTTTTTCTCTTTGTTATCGGAGGATATTTCCTTTGGCCCTAGAGTCTTCAAAGGGATCCGAAATATCTGTTCTCAGATTCCACAGAAATAAGGCTAGCAAAGAGATCCACGAAATACAGATGTAACTCTGTGAGATGAATTAACAGAACACTAAGCAGTTTCTCAGAAAGCTTCTTTCCAGATTTCTTCTGAGGATATTTCCTTTTTCACCCTAGCCCTCTATGGGCTTCCAAATATCACTTTGCCAATTCCACAAGAACTGTCTTAGCGAAAGGCTTCTTGAGGGGAAAGCTGTAACTCTGTGAGTTGATTTCACAGAACACAAAGAAGTTTCTCAGAAAGCTTCTTTCTCTTTGTTATAGGAGGATATTTCCTTTGGCCCTATAGTCTTCAAAGGGTTCCGAAATATCTGTTCTCAGATTCCACAGAAATAAGGCTAGCAAAGAGATCCACGAAATACAGATGTAACTCTGTGAGATAAATTAAGAGAACACTAAGCAGTTTCTCAGAAAGCTTCTTTCCAGATTTCCTCTGAGGATATTTCGTTTTTCAACATAGCCCTCTACGGGCTTCCAAATATCACTTTGCCAATTCCACAAGAACTGTCTTAGCGAAAGGCTTGTTGAGGGGAAAGCTGTAACTCTGTGAGTTGATTTCACAGAACACAAAGAAGTTTCTCAGAAAGCTTCTTTCTCTTTGTTATCGGAGGATATTTCCTTTGGCCCTATAGTCTTCAAAGGGATCCGAAATATCTGTTCTCAGATTCCACGGAAATAAGGCTAGCAAAGAGATCCACGAAATGCAGATGTAACTCTGTGAGATGACCTAACAGAACACTAAGCATTTCTCAGAAAGCTTCTTTCCAGATTTCATCTGAGGATATTTCCTTTTTCAACATAGCCCTCTATGGGCTTCCAAATATCACTTTCCCAATTCCACAAGAACTGTCTTAGCGAAAGGCTTTTTGAGGGTAAAGCTGTAACTCTGTGAGTTGATTTCACAGAACACAAAGAAGTTTCTCCGAAAGCTTCTTTCTCTTTGTTATCGGAGGATATTTCCTTTGGCCCTATAGTCTTCAAAGGGTTCCGAAATATCTGTTCTCAGATTCCACAGAAATAAGGCTAGCAAAGAGATCCACGAAATACAGATGTAACTCTGTGAGATAAATTAACAGAACACTAAGCAGTTTCTCAGAAAGCTTCTTTCCAGATTTCATCTGAGGATATTTCCTTTTTCACCATAGCCCTCTAGGGGCTTCCAAATATCACTTTGCCAATTCCACAAGAAGTGTCTTAGCGAAAGGCTTCATGAGGGGAAAGCTGTAACTCTGTGAGTTGATTTCACAGAACACAAAGAAGTTTCTCAGAAAGCTTCTTTCTCTTTGTTATCGGAGGATATTTCCTTTGGCCCTATAGTCTTCAAAGGGATCCGAAATATCTGTTCTCAGATTCCACAGAAATAAGGCTAGCAAAGAGATCCACGAAATACAGATGTAAATCTGTGAGATGAATTAACAGAACACTAAGCAGTTTCTCAGAAAGCTTCTTTCCAGATTTCCTCTGAGGATATTTCCTTTTTCAACATAGCCCTCTATGGGCTTCCAAATATCACTTTGCCAATTCCACAAGAACTGTCTTAGCGAAAGGCTTCTTGAGGGGAAAGCTGTAACTCTGTGAGTTGATTTCAAAGAACACAAAGAAGTTTCTCAGAAAGCTTCTTTCTCTTTGTTATCGGAGGATATTTCCTTTGGCCCTGTAGTCTTCAAAGGGATCCGAAATATCTGTTCTCAGATTCCACAGAAATAAGGCTAGCAAAGAGTTCCACGAAATACAGATGTAACTCTGTGAGATGAATTAACAGAACACTAAGCAGTTTCTCAGAAAGCTTCTTTCCAGATTTCATCTGAGGATATTTCCTTTTTCAACATAGCCCTCTATGGGCTTCCAAATATCACTTTGCCAATTCCACAAGAACTGTCTTAGCGAAAGGCTTCTTGAGGGGAAAGCTGTAACTCTGTGAGTTGATTTCACAGAACACAAAGAAGTTTCTCAGAAAGCTTCTTTCTCTTTGTTATCGGAGGATATTTCCTTTGGCCCTATAGTCTTCAAAGGGTTCCGAAATATCTGTTCTCAGATTCCACAGAAATAAGGCTAGCAAAGAGATCCACGAAATACAGATGTAACTCTGTGAGATAAATTAACAGAACACTAAGCAGTTTCTCAGAAAGCTTCTTTCCAGATTTCATCTGAGGATATTTCCTTTTTCACCATAGCCCTCTATGGGCTTCCAAATATCACTTTGCCAATTCCACAAGAAGTGTCTTAGCGAAAGGCTTCATGAGGGGAAAGCTGTAACTCTGTGAGTTGATTTCACAGAACACAAAGAAGTTTCTCAGAAAGCTTCTTTCTCTTTGTTATCGGAGGATATTTCCTTTGGCCCTATAGTCTTCAAAGGGATCCGAAATATCTGTTCTCAGATTCCACAGAAATAAGGCTAGCAAAGAGATCCACGAAATACAGATGTAACTCTGTGAGATGAATTAACAGAACAGTAAGCAGTTTCTCAGAAAGCTTCTTTCCAGATTTCCTCTGAGGATATTTCCTTTTTCAACATAGCCCTCTATGGGCTTCCAAATATCACTTTGCCAATTCCACAAGAACTGTCTTAGCGAAAGGCTTCTTGAGGGGAAAGCTGTAACTCTGTGAGTTGATTTCAAAGAACACAAAGAAGTTTCTCAGAAAGCTTCTTTCTCTTTGTTATCGGAGGATATTTCCTTTGGCCCTGTAGTCTTCAAAGGGATCCGAAATATCTGTTCTCAGATTCCACAGAAATAAGGCTAGCAAAGAGTTCCACGAAATACAGATGTAACTCTGTGAGATGAATTAACAGAACACTAAGCAGTTTCTCAGAAAGCTTCTTTCCAGATTTCATCTGAGGATATTTCCTTTTTCAACATAGCCCTCTATGGGCTTCCAAATATCACTTTGCCAATTCCACAAGAACTGTCTTAGCGAAAGGCTTCTTGAGGGGAAAGCTGTAACTCTGTGAGATGATTTCACAGAACTCAAAGAAGTTTCTCAGAAAGCTTCTTTCTCTTTGTTATCGGAGGATATTTCCTTTGGCCCTAGAGTCTTCAAAGGGATCCGAAATATCTGTTCTCAGATTCCACAGAAATAAGGCTAGCAAAGAGATCCACGAAATACAGACCTAACTCTGTGAGATGAACTAACAGAACACTAAGCAGTTTCTCAGAAAGCTTCTTTCCAGATTTCCTCTGAGGATATTTCCTTTTTCACCATAGCCCTCTATGGGCTTCCAAATATCACTTTGCCAATTCCACAAGAACTGTCTTAGCGAAAGGCTTCTTGAGGGGAAAGCTGTAACTCTGTGAGTTGATTTCACAGAACACAAAGAAGTTTCTCAGAAAGCTTCTTTCTCTTTGTTATCGGAGGATATTTCCTTTGGCCCTATAGTCTTCAAAGGGATCCGAAATATCTGTTCTCAGATTCCACAGAAATAAGGCTAGCAAAGAGATCCACGAAATACAGATGTAAATCTGTGAGATGAATTAACAGAACACTAAGCAGTTTCTCAGAAAGCTTCTTTCCAGATTTCCTCTGAGGATATTTCCTTTTTCAACATAGCCCTCTATGGGCTTCCAAATATCACTTTGCCAATTCCACAAGAACTGTCTTAGCGAAAGGCTTCTTGAGGGGAAAGCTGTAACTCTGTGAGTTGATTTCACAGAACACAAAGAAGTTTCTCAGAAAGCTTCTTTTCTCTTTGTTATCGGAGGATATTTCCTTTGGCCCTATAGTCTTCAAAGGGATCCGAAATATCTGTTCTCAGATTCCACAGAAATTAGGCGAGCAAAGAGATCCACGAAATACAGATGTAACTCTGTGAGATGA
This sequence comes from Macaca nemestrina, assembly GCF_043159975.1. Lineage (NCBI taxonomy): Eukaryota > Metazoa > Chordata > Mammalia > Primates > Cercopithecidae > Macaca > Macaca nemestrina. Next base: position 110,933,092 of record NC_092131.1, on the reverse strand, counting down.
ATTAACAGAACACTAAGCATTTTCTCAGAAAGCTTCTTTCCAGATTTCCTCTGAGGATATTTCCTTTTTCACCATAGCCCTCTATGGGCTTCCAAATATCACTTTGCCAATTCCACAAGAACTGTCTTAGCGAAAGGCTTCTTGAGGGGAAAGCTGTAACTCTGTGAGTTGATTTCACAGAACACAAAGAAGTTTCTCAGAAAGCTTCTTTCTCTTTGTTATCGGAGGATATTTCCTTTGGCCCTATAGTCTTCAAAGGGTTCCGAAATATCTGTTCTCAGAATCCACAGAAATAAGGTTAGCAAAGAGATCCACGAAATGCAGATGTAACTCTGTGAGATGACCTAACAGAACACTAAGCATTTCTCAGAAAGCTTCTTTCCAGATTTCATCTGAGGATATTTCCTTTTTCACCATAGCCCTCTATGGGCTTCCAAATATCACTTTGCCAATTCCACAAGAAGTGTCTTAGCGAAAGGCTTCATGAGGGGAAAGCTGTAACTCTGTGAGTTGATTTCACAGAACACAAAGAAGTTTCTCAGAAAGCTTCTTTCTCTTTGTTATCGGAGGATATTTCCTTTGGCCCTATAGTCTTCAAAGGGATCCGAAATATCTGTTCTCAGATTCCACAGAAATAAGGCTAGCAAAGAGATCCACGAAATACAGATGTAAATCTGTGAGATGAATTAACAGAACACTAAGCAGTTTCTCAGAAAGCTTCTTTCCAGATTTCCTCTGAGGATATTTCCTTTTTCACCATAGCCCTCTATGGGCTTCCAAATATCACTTTGCCAATTCCACAAGAACTGTCTTAGCGAAAGGCTTCTTGAGGGGAAAGCTGTAACTCTGTGAATTGATTTCACAGAACACAAAGAAGTTTCTCAGAAAGCTTCTTTCTCTTTGTTATCGGAGGATATTTCCTTTGGCCCTATAGCCTTCAAAGGGATCCGAAATATCTGTTCTCAGATTCCACAGAAATAAGGCTAGCAAAGAGATCCACGAAATACAGACCTAACTCTGTGAGATGAACTAACAGAACACTAAGCAGTTTCTCAGAAAGCTTCTTTCCAGATTTCCTCTGAGGATATTTCCTTTTTCACCATAGCCCTCTATGGGCTTCCAAATATCACTTTGCCAATTCCACAAGAACTGTCTTAGCGAAAGGCTTCTTGAGGGGAAAGCTGTAACTCTGTGAGTTGATTTCACAGAACACAAAGAAGTTTCTCAGAAAGCTTCTTTCTCTTTGTTATCGGAGGATATTTCCTTTGGCCCTATAGTCTTCAAAGGGATCCGAAATATCTGTTCTCAGATTCCACAGAAATAAGGCTAGCAAAGAGATCCACGAAATACAGATGTAAATCTGTGAGATGAATTAACAGAACACTAAGCAGTTTCTCAGAAAGCTTCTTTCCAGATTTCCTCTGAGGATATTTCCTTTTTCAACATAGCCCTCTATGGGCTTCCAAATATCACTTTGCCAATTCCACAAGAACTGTCTTAGCGAAAGGCTTCTTGAGGGGAAAGCTGTAACTCTGTGAGTTGATTTCACAGAACACAAAGAAGTTTCTCAGAAAGCTTCTTTTCTCTTTGTTATCGGAGGATATTTCCTTTGGCCCTATAGTCTTCAAAGGGATCCGAAATATCTGTTCTCAGATTCCACAGAAATTAGGCGAGCAAAGAGATCCACGAAATACAGATGTAACTCTGTGAGATGAATTAACAGAACACTAAGCATTTTCTCAGAAAGCTTCTTTCCAGATTTCCTCTGAGGATATTTCCTTTTTCACCATAGCCCTCTATGGGCTTCCAAATATCACTTTGCCAATTCCACAAGAACTGTCTTAGCGAAAGGCTTCTTGAGGGGAAAGCTGTAACTCTGTGAGTTGATTTCACAGAACACAAAGAAGTTTCTCAGAAAGCTTCTTTCTCTTTGTTATCGGAGGATATTTCCTTTGGCCCTATAGTCTTCAAAGGGTTCCGAAATATCTGTTCTCAGAATCCACAGAAATAAGGTTAGCAAAGAGATCCACGAAATGCAGATGTAACTCTGTGAGATGACTTAACAGAACACTAAGCATTTCTCAGAAAGCTTCTTTCCAGATTTCATCTGAGGATATTTCCTTTTTCAACATAGCCCTCTATGGGCTTCCAAATATCACTTTCCCAATTCCACAAGAACTGTCTTAGCGAAAGGCTTCTTGAGTGGAAAGCTGTAACTCTGTGAGTTGATTTCACAGAACACAAAGAAGTTTCTCCGAAAGCTTCTTTCTCTTTGTTATCGGAGGATATTTCCTTTGGCCCTATTATCTTCAAAGGGTTCCGAAATATCTGTTCTCAGATTCCACAGAAATAAGGCTAGCAAAGAGATCCACGAAATACAGATGTAACTCTGTGAGATAAATTAACAGAACACTAAGCAGTTTCTCAGAAAGCTTCTTTCCAGATTTCATCTGAGGATATTTCCTTTTTCACCATAGCCCTCTATGGGCTTCCAAATATCACTTTGCCAATTCCACAAGAACTGTCTTAGCGAAAGGCTTCATGAGGGGAAAGCTGTAACTCTGTGAGTTGATTTCACAGAACACAAAGAAGTTTCTCAGAAAGCTTCTTTCTCTTTGTTATCGGAGGATATTTCCTTTGGCCCTATAGTCTTCAAAGGGATCCGAAATATCTGTTCTCAGATTCCACAGAAATAAGGCTAGCAAAGAGATCCACGAAATACAGATGTAAATCTGTGAGATGAATTAACAGAACACTAAGCAGTTTCTCAGAAAGCTTCTTTCCAGATTTCCTCTGAGGATATTTCCTTTTTCAACATAGCCCTCTATGGGCTTCCAAATATCACTTTGCCAATTCCACAAGAACTGTCTTAGCGAAAGGCTTCTTGAGGGGAAAGCTGTAACTCTGTGAGTTGATTTCAAAGAACACAAAGAAGTTTCTCAGAAAGCTTCTTTCTCTTTGTTATCGGAGGATATTTCCTTTGGCCCTGTAGTCTTCAAAGGGATCCGAAATATCTGTTCTCAGATTCCACAGAAATAAGGCTAGCAAAGAGTTCCACGAAATACAGATGTAACTCTGTGAGATGAATTAACAGAACACTAAGCAGTTTCTCAGAAAGCTTCTTTCCAGATTTCATCTGAGGATATTTCCTTTTTCAACATAGCCCTCTATGGGCTTCCAAATATCACTTTGCCAATTCCACAAGAACTGTCTTAGCGAAAGGCTTCTTGAGGGGAAAGCTGTAACTCTGTGAGATGATTTCACAGAACTCAAAGAAGTTTCTCAGAAAGCTTCTTTCTCTTTGTTATCGGAGGATATTTCCTTTGGCTCTAGAGTCTTCAAAGGGATCCGAAATATCTGTTCTCAGATTCCACAGAAATAAGGCTAGCAAAGAGATCCACGAAATACAGATGTAACTATGTGAGATGAATTAACAGAACACTAAGCAGTTTCAAAGAAAGCTTCTTTCCAGATTTCCTCTGAGGATATTTCCTTTTTCACCATAGCCCTCTATGGGCTTCCAAATATCACTTTGCCAATTCCACAAGAACTGTCTTAGCGAAAGGCTTCTTGAGGGGAAAGCTGTAACTCTGTGAATTGATTTCACAGAACACAAAGAAGTTTCTCAGAAAGCTTCTTTCTCTTTGTTATCGGAGGATATTTCCTTTGGCCCTATAGTCTTCAAAGGGATCCGAAATATCTGTTCTCAGATTCCACAGAAATAAGGCTAGCAAAGAGATCCACGAAATACAGATGTAACTCTGTGAGATGAACTAACAGAACACTAAGCAGTTTCTCAGAAAGCTTCTTTCCAGATTTCCTCTGAGGATATTTCCTTTTTCACCATAGCCCTCTATGGGCTTCCAAATATCACTTTGCCAATTCCACAAGAACTGTCTTAGCGAAAGGGTTCTTGAGGGGAAAGCTGTAACTCTGTGAGATGATTTCAAAGAACACCAAGATGTTTCTCAAAAAGCTTCTTTCTCTTTGTTATCGGAGAATATTTCCTTTGGCCCTATAGTCTCCAAAGGGATCCGAAATATCTGTTCTCAGATTCCACAGAAATAAGGCTAGCAAAGAGATCCACGAAATACAGATGTAACTCTGTGAGATGAATTAACAGAACACTAAGCAGTTTCTCAGAAAGCTTCTTTCCAGATTTCATCTGAGGATATTTCCTTTTTCAACATAGCCCTCTATGGGCTTCCAAATATCACTTTGCCAATTCCACAAGAACTGTCTTAGCGAAAGGCTTCTTGAGGGGAAAGCTGTAACTCTGTGAGATGATTTCACAGAACTCAAAGAAGTTTCTCAGAAAGCATCTTTCTCTTTGTTATCGGAGGATATTTACTTTGGCCCTAGAGTCTTCAAAGGGATCCGAAATATCTGTTCTCAGATTCCACAGAAATAAGGCTAGCAAAGAGATCCACGAAATACAGATGTAACTCTGTGAGATGAATTAACAGAACACTAAGCAGTTTCAAAGAAAGCTTCTTTCCAGATTTCCTCTGAGGATATTTCCTTTTTCACCATAGCCCTCTATGGGCTTCCAAATATCACTTTGCCAATTCCACAAGAACTGTCTTAGCGAAAGGCTTCTTGAGGGGAAAGCTGTAACTCTGTGAGATGATTTCACAGAACACAAAGAAGTTTCTCAGAAAGCTTCTTTCTCTTTGTTATCGGAGGATATTTCCTTTGGCCCTATCGTCTTCAAAGGGATCCGAAATATCTGTTCTCAGATTCCACAGAAATAAGGCTAGCAAAGAGATCCACGAAATACAGATGTAACTCTGTGAGATGAACTAACAGAACACTAAGCAGTTTCTCAGAAAGCTTCTTTCCAGATTTCCTCTGAGGATATTTCCTTTTTCACCATAGCCCTCTATGGGCTTCCAAATATCACTTTGCCAATTCCACAAGAACTGTCTTAGCGAAAGGCTTCTGGAGGGGAAAGCTGTAACTCTGTGAGTTGATTTCACAGAACACAAAGAAGTTTCTCAGAAAGCTTCTTTCTCTTTGTTATCGGAGGATATTTCCTTTGGCCCTATAGTCTTCAAAGGGATCCGAAATATCTGTTCTCAGATTCCACGGAAATAAGGCTAGCAAAGAGATCCACGAAATACAGATGTAATTCTGTGAGATGAATTAACAGAACACTAAGCAGTTTCTCAGAAAGCTTCTTTCCAGATTTCCTCTGAGGATATTTCCGTTTTCAACACAGCCCTCTATGGGCTTCGAAATATCACTTTGCCAATTCCACAAGAACTGTCTTAGCGAAAGGCTTCTTGAGGGGAAAGCTGTAACTCTGTGAGTTGATTTCAAAGAACACAAAGAAGTTTCTCAGAAAGCTTCTTCCTCTTTGTTATCGGAGGATATTTCCTTTGGCCCTATAGTCTTCAAAGGGATCCGAAATATCTGTTCTCAGATTCCACAGAAATAAGGCTAGCAAAGAGATCCACGAAATACAGATGTAACTCTGTGAGATGAATTAACAGAACACTAAGCAGTTTCTCAGAAAGCTTCTTTCCAGATTTCATCTGAGGATATTTCCTTTTTCACCATCGCCCTCTATGGGCTTCAAAATATCACTTTGCCAATTCCACAAGAACTGTCTTAGCGAAAGTCTTCTTGAGGGGAAAGCTGTAACTCTGTGAGTTGATTTCACAGAACACAAAGAAGTTTCTCAGAAAGCTTCTTTCTCTTTGTTAGCGGAGGATATTTCCTTTGGCCCTATAGTCTTCAAAGGGATCCGAAATATCTGTTCTCAGATTCCACGGAAATAAGGCTAGCAAAGAGATCCACGAAATACAGATGTAACTCTGTGAGATGAATTAACAGAACACTAAGCAGTTTCTCATAAAGCTTCTTTCCAGATTTCATCTGAGGATATTTCCTTTTTCACCATAGCCCTCTATGGGCTTCCAAATATCACTTTGCCAATTCCACAAGAAGTGTCTTAGCGAAAGTCTTCTTGAGGGGAAAGCTGTAACTCTGTCAGATGATTTCACAGAACCGAGGGAAGTTTCTCAGAAAGCTTCTTTCTCTTTGTTATCGGAGGATATTTCCTTTGGCCCTATAGTCTTCAAAGGGATCCGAAATATCTGTTCTCAGATTCCACAGAAATAAGGCTAGCAAAGAAATCCACGAAATACAGATGTAACTCTGTGAGATGAATTAATAGAACACTAATCAGTTTCTCAGAAAGCTTCTTTCCAGATTTCCTCTGAGGATATTTCCTTTTTCAACATAGCCCTCTATGGGCTTCCAAATATCACTTTGCCAATTAAACAAGAACTGTCTTAGCGAAAGGCTTCTTGAGGGGAAAGCTGTAAGTCTGTGAGTTGATTTCAAAGAACACAAAGAAGTTTCTCAGAAAGCTTCTTTCTCTTTGTTATCGGAGGATATTTCCTTTGGCCCTGTAGTCTTCAAAGGGATCCGAAATATCTGTTCTCAGATTCCACAGAAATAAGGCTAGCAAAGAGTTCCACGAAATACAGATGTAACTCTGTGAGATGAATTAACAGAACACTAAGCAGTTTCTCAGAAAGCTTCTTTCCAGATTTCATCTGAGGATATTTCCTTTTTCAACATAGCCCTCTATGGGCTTCCAAATATCACTTTGCCAATTCCACAAGAACTGTCTTAGCGAAAGGCTTGTTGAGGGGAAAGCTGTAACTCTGTGAGATGATTTCACAGACACAAAGATGTTTCTCAGAAAGCTTCTTTCTCTTTGTTTTCGGACGATATTTCCTTTGGCCCTATAGTCTTCAAAGGGATCCGAAATATCTGTTCTCAGATTACACAGAAATAAGGCTAGCAAAGAGATCCACGAAATACAGATGTAATTCTGTGAGATGAATTAACAGAACACTAAGCAGTTTCTCAGAAAGCTTCTTTCCAGATTTCCTCTGAGGATATTTCCGTTTTCAACACAGCCCTCTATGGGCTTCCAAATATCACTTTGCCAATTCCACAAGAACTGTCTTAGCGAAAGGCTTCTTGAGGGGAAAGCTGTAACTCTGTGAGTTGATTTCAAAGAACACAAAGAAGTTTCTCAGAAAGCTTCTTCCTCTTTGTTATCGGAGGATATTTCCTTTGGCCGTATAGTCTTCAAAGGGATCCGAAATATCTGTTCTCAGATTCCACAGAAATAAGGCTAGCAAAGAGATCCACGAAATACAGATGTAACTCTGTGAGATGAATTAACAGAACACTAAGCAGTTTCTCAAAAAGCTTCTTTCCAGATTTCATCTGAGGATATTTCCTTTTTCACCATCGCCCTCTATGGGCTTCCAAATATCACTTTGCCAATTCCACAAGAACTGTCTTAGCGAAAGGCTTCTTGAGGGGAAAGCTGTAACTCTGTGAGTTGATTTCACAGAACACAAAGAAGTTTCTCCGAAAGCTTCTTTCTCTTTGTTATCGGAGGATATTTACTTTGGCCCTATAGTCTTCAAAGGGTTCCGAAATATCTGTTCTCAGATTCCACAGAAATAAGGCTAGCAAAGAGATCCACGAAATACAGATGTAACTCTGTGAGATGAATTAACAGAACACTAAGCAGTTTCTCAGAAAGCTTCTTTCCAGACTTCCTCTGAGGATATTTCCTTTTTCAACATAGCCCTCTATGGGCTTCCAAATATCACTTTGCCAATTCCACAAGAACTGTCTTAGCGAAAGTCTTCTTGAGGGGAAAGCTGTAACTCTGTGAGTTGATTTCACAGAACACAAAGAAGTTTCTCAGAAAGCTTCTTTTTCTTTGTTATCGGAGGATATTTTCTTTGGCCCTATAGTCTTCAAAGGGATCCGAAATATCTGTTCTCAGATTCCACGGAAATAAGGCTAGCAAAGAGATCCACGAAATACAGATGTAACTCAGTGAGATGAATTAACAGAACACTAAGCAGTTTCTCAGAAAGCTTCTTTCCAAATTTCATCTGAGGATATTTCCTTTTTCACCATCGCCCTCTATGGGCTTCCAAATATCACTTTGCCAATTCCACAAGAACTGTCTTAGCGAAAGGCTTCTTGAGGGGAAAGCTGTAACTCTGTGAGTTGATTTCACAGAACACCAAGAAGTTTCTCAGAAAGCTTCTTTCTCTTTGTTATCGGAGGATATTTACTTTGGCCCTATAGTCTTCAAAGGGTTCCGAAATATCTGTTCTCAGATTCCACAGAAATAAGGCTAGCAAAGAGATCCACGAAATACAGATGTAACTCTGTGAGATAAATTTACAGAACACTAAGCAGTTTCTCAGAAAGCTTCTTTCCAGATTTCCTCTGAGGATATTTCCTTTTTCAACATAGCCCTCTATGGGCTTCCAAATATCACTTTGCCAATTCCACAAGAACTGTCTTAGCGAAAGGCTTCTGGAGGGGAAAGCTGTAACTCTGTGAGTTGATTTCACAGAACACAAAGAAGTTTCTCAGAAAGCTTCTTTCTCTTTGTTATCGGAGGATATTTCCTTTGGCCCTATAGTCTTCAAAGGGATCCGAAATATCTGTTCTCAGATTCCACGGAAATAAGGCTAGCAAAGAGATCCACGAAATACAGATGTAACTCAGTGAGATGAATTAACAGAACACTAAGCAGTTTCTCATAAAGCTTCTTTCCAGATTTCATCTGAGGATATTTCCTTTTTCACAATCGCCCTCTATGGGCTTCCAAATATCACTTTGCCAATTCCACAAGAACTGTCTTAGCGAAAGGCTTCTTGAGGGGAAAGCTGTAACTCTGTGAGTTGATTTCACAGAACACCAAGAAGTTTCTCCGAAAGCTTCATTCTCTTTGTTATCGGAGGATATTTACTTTGGCCCTATAGTTTTCAAAGGGTTCCGAAATATCTGTTCTCAGATTCCACAGAAATAAGGCTAGCAAAGAGATCCACGAAATACAGATGTAACTCTGTGAGATAAATTAACAGAACACTAAGCAGTTTCTCAGAAAGCTTCTTTCCAGATTTCCTCTGAGGATATTTCCTTTTTCAACATAGCCCTCTATGGGCTTCCAAATATCACTTTGCCAATTCCACAAGAACTGTCTTAGCGAAAGGCTTCTGGAGGGGAAAGCTGTAACTCTGTGAGTTGATTTCACAGAACACAAAGAAGTTTCTCAGAAAGCTTCTTTCTCTTTGTTAGCGGAGGATATTTCCTTTGGCCCTATAGTCTTCAAAGGGATCCGAAATATCTGTTCTCAGATTCCACGGAAATAAGGCTAGCAAAGAGATCCACGAAATACAGATGTAACTCAGTGAGATGAATTAACAGAACACTAAGCAGTTTCTCATAAAGCTTCTTTCCAGATTTCATCTGAGGATATTTCCTTTTTCACCATAGCCCTCTATGGGCTTCCAAATATCACTTTGCCAATTCCACAAGAAGTGTCTTAGCGAAACTCTTCTTGAGGGGAAAGCTGTAACTCTGTCAGATGATTTCACAGAACACAGGGAAGTTTCTCAGAAAGCTTCTTTCTCTTTGTTATCGGAGGATATTTCCTTTGGCCCTATAGTCTTCAAAGGGATCCGAAATATCTGTTCTCAGATTCCACAGAAATAAGGCTAGCAAAGAAATCCACGAAATACAGATGTAACTCTGTGAGATAAATTAACAGAACACTAATCAGTTTCTCAGAAAGCTTCTTTCCAGATTTCCTCTGAGGATATTTCCTTTTTCAACATAGCCCTCTATGGGCTTCCAAATATCACTTTGCCAAATAAACAAGAACTGTCTTAGCGAAAGGCTTCTTGAGGGGAAAGCTGTAACTCTGTGAGTTGATTTCAAAGAACACAAAGAAGTTTCTCAGAAAGCTTCTTTCTCTTTGTTATCGGAGGATATTTCCTTTGGCCCTGTAGTCTTCAAAGGGATCCGAAATATCTGTTCTCAGATTCCACAGAAATAAGGCTAGCAAAGAGTTCCACGAAATACAGATGTAACTCTGTGAGATGAATTAACAGAACACTAAGCAGTTTCTCAGAAAGCTTTTTTCCAGATTTCATCTGAGGATATTTCCGTTTTCAACATAGCCCTCTATGGGCTTCCAAATATCACTTTGCCAATTCCACAAGAACTGTCTTAGCGAAAGGCTTGTTGAGGGGAAAGCTGTAACTCTGTGAGATGATTTCACAGAACACAAAGAAGTTTCTCAGAAAGCTTCTCTCTCTTTGTTATCGGAGGATATTTCCTTTGGCCCTAGAGTCTTCAAAGGGATCCAAAATATCTTCTCTCAGATTCCACAGAAATAAGGCTAGCAAAGAGATCCACGAAATACAGATGTAACTCTGTGAGATGAATTAACAGAACACTAAGCAGTTTCTCAGAAAGCTTCTTTCCAGATTTCTTCTGAGGATATTTCCTTTTTCACCATAGCCCTCTATGGGCTTCCAAATATCACTTTGCCAATTCCACAAGAACTGTCTTAGCGAAAGGCTTCTTGAGGGGAAAGCTGTAACTCTGTGAGTTGATTGCACAGAACACAAAGAAGTTTCTCAGAAAGCTTCTTTCTCTTTGTTATCGGAGGATATTCCCTTTGGCCCTATAGTCTTCAAAGGGATCCGAAATATCTGTTCTCAGATTCCACGGAAATAAGGCTAGCAAAGAGATCCACGAAATACAGATGTAACTCAGTGAGATGAATTAACAGAACACTAAGCAGTTTCTCATAAAGCTTCTTTCCAGATTTCATCTGAGGATATTTCCTTTTTCACCATAGCCCTCTATGGGCTTCCAAATATCACTTTGCCAATTCCACAAGAAGTGTCTTAGCGAAACTCTTCTTGAGGGGAAAGCTGTAACTCTGTCAGATGATTTCACAGAACACAGGGAAGTTTCTCAGAAAGCTTCTTTCTCTTTGTTATCGGAGGATATTTCCTTTGGCCCTATAGTCTTCAAAGGGATCCGAAATATCTGTTCTCAGATTCCACAGAAATAAGGCTAGCAAAGAAATCCACGAAATACAGATGTAACTCTGTGAGATAAATTAACAGAACTCTAATCAGTTTCTCAGAAAGCTTCTTTCCAGATTTCCTCTGAGGATATTTCCTTTTTCAACATAGCCCTCTATGGGCTTCCAAATATCACTTTGCCAAATAAACAAGAACTGTCTTAGCGAAAGGCTTCTTGAGGGGAAAGCTGTAACTCTGTGAGTTGATTTCAAAGAACACAAAGAAGTTTCTCAGAAAGCTTCTTTCTCTTTGTTATCGGAGGATATTTCCTTTGGCCCTGTAGTCTTCAAAGGGATCCGAAATATCTGTTCTCAGATTCCACAGAAATAAGGCTAGCAAAGAGTTCCACGAAATACAGATGTAACTCTGTGAGATGAATTAACAGAACACTAAGCAGTTTCTCAGAAAGCTTTTTTCCAGATTTCATCTGAGGATATTTCCGTTTTCAACATAGCCCTCTATGGGCTTCCAAATATCACTTTGCCAATTCCACAAGAACTGTCTTAGCGAAAGGCTTGTTGAGGGGAAAGCTGTAACTCTGTGAGATGATTTCACAGAACACAAAGAAGTTTCTCAGAAAGCTTCTCTCTCTTTGTTATCGGAGGATATTTCCTTTGGCCCTAGAGTCTTCAAAGGGATCCAAAATATCTTCTCTCAGATTCCACAGAAATAAGGCTAGCAAAGAGATCCACGAAATACAGATGTAACTCTGTGAGATGAATTAACAGAACACTAAGCAGTTTCTCAGAAAGCTTCTTTCCAGATTTCTTCTGAGGATATTTCCTTTTTCACCATAGCCCTCTATGGGCTTCCAAATATCACTTTGCCAATTCCACAAGAACTGTCTTAGCGAAAGGCTTCTTGAGGGGAAAGCTGTAACTCTGTGAGTTGATTGCACAGAACACAAAGAAGTTTCTCAGAAAGCTTCTTTCTCTTTGTTATCGGAGGATATTCCCTTTGGCCCTATAGTCTTCAAAGGGATCCGAAATATCTGTTCTCAAATTCCACGGAAATAAGGCTAGCAAAGAGATCCACGAAATACAGATGTAACTCTGGGAGATGAATTAACAGAACACTAAGCATTTTCTCATAAAGCTTCTTTCCAGATTTCATCTGAGGATATTTCCTTTTTCACCATAGCCCTCTATGGGCTTCCAAATATCACTTTGCCAATTCCACAAGAAGTTTCTTAGCGAAAGGCTTCTTGAGGGGAAAGCTGTAACTCTCTCAGATGATTTCACAGAACCCAAAGAAGTTTCTCAGAAAGCTTCTTTCTCTTTGTTATCGGAGGATATTTCCTTTGGCCCTATAGTCTTCAAAGGGATCCGAAATATCTGTTCTCAGATTCCACAGAAATAAGGCTAGCAAAGAAATCCATGAAATACAGATGTAACTCTGTGAGGTGAATTAACAGAACACTAATCAGTTTCTCAGAAAGCTTCTTTCCAGATTTCCTCTGAGGATATTTCCTTTTTCAACATAGCCCTCTATGGGCTTCCAAATATCACTTTGCCAATTCCACAAGAACTGTCTTAGCGAAAGGCTTCTTCAGGGGAAAGCTGTAACTCTGTGAGTTGATTTCAAAGAACACAAAGAAGTTTCTCAGAAAGCTCCTTTCTCTTTGTTATCGGAGGATATTTACTTTGGCCCTGTAGTCTTCAAAGGGATCCGAAATATCTGTTCTCAGATTCCACAGAAATAAGGGTAGCAAAGAGTTCCACGAAATACAGATGTAACTCTGTGAGATGAATTAACAGAACACTAAGCAGTTTCTCAGAAAGCTTTTTTCCAGATTTCATCTGAGGATATTTCCTTTTTCACCATAGCCCTCTATGGGCTTCCAAATATCACTTTGCCAATTCCACAAGAACTGTCTTAGCGAAAGGCTTGTTGAGGGAAAGCTGTAACCCTGTGAGATGATTTCACAGAACACAAAGAAGTTTCTCAGAAAGCTTCTTTCTCTTTGTTATCGGAGGATATTTCCTTTGGCCCTAGAGTCTTCAAAGGGATCCGAAATATCTGTTCTCAGATTCCACAGAAATAAGGCTAGCAAAGAGATCCACGAAATACAGATGTAACTCTGTGAGATGAATTAACAGAACACTAAGCAGTTTCTCAGAAAGCTTCTTTCCAGATTTCTTCTGAGGATATTTCCTTTTTCACCATAGCCCTCTATGGGCTTCCAAATATCACTTTGCCAATTCCACAAGAACTGTCTTAGCGAAAGGCTTCTTGAGGGGAAAGCTGTAACTCTGTGAGTTGATTTCACAGAACACAAAGAAGTTTCTCAGAAAGCTTCTTTCTCTTTGTTATCGGAGGATATTTCCTTTGGCCCTATAGTCTTCAAAGGGTTCCGAAATATCTGTTCTCAGATTCCACAGAAATAAGGCTAGCAAAGAGATCCACGAAATACAGATGTAACTCTGTGAGATAAATTAACAGAACACTAAGCAGTTTCTCAGAAAGCTTCTTTCCAGATTTCCTCTGAGGATATTTCCTTTTTCACCATAGCCCTCTATGGGCTTCCAAATATCACTTTGCCAATTCCACAAGAAGTGTCTTAGCGAAAGGCTTCTTGAGGGGAAAGCTGTAACTCTGTCAGATGATTTCACAGAACCGAAAGAAGTTTCTCAGAAAGCTTATTTCTCTTTGTTTTCGGAGGATATTTCCTTTGGCCCTATAGTCTTCAAAGGGATCCGAAATATCTGTTCTCAGATTACACAGAAATAAGGCTAGCAAAGAGATCCACGAAATACAGATGTAATTCTGTGAGATGAATTAACAGAACACTAAGCAGTTTCTCAGAAAGCTTCTTTCCAGATTTCCTCTGAGGATATTTCCGTTTTCAACATAGCCCTCTATGGGCTTCCAAATATCACTTTGCCAATTCCACAAGAACTGTCTTAGCGAAAGGCTTCTTGAGGGGAAAGCTGTAACTCTGTGAGATGATTTCAAAGAACACAAAGAAGTTTCTCAGAAAGCTTCTTCCTCTTTGTTATCGGAGGATATTTCCTTTGGCCCTATAGTCTTCAAAGGGATCCGAAATATGTGTTCTCAGATTCCACAGAAATAAGGCTAGCAAAGAGATCCACGAAATACAGATGTAACTCTGTGAGATGAATTAACAGAACACTAAGCAGTTTCTCAGAAAGCTTCTTTCCAGATTTCATCTGAGGATATTTCCTTTTTCACCATAGCCCTCTATGGGCTTCCAAATATCACTTTGCCAATTCCACAAGAACTGTCTTAGCGAAAGGCTTCTTGAGGGGAAAGCTGTAACTCTGTGAGTTGATTTCACAGAACACAAAGAAGTTTCTCCGAAAGCTTCTTTCTCTTTGTTATCGGAGGATATTTCCTTTGGCCCTATAGTCTTCAAAGCGTTCCGAAATATCTGTTCTCAGATTCCACGGAAATAAGGCTAGCAAAGAGATCCACGAAATACAGATGTAACTCTGTGAGATGAATTAACAGAACACTAAGCAGTTTCTCATAAAGCTTCTTTCCAGATTTCATCTGAGGATATTTCCTTTTTCACCATAGCCCTCTATGGGCTTCCAAATATCACTTTGCCAATTCCACAAGAAGTGTCTTAGCGAAAGTCTTCTTGAGGGGAAAGCTGTAACTCTGTCAGATGATTTCACAGAACCCAGGGAAGTTTCTCAGAAAGCTTCTTTCTCTTTGTTATCGGAGGATATTTCTTTGGCCCTATAGTCTTCAAAGGGATCCGAAATATCGGTTCTCAGATTCCACAAAAATAAGGCTAGCAAAGAAATCAACGAAATGCAGATGTAACTCTGTGAGATGAATTAACAGAACACTAATCAGTTTCTCAGAAAGCTTCTTTCCAGATTTCCTCAGAGGATATTTCCTTTTTCAACATAGCCCTCTATGGGCTTCCAAATATCACTTTGCCAATTCCACAAGAACTGTCTTAGCGAAAGGCTTCTTGAGGGGAAAGCTGTAACTCTGTGAGTTGATTTCAAAGAACACAAAGAAGTTTCTCAGAAAGCTTCTTTCTCTTTGTTATCGGAGGATATTTCCTTTGGCCCTGTAGTCTTCAAAGGGATCCGAAATATCTGTTCTCAGATTACACAGAAATAAGGCTAGCAAAGAGTTCCACGAAATACAGATGTAACTCTGTGAGATGAATTAACAGAACACTAAGCAGTTTCTCAGAAAGCTTTTTTCCAGATTTCATCTGAGGATATTTCCTTTTTCAACATAGCCCTCTATGGGCTTCCAAATATCACTTTGCCAATTCCACAAGAACTGTCTTAGCGAAAGGCTTGTTGAGGGGAAAGCTGTAACTCGGTGAGATGATTTCACAAAACACAAAGAAGTTTCTCAGAAAGCTTCTTTCTCTTTGTTATCGGAGGATATTTCCTTTGGCCCTATAGTCTTCAAAGGGATCCGAAATATCTGTTCTCAGATTCCACAGAAATAAGGCTAGCAAAGAGATCCACGAAATACAGATGTAACTCTGTGAGATGAACTAACAGAACACTAAGCAGTTTCTCAGAAAGCTTCTTTCCAGATTTCCTCTGAGGATATTTCCTTTTTCACCGTAGCCCTCTATGGGCTTCCAAATATCACTTTGTCAATTCCACAAAAACTGTCTTAGCGAAAGGCTTCTTGAGGGGAAAGCTGTAACTCTGTGAGTTGATTTCACAGAACACAAAGAAGTTTCTCAGAAAGCTTCTTTCTCTTTGTTATCGGAGGATATTTCCTTTGGCCTTATAGTCTTCAAAGGGATCCGAAATATCTGTTCTCAGATTCCACAGAAATAAGGCTAGCATAGAGATCCCCGAAATACAGATGTAACTCTGTGAGATGAATTAACAGAACACTAAGCAGTTTATCATAAAGCTTCTTTCCAGATTTCATCCGAGGATATTTCCTTTTTCACCATAGCCCTCTATGGGCTTCCAAATATCACTTTGCCAATTCCACAAGAAGTGTCTTAGCGAAAGGCTTCTTGAGGGGAAAGCTGTAACTCTGTCAGATGATTTCACAGAACCCAAAGAAGTTTCTCAGAAAGCTTCTTTCTCTTTGTTATCGGAGGATATTTCCTTTGGCCCTATAGTCTTCAAAGGGATCCGAAATATCTGTTCTCAGATTCCACAGAAATAAGGCTAGCAAAGAAATCCACGAAATACATATGTAACTCTGAGAGATGAATTAACAGAACACTAAGCAGTTTCTCACAAAGCTTCTTTCCAGATTTGCTCTGAGTATATTTCCTTTTTCAACATAGCCCTCTATGGGCTTCCAAATATCACTTTGCCGATTCCACAAGAACTGTCTTAGCGAAAGGCTTCTTGAGGGGAAAGCTGTAACTCTGTGAGTTGATTGCAAAGAACACAAAGAAGTTTCTCAGAAAGCTTCTTTCTCTTTGTTATCGGAGGATATTTCCTTTGGCCCTATAGTCTTCAAAGGGATCCCAAATATCTTTTCTCAGATTCCACAGAAATAAGGCAAGCAAAGAGATCGATGAAATACAGATGTAACTCTGAGAGATGAATTAACAGAACACTAAGCAGTTTCTCAGAAAGCTTCTTTCCAGATTTAATCGGAGGATATTTCCTTTTTCAACATAGCCCTCTATGGGCTTCCAAATATCACTTTGCCAATTCCACAAGAACTGTCTTAGCGAAAGGCTTCTTGAGGGGAAAGCTGTAACTCTGTGAGTTGATTTCACAGAACACAAAGAAGTTTCTCAGAAAGCTTCTTTCTCTTTGTTATCGGAGGATATTTCCTTTGGCCCTATAGTCTTCAAAGGGATCCGAAATATCTGTTCTCAGATTCCACGGAAATAAGGCTAGCAAAGAGATCCACGAAATACAGATGTAACTCAGTGAGATGAATTAACAGAACACTAAGCAGTTTCTCATAAAGCTTCTTTCCAGATTTCATCTGAGGATATTTCCTTTTTCACCATAGCCCTCTATGGACTTCCAAATATCACTTTGCCAATTCCACAAGAAGTGTCTTAGCGAAAGTCTTCTTGAGGGGAAAGCTGTAACTCTGTCAGATGATTTCACAGAACCCAGGGAAGTTTCTCAGAAAGCTTCTTTCTCTTTGTTATCGGAGGATATTTCCTTTGGCCCTATAGTCTTCAAAGGGATCCGAAATATCTGTTCTCAGATTCCACAGAAATAAGGCTAGCAAAGAAATCCACGAAATACAGATGTAACTCTGTGAGATGAATTAACAGAACACTAAGCAGTTTCTCAGAAAGCTTCTTTCCAGATTTCCTCTGAGGATATTTCCTTTTTCAACATAGCCCTCTATGGGCTTCCAAATATCACTTTGCCAATTAAACAAGAACTGTCTTAGGGAAAGGCTTCTTGAGGGGAAAGCTGTAACTCTGTGAGTTGATTTCAAAGAACACAAAGAAGTTTCTCAGAAAGCTTCTTTCTCTTTGTTATCGGAGGATATTTCCTTTGGCCCTGTAGTCTTCAAAGGGATCCGAAATATCTGTTCTCAGATTCCACAGAAATAAGGCTAGCAAAGAGTTCCACGAAATACAGATGTAACTCTGTGAGATGAATTAACAGAACACTAAGCAGTTTCTCAGAAAGCTTTTTTGCAGATTTCATCTGAGGATATTTCCGTTTTCACCATAGCCCTCTATGGGCTTCCAAATATCACTTTGCC
Source organism: Macaca nemestrina (assembly GCF_043159975.1). Lineage (NCBI taxonomy): Eukaryota > Metazoa > Chordata > Mammalia > Primates > Cercopithecidae > Macaca > Macaca nemestrina. Next base: position 110,915,495 of record NC_092131.1, on the reverse strand, counting down.
AATTCCACAAGAACTGTCTTAGCGAAAGGCTTGTTGAGGGGAAAGCTGTAACTCTGTGAGATGATTTCACAGAACACAAAGAAGTTTCTCAGAAAGCTTCTTTCTCTTTGTTTTCGGAGGATATTTCCTTTGGCCCTATAGTCTTCAAAGGGATCCGTAATATCTGTTCTCAGATTACACAGAAATAAGGCTAGCAAAGAGATCCACGAAATACAGATGTAATTCTGTGAGATGAATTAACAGAACACTAAGCAGTTTCTCAGAAAGCTTCTTTCCAGATTTCCTCTGAAGATATTTCCGTTTTCAACACAGCCCTCTATGGGCTTCCAAATATCACTTTGCCAATTCCACAAGAACTGTCTTAGCGAAAGGCTTCTTGAGGGGAAAGCTGTAACTCTGTGAGTTGATTTCAAAGAACACAAAGAAGTTTCTCAGAAAGCTTCTTCCTCTTTGTTATCGGAGGATATTTCCTTTGGCCCTATAGTCTTCAAAGGGATCCGAAATATCTGTTCTCAGATTCCACAGAAATAAGGCTAGCAAAGAGATCCACGAAATACAGATGTAACTCTGTGAGATGAATTAACAGAACACTAAGCAGTTTCTCAGAAAGCTTCTTTCCAGATTTCATCTGAGGATATTTCCTTTTTCACCATCGCCCTCTATGGGCTTCCAAATATCACTTTGCCAATTCCACAAGAACTGTCTTAGCGAAAGGCTTCTTGAGGGGAAAGCTGTAACTCTGTGAGTTGATTTCACAGAACACAAAGAAGTTTCTCCGAAAGCTTCTTTCTCTTTGTTATCGGAGGATATTTACTTTGGCCCTATAGTCTTCAAAGGGTTCCGAAATATCTGTTCTCAGATTCCACAGAAATAAGGCTAGCAAAGAGATCCACGAAACACAGATGTAACTCTGTGAGATAAATTAACAGAACACTAAGCAGTTTCTCAGAAAGCTTCTTTCCAGATTTCTTCTGAGGATATTTCCTTTTTCAACATAGCCCTCTATGGGCTTCCAAATATCACTTTGCCAATTCCACAAGAAGTGTCTTAGCGAAAGTCTTCTTGAGGGGAAAGCTGTAACTCTGTCAGATGATTTCACAGAACCCAGGGAAGTTTCTCAGAAAGCTTCTTTCTCTTTGTTATCGGAGGATATTTCTTTGGCCCTATAGTCTTCAAAGGGATCCGAAATATCGGTTCTCAGATTCCACAAAAATAAGGCTAGCAAAGAAATCCACGAAATGCAGATGTAACTCTGTGAGATGAATTAACAGAACACTAATCAGTTTCTCAGAAAGCTTCTTTCCAGATTTCCTCTGAGGATATTTCCTTTTTCAACATAGCCCTCTATGGGCTTCCAAATATCACTTTGCCAATTCCACAAGAACTGTCTTAGCGAAAGGCTTCTTCAGGGAAAAGCTGTAACTCTGTGAGTTGATTTCAAAGAACACAAAGAAGTTTCTCAGAAAGCTTCTTTCTCTTTGTTATCGGAGGATATTTCCTTTGGCCCTATAGTCTTCAAAGGGATGCGAAATATCTGTTCTCAGATTCCACAGAAATAAGGCTAGCAAAGAGTTCCACGAAATACAGATGTAACTCTGTGAGATGAATTAACAGAACACTAAGCAGTTTATCATAAAGCTTCTTTCCAGATTTCATCCGAGGATATTTCCTTTTTCACCATAGCCCTCTATGGGCTTCCAAATATCACTTTGCCAATTCCACAAGAAGTGTCTTAGCGAAAGGCTTCTTGAGGGGAAAGCTGTAACTCTGTCAGATGATTTCACAGAACCCAAAGAAGTTTCTCAGAAAGCTTCTTTCTCCTTGTTATCGGAGGATATTTCCTTTGGCCCTATAGTCTTCAAAGGGATCCGAAATATCTGTTCTCAGATTCCACAGAAATAAGGCTAGCAAAGAGATCCACGAAATACAGATGTAACTCTGAGAGATGAATTAACAGAACACTAAGCAGTTTCTCACAAAGCTTCTTTCCAGATTTGCTCTGAGGATATTTCCTTTTTCAACATAGCCCTCTATGGGCTTCCAAATATCACTTTGCCGATTCCACAAGAACTGTCTTAGCGAAAGGCTTCTTGAGGGGAAAGCTGTAACTCTGTGAGTTGATTTCAAAGAACAAAAAGAAGTTTCTCAGAAAGCTTCTTTCTCTTTGTTATCGGAGGATATTTCCTTTGGCCCTATAGTCTTCAAAGGGATCCCAAATATCTTTTCTCAGATTCCACAGAAATAAGGCAAGCAAAGAGATCGATGAAATACAGATGTAACTCTGTGAGATGAATTAACAGAACACTAAGCAGTTTCTCAGAAAGCTTTTTTCCAGATTTAATCGGAGGATATTTCCTTTTTCAACATAGCCCTCTATGGGCTTCCAAATATCACTTTGCCAATTCCACAAGAACTGTCTTAGCGAAAGGCTTCTTGAGGGGAAAGCTGTAACTCTGTGAGATGATTTCACAGAACACAAAGAAGTTTCTCAGAAAGCTTCTTTCTCTTTGTTATCGGAGGATATTTCCTTTGGCCCTATAGTCTTCAAAGGGATCCGAAATATCTGTTCTCAGATTCCACAGAAATAAGGCTAGCAAAGAGATCCACGAAATACAGATGTAACTCTGTGAGATAAATTAACAGAACACTAAGCAGTTTCTCAGAAAGCTTCTTTCCAGATTTCTTCTGAGGATATTTCCTTTTTCAACATAGCCCTCTAGGGGCTTCCAAATATCACTTTGCCAATTCCACAAGAACTGTCTTAGCGAAAGGCTTCTTGAGGGGAAAGCTGTAACTCTGTGAGTTGATTTCACAGAACACAAAGAAGTTTCTCAGAAAGCTTCTTTCTCTTTGTTAGCGGAGGATATTTCCTTTGGCCCTATAGTCTTCAAAGGGATCCGAAATATCTGTTCTCAGATTCCACGGAAATAAGGCTAGCAAAGAGATCCACGAAATACAGATGTAACTCAGTGAGATGAATTAACAGAACACTAAGCAGTTTCTCATAAAGCTTCTTTCCAGATTTCATCTGAGGATATTTCCTTTTTCACCATAGCCCTCTATGGGCTTCCAAATATCACTTTGCCAATTCCACAAGAAGTGTCTTAGCGAAAGTCTTCTTGAGGGGAAAGCTGTAACTCTGTCAGATGATTTCACCGAACCCAGGGAAGTTTCTCAGAAAGCTTCTTTCTCTTTGTTATCGGAGGATATTTCCTTTGGCCCTAGAGTCTTCAAAGGGATCCGAAATATCTGTTCTCAGATTCCACAGAAATAAGGCTAGCAAAGAAATCCACGAAATACAGATGTAACTCTGTGAGATGAATTAACAGAACACTAAGCAGTTTCTCAGAAAGCTTCTTTCCAGATTTCCTCTGAGGATATTTCCTTTTTCAACATAGCCCTCTATGGGCTTCCAAATATCACTTTGCCAATTAAACAAGAACTGTCTTAGGGAAAGGCTTCTTGAGGGGAAAGCTGTAACTCTGTGAGTTGATTTCAAAGAACACAAAGAAGTTTCTCAGAAAGCTTCTTTCTCTTTGTTATCGGAGGATATTTCCTTTGGCCCTGTAGTCTTCAAAGGGATCCGAAATATCTGTTCTCAGATTCCACAGAAATAAGGCTAGCAAAGAGTTCCACGAAATACAGATGTAACTCTGTGAGATGAATTAGCAGAACACTAAGCAGTTTCTCAGAAAGCTTTTTTCCAGATTTCATCTGAGGATATTTCCGTTTTCAACATAGCCCTCTATGGGCTTCCAAATATCACTTTGCCAATTCCACAAGAACTGTCTTAACGAAAGGTTTCTTGAGGGGAAAGCTGTAACTCTGTGAGTTGATTTCACGGAACACAAAGAAGTTTCTCAGAAAGCTTCTTTCTCTTTGTTATCGGAGGATATTTACTTTGGCCCTATAGTCTTCAAAGGGTTCCGAAATATCTGTTCTCAGATTCCACAGAAATAAGGCTAGCAAAGAGATCCACGAAATACAGATGTAACTCTGTGAGATAAATTAACAGAACACTAAGCAGTTTCTCAGAAAGCTTCTTTCCAGATTTCTTCTGAGGATATTTCCTTTTTCACCATAGCCCTCTATGGGCTTCCAAATATCACTTTGCCAATTCCACAAGAAGTGTCTTAGCGAAAGTCTTCTTGAGGGGAAAGCTGTAACTCTGTGAGTTGATTTCACAGAACACAAAGAAGTTTCTCAGAAAGCTTCTTTCTCTTTGTTAGCGGAGGATATTTCCTTTGGCCCTATAGTCTTCAAAGGGATCCGAAATATCTGTTCTCAGATTCCACGGAAATAAGGCTAGCAAAGAGATCCACGAAATACAGATGTAACTCAGTGAGATGAATTAACAGAACACTAAGCAGTTTCTCATAAAGCTTCTTTCCAGATTTCATCTGAGGATATTTCCTTTTTCACCATAGCCCTCTATGGGCTTCCAAATATCACTTTGCCTATTCCACAAGAAGTGTCTTAGCGAAAGTCTTCTTGAGGGGAAAGCTGTAACTCTGTCAGATGATTTCACCGAACCCAGGGAAGTTTCTCAGAAAGCTTCTTTCTCTTTGTTATCGGAGGATATTTCCTTTGGCCCTAGAGTCTTCAAAGGGATCCGAAATATCTGTTCTCAGATTCCACAGAAATAAGGCTAGCAAAGAAATCCACGAAATACAGATGTAACTCTGTGAGATGAATTAACAGAACACTAAGCAGTTTCTCAGAAAGCTTCTTTCCAGATTTCCTCTGAGGATATTTCCTTTTTCAACATAGCCCTCTATGGGCTTCCAAATATCACTTTGCCAATTAAACAAGAACTGTCTTAGGGAAAGGCTTCTTGAGGGGAAAGCTGTAACTCTGTGAGTTGATTTCAAAGAACACAAAGAAGTTTCTCAGAAAGCTTCTTTCTCTTTGTTATCGGAGGATATTTCCTTTGGCCCTGTAGTCTTCAAAGGGATCCGAAATATCTGTTCTCAGATTCCACAGAAATAAGGCTAGCAAAGAGTTCCACGAAATACAGATGTAACTCTGTGAGATGAATTAGCAGAACACTAAGCAGTTTCTCAGAAAGCTTTTTTCCAGATTTCATCAGAGGATATTTCCGTTTTCAACATAGCCCTCTATGGGCTTCCAAATATCACTTTGCCAATTCCACAAGAACTGTCTTAACGAAAGGTTTCTTGAGGGGAAAGCTGTAACTCTGTGAGTTGATTTCCCAGAACACAAAGAAGTTTCTCAGACAGCTTCTTTCTCTTTGTTATCGGAGGATATTTACTTTGGCCCTATAGTCTTCAAAGGGTTCCGAAATATCTGTTCTCAGATTCCACAGAAATAAGGCTAGCAAAGAGATCCACGAAATACAGATGTAACTCTGTGAGATAAATTAACAGAACACTAAGCAGTTTCTCAGAAAGCTTCTTTCCAGATTTCTTCTGAGGATATTTCCTTTTTCAACATAGCCCTCTATGGGCTTCCAAATATCACTTTGCCAATTCCACAAGAAGTGTCTTAGCGAAAGTCTTCTTGAGGGGAAAGCTGTAACTCTGTCAGATGATTTCACAGAACCCAGGGAAGTTTCTCAGAAAGCTTCTTTCTCTTTTTTATCAGAGGATATTTCTTTGGCCCTATAGTCTTCAAAGGGATCCGAAATATCGGTTCTCAGATTCCACAAAAATAAGGCTAGCAAAGAAATCCACGAAATGCAGATGTAACTCTGTGAGATGAATTAACAGAACACTAATCAGTTTCTCAGAAAGCTTCTTTCCAGATTTCCTCTGAGGATATTTCCTTTTTCAACATAGCCCTCTATGGGCTTCCAAATATCACTTTGCCAATTCCACAAGAACTGTCTTAGCGAAAGGCTTCTTGAGGGGAAAGCTGTAACTCTGTGAGTTGATTTCAAAGAACACAAAGAAGTTACTCAGAAAGCTTCTTTCTCTTTGTTATCGGAGGATATTTCCTTTGGCCCTGTAGTCTTCAAAGGGATCCGAAATATCTGTTCTCAGATTCCACAGAAATAAGGCTAGCAAAGAGTTCCACGAAATACAGATGTAACTCTGTGAGATGAATTAACAGAACACTAAGCAGTTTCTCAGAAAGCTTTTTTCCAGATTTCATATGAGGATATTTCCTTTTTCAACATAGCCCTCTATGGGCTTCCAAATATCACTTTGCCAATTCCACAAGAACTGTCTTAGCGAAAGGCTTGTTGAGGGGAAAGCTGTAACTCGGTGAGATGATTTCACAGAACACAAAGAAGTTTCTCAGAAAGCTTCTTTCTCTTTGTTATCGGAGGATATTTCCTTTGGCCCTATAGTCTTCAAAGGGATCCGAAATATCTGTTCCCAGATTCCACAGAAATAAGGCTAGCAAAGAGATCCACGAAATACATATGTAACTCTGTGAGATGAACTAACAGAACACTAAGCAGTTTCTCAGAAAGCTTCTTTCCAGATTTCATCCGAGGATATTTCCTTTTTCACCATAGCCCTCTATGGGCTTCCAAATATCACTTTGCCAATTCCACAAGAAGTGTCTTTGCGAAAGGCTTCTTGAGGGGAAAGCTGTAACTCTGTCAGATGATTTCACAGAACCCAAAGAAGTTTCTCAGAAATCTTCTTTCTCTTTGTTATCGGAGGATATTTCCTTTGGCCCTATAGTCTTCAAAGGGATCCGAAATATCTGTTCTCAGATTCCACAGAAATAAGGCTAGCAAAGAGATCCACGAAATACAGATGTAACTCTGTGAGATAAATTAACAGAACACTAAGCAGTTTCTCAGAAAGCTTCTTTCCAGATTTCTTCTGAGGATATTTCCTTTTTCACCATCGCCCTCTATGGGCTTCCAAATATCACTTTGCCAATTCCACAAGAACTGTCTTAGCGAAAGGCTTCTTGAGGGGAAAGCTGTAACTCTGTGAGTTGATTTCACAGAACACAAAGAAGTTTCTCAGAAAGCTTCTTTCTCTTTGTTAGCGGAGGATATTTCCTTTGGCCCTATAGTCTTCAAAGGGATCCGAAATATCTGTTCTCAGATTCCACGGAAATAAGGCTAGCAAAGAGATCCACGAAATACAGATGTAACTCAGTGAGATGAATTAACAGAACACTAAGCAGTTTCTCATAAAGCTTCTTTCCAGATTTCATCTGAGGATATTTCCTTTTTCACCATAGCCCTCTATGGGCTTCCAAATATCACTTTGCCAATTCCACAAGAAGTGTCTTAGCGAAAGTCTTCTTGAGGGGAAAGCTGTAACTCTGTCAGATGATTTCACAGAACCCAAAGAAGTTTCTCAGAAAGCTTCTTTCTCTTTGTTATCGGAGGATATTTCCTTTGGCCCTGTAGTCTTCAAAGGGATCCGAAATATCTGTTCTCAGATTCCACAGAAATAAGGCTAGCAAAGAGTTCCACGAAATACAGATGTAACTCTGTGAGATGAATTAACAGAACACTAAGCAGTTTCTCAGAAAGCTTCTTTCCAGATTTCATCTGAGGATATTTCCGTTTTCAACATAGCCCTCTATGGGCTTCCAAATATCACTTTGCCAATTCCACAAGAACTGTCTTAGCGAAAGGCTTCTTGAGGGGAAAGCTGTAACTCTGTGAGTTGATTTCAAAGAACACAAAGAAGTTTCTCAGAAAGCTTCTTCCTCTTTGTTATCGGAGGATATTTCCTTTGGCCCTATAGTCTTCAAAGGGATCCGAAATATCTGTTCTCAGATTCCACAGAAATAAGGCTAGCAAAGAGATCCACGAAATACAGATGTAACTCTGTGAGATGAATTAACAGAACACTAAGCAGTTTCTCAGAAAGCTTCTTTCCAGATTTCATCTGAGGATATTTCCTTTTTCACCATCGCCCTCTATGGGCTTCCAAATATCACTTTGCCAATTCCACAAGAACTGTCTTAGCGAAAGGCTTCTTGAGGGGAAAGCTGTAACTCTGTGAGTTGATTTCACAGAACACAAAGAAGTTTCTCCGAAAGCTTCTTTCTCTTTGTTATCGGAGGATATTTACTTTGGCCCTATAGTCTTCAAAGGGTTCCGAAATATCTGTTCTCAGATTCCACAGAAATAAGGCTAGCAAAGAGATCCACGAAATACAGATGTAACTCTGTGAGATAAATTAACAGAACACTAAGCAGTTTCTCAGAAAGCTTCTTTCCAGATTTCCTCTGAGGATATTTCCTTTTTCAACATAGCCCTCTATGGGCTTCCAAATATCACTTTGCCAATTCCACAAGAACTGTCTTAACGAAAGTCTTCTTGAGGGGAAAGCTGTAACTCTGTGAGTTGATTTCACAGAACACAAAGAAGTTTCTCAGAAAGCTTCTTTCTCTTTGTTATCGGAGGATATTTCCTTTGGCCCTATAGTCTTCAAAGGGATCCGAAATATCTGTTCTCAGATTCCACGGAAATAAGGCTAGCAAAGAGATCCACGAAATACAGATGTAACTCAGTGAGATGAATTAACAGAACACTAAGCAGTTTCTCAGAAAGCTTCTTTCCAAATTTCATCTGAGGATATTTCCTTTTTCACCATCGCCCTCTATGGGCTTCCAAATATCACTTTGCCAATTCCACAAGAACTGTCTTAACGAAAGGCTTCTTGAGGGGAAAGCTGTAACTCTGTGAGTTGATTTCCCAGAACACAAAGAAGTTTCTCAGAAAGCTTCTTTCTCTTTGTTATCGGAGGATATTTACTTTGGCCCTATAGTCTTCAAAGGGTTCCGAAATATCTGTTCTCAGATTCCACAGAAATAAGGCTAGCAAAGAGATCCACGAAACACAGATGTAACTCTGTGAGATAAATTAACAGAACACTAAGCAGTTTCTCAGAAAGCTTCTTTCCAGATTTCTTCTGAGGATATTTCCTTTTTCAACATAGCCCTCTATGGGCTTCCAAATATCACTTTGCCAATTCCACAAGAAGTGTCTTAGCGAAAGTCTTCTTGAGGGGAAAGCTGTAACTCTGTCAGATGATTTCACAGAACCCAGGGAAGTTTCTCAGAAAGCTTCTTTCTCTTTGTTATCGGAGGATATTTCTTTGGCCCTATAGTCTTCAAAGGGATCCGAAATATCGGTTCTCAGATTCCACAAAAATAAGGCTAGCAAAGAAATCCACGAAATGCAGATGTAACTCTGTGAGATGAATTAACAGAACACTAATCAGTTTCTCAGAAAGCTTCTTTCCAGATTTCCTCTGAGGATATTTCCTTTTTCAACATAGCCCTCTATGGGCTTCCAAATATCACTTTGCCAATTCCACAAGAACTGTCTTAGCGAAAGGCTTCTTCAGGGAAAAGCTGTAACTCTGTGAGTTGATTTCAAAGAACACAAAGAAGTTTCTCAGAAAGCTTCTTTCTCTTTGTTATCGGAGGATATTTCCTTTGGCCCTATAGTCTTCAAAGGGATGCGAAATATCTGTTCTCAGATTCCACAGAAATAAGGCTAGCAAAGAGTTCCACGAAATACAGATGTAACTCTGTGAGATGAATTAACAGAACACTAAGCAGTTTATCATAAAGCTTCTTTCCAGATTTCATCCGAGGATATTTCCTTTTTCACCATAGCCCTCTATGGGCTTCCAAATATCACTTTGCCAATTCCACAAGAAGTGTCTTAGCGAAAGGCTTCTTGAGGGGAAAGCTGTAACTCTGTCAGATGATTTCACAGAACCCAAAGAAGTTTCTCAGAAAGCTTCTTTCTCCTTGTTATCGGAGGATATTTCCTTTGGCCCTATAGTCTTCAAAGGGATCCGAAATATCTGTTCTCAGATTCCACAGAAATAAGGCTAGCAAAGAGATCCACGAAATACAGATGTAACTCTGAGAGATGAATTAACAGAACACTAAGCAGTTTCTCACAAAGCTTCTTTCCAGATTTGCTCTGAGGATATTTCCTTTTTCAACATAGCCCTCTATGGGCTTCCAAATATCACTTTGCCGATTCCACAAGAACTGTCTTAGCGAAAGGCTTCTTGAGGGGAAAGCTGTAACTCTGTGAGTTGATTTCAAAGAACAAAAAGAAGTTTCTCAGAAAGCTTCTTTCTCTTTGTTATCGGAGGATATTTCCTTTGGCCCTATAGTCTTCAAAGGGATCCCAAATATCTTTTCTCAGATTCCACAGAAATAAGGCAAGCAAAGAGATCGATGAAATACAGATGTAACTCTGTGAGATGAATTAACAGAACACTAAGCAGTTTCTCAGAAAGCTTTTTTCCAGATTTAATCGGAGGATATTTCCTTTTTCAACATAGCCCTCTATGGGCTTCCAAATATCACTTTGCCAATTCCACAAGAACTGTCTTAGCGAAAGGCTTCTTGAGGGGAAAGCTGTAACTCTGTGAGATGATTTCACAGAACACAAAGAAGTTTCTCAGAAAGCTTCTTTCTCTTTGTTATCGGAGGATATTTCCTTTGGCCCTATAGTCTTCAAAGGGATCCGAAATATCTGTTCTCAGATTCCACAGAAATAAGGCTAGCAAAGAGATCCACGAAATACAGATGTAACTCTGTGAGATAAATTAACAGAACACTAAGCAGTTTCTCAGAAAGCTTCTTTCCAGATTTCTTCTGAGGATATTTCCTTTTTCAACATAGCCCTCTAGGGGCTTCCAAATATCACTTTGCCAATTCCACAAGAACTGTCTTAGCGAAAGGCTTCTTGAGGGGAAAGCTGTAACTCTGTGAGTTGATTTCACAGAACACAAAGAAGTTTCTCAGAAAGCTTCTTTCTCTTTGTTAGCGGAGGATATTTCCTTTGGCCCTATAGTCTTCAAAGGGATCCGAAATATCTGTTCTCAGATTCCACGGAAATAAGGCTAGCAAAGAGATCCACGAAATACAGATGTAACTCAGTGAGATGAATTAACAGAACACTAAGCAGTTTCTCATAAAGCTTCTTTCCAGATTTCATCTGAGGATATTTCCTTTTTCACCATAGCCCTCTATGGGCTTCCAAATATCACTTTGCCAATTCCACAAGAAGTGTCTTAGCGAAAGTCTTCTTGAGGGGAAAGCTGTAACTCTGTCAGATGATTTCACCGAACCCAGGGAAGTTTCTCAGAAAGCTTCTTTCTCTTTGTTATCGGAGGATATTTCCTTTGGCCCTAGAGTCTTCAAAGGGATCCGAAATATCTGTTCTCAGATTCCACAGAAATAAGGCTAGCAAAGAAATCCACGAAATACAGATGTAACTCTGTGAGATGAATTAACAGAACACTAAGCAGTTTCTCAGAAAGCTTCTTTCCAGATTTCCTCTGAGGATATTTCCTTTTTCAACATAGCCCTCTATGGGCTTCCAAATATCACTTTGCCAATTAAACAAGAACTGTCTTAGGGAAAGGCTTCTTGAGGGGAAAGCTGTAACTCTGTGAGTTGATTTCAAAGAACACAAAGAAGTTTCTCAGAAAGCTTCTTTCTCTTTGTTATCGGAGGATATTTCCTTTGGCCCTGTAGTCTTCAAAGGGATCCGAAATATCTGTTCTCAGATTCCACAGAAATAAGGCTAGCAAAGAGTTCCACGAAATACAGATGTAACTCTGTGAGATGAATTAGCAGAACACTAAGCAGTTTCTCAGAAAGCTTTTTTCCAGATTTCATCTGAGGATATTTCCGTTTTCAACATAGCCCTCTATGGGCTTCCAAATATCACTTTGCCAATTCCACAAGAACTGTCTTAACGAAAGGTTTCTTGAGGGGAAAGCTGTAACTCTGTGAGTTGATTTCACGGAACACAAAGAAGTTTCTCAGAAAGCTTCTTTCTCTTTGTTATCGGAGGATATTTACTTTGGCCCTATAGTCTTCAAAGGGTTCCGAAATATCTGTTCTCAGATTCCACAGAAATAAGGCTAGCAAAGAGATCCACGAAATACAGATGTAACTCTGTGAGATAAATTAACAGAACACTAAGCAGTTTCTCAGAAAGCTTCTTTCCAGATTTCTTCTGAGGATATTTCCTTTTTCACCATAGCCCTCTATGGGCTTCCAAATATCACTTTGCCAATTCCACAAGAAGTGTCTTAGCGAAAGTCTTCTTGAGGGGAAAGCTGTAACTCTGTGAGTTGATTTCACAGAACACAAAGAAGTTTCTCAGAAAGCTTCTTTCTCTTTGTTAGCGGAGGATATTTCCTTTGGCCCTATAGTCTTCAAAGGGATCCGAAATATCTGTTCTCAGATTCCACGGAAATAAGGCTAGCAAAGAGATCCACGAAATACAGATGTAACTCAGTGAGATGAATTAACAGAACACTAAGCAGTTTCTCATAAAGCTTCTTTCCAGATTTCATCTGAGGATATTTCCTTTTTCACCATAGCCCTCTATGGGCTTCCAAATATCACTTTGCCTATTCCACAAGAAGTGTCTTAGCGAAAGTCTTCTTGAGGGGAAAGCTGTAACTCTGTCAGATGATTTCACCGAACCCAGGGAAGTTTCTCAGAAAGCTTCTTTCTCTTTGTTATCGGAGGATATTTCCTTTGGCCCTAGAGTCTTCAAAGGGATCCGAAATATCTGTTCTCAGATTCCACAGAAATAAGGCTAGCAAAGAAATCCACGAAATACAGATGTAACTCTGTGAGATGAATTAACAGAACACTAAGCAGTTTCTCAGAAAGCTTCTTTCCAGATTTCCTCTGAGGATATTTCCTTTTTCAACATAGCCCTCTATGGGCTTCCAAATATCACTTTGCCAATTAAACAAGAACTGTCTTAGGGAAAGGCTTCTTGAGGGGAAAGCTGTAACTCTGTGAGTTGATTTCAAAGAACACAAAGAAGTTTCTCAGAAAGCTTCTTTCTCTTTGTTATCGGAGGATATTTCCTTTGGCCCTGTAGTCTTCAAAGGGATCCGAAATATCTGTTCTCAGATTCCACAGAAATAAGGCTAGCAAAGAGTTCCACGAAATACAGATGTAACTCTGTGAGATGAATTAGCAGAACACTAAGCAGTTTCTCAGAAAGCTTTTTTCCAGATTTCATCAGAGGATATTTCCGTTTTCAACATAGCCCTCTATGGGCTTCCAAATATCACTTTGCCAATTCCACAAGAACTGTCTTAACGAAAGGTTTCTTGAGGGGAAAGCTGTAACTCTGTGAGTTGATTTCCCAGAACACAAAGAAGTTTCTCAGACAGCTTCTTTCTCTTTGTTATCGGAGGATATTTACTTTGGCCCTATAGTCTTCAAAGGGTTCCGAAATATCTGTTCTCAGATTCCACAGAAATAAGGCTAGCAAAGAGATCCACGAAATACAGATGTAACTCTGTGAGATAAATTAACAGAACACTAAGCAGTTTCTCAGAAAGCTTCTTTCCAGATTTCTTCTGAGGATATTTCCTTTTTCAACATAGCCCTCTATGGGCTTCCAAATATCACTTTGCCAATTCCACAAGAAGTGTCTTAGCGAAAGTCTTCTTGAGGGGAAAGCTGTAACTCTGTCAGATGATTTCACAGAACCCAGGGAAGTTTCTCAGAAAGCTTCTTTCTCTTTTTTATCAGAGGATATTTCTTTGGCCCTATAGTCTTCAAAGGGATCCGAAATATCGGTTCTCAGATTCCACAAAAATAAGGCTAGCAAAGAAATCCACGAAATGCAGATGTAACTCTGTGAGATGAATTAACAGAACACTAATCAGTTTCTCAGAAAGCTTCTTTCCAGATTTCCTCCGGATATTTCCTTTTTCAACATAGCCCTCTATGGGCTTCCAAATATCACTTTGCCAATTCCACAAGAACTGTCTTAGCGAAAGGCTTCTTGAGGGGAAAGCTGTAACTCTGTGAGTTGATTTCAAAGAACACAAAGAAGTTACTCAGAAAGCTTCTTTCTCTTTGTTATCGGAGGATATTTCCTTTGGCCCTGTAGTCTTCAAAGGGATCCGAAATATCTGTTCTCAGATTCCACAGAAATAAGGCTAGCAAAGAGTTCCACGAAATACAGATGTAACTCTGTGAGATGAATTAACAGAACACTAAGCAGTTTCTCAGAAAGCTTTTTTCCAGATTTCATATGAGGATATTTCCTTTTTCAACATAGCCCTCTATGGGCTTCCAAATATCACTTTGCCAATTCCACAAGAACTGTCTTAGCGAAAGGCTTGTTGAGGGGAAAGCTGTAACTCGGTGAGATGATTTCACAGAACACAAAGAAGTTTCTCAGAAAGCTTCTTTCTCTTTGTTATCGGAGGATATTTCCTTTGGCCCTATAGTCTTCAAAGGGATCCGAAATATCTGTTCCCAGATTCCACAGAAATAAGGCTAGCAAAGAGATCCACGAAATACATATGTAACTCTGTGAGATGAACTAACAGAACACTAAGCAGTTTCTCAGAAAGCTTCTTTCCAGATTTCATCCGAGGATATTTCCTTTTTCACCATAGCCCTCTATGGGCTTCCAAATATCACTTTGCCAATTCCACAAGAAGTGTCTTTGCGAAAGGCTTCTTGAGGGGAAAGCTGTAACTCTGTCAGATGATTTCACAGAACCCAAAGAAGTTTCTCAGAAAGCTTCTTTCTCTTTGTTATCGGAGGATATTTCCTTTGGCCCTATAGTCTTCAAAGGGATCCGAAATATCTGTTCTCAGATTCCACAGAAATAAGGCTAGCAAAGAGATCCACGAAATACAGATGTAACTCTGTGAGATAAATTAACAGAACACTAAGCAGTTTCTCAGAAAGCTTCTTTCCAGATTTCTTCTGAGGATATTTCCTTTTTCACCATCGCCCTCTATGGGCTTCCAAATATCACTTTGCCAATTCCACAAGAACTGTCTTAGCGAAAGGCTTCTTGAGGGGAAAGCTGTAACTCTGTGAGTTGATTTCACAGAACACAAAGAAGTTTCTCAGAAAGCTTCTTTCTCTTTGTTAGCGGAGGATATTTCCTTTGGCCCTATAGTCTTCAAAGGGATCCGAAATATCTGTTCTCAGATTCCACGGAAATAAGGCTAGCAAAGAGATCCACGAAATACAGATGTAACTCAGTGAGATGAATTAACAGAACACTAAGCAGTTTCTCATAAAGCTTCTTTCCAGATTTCATCTGAGGATATTTCCTTTTTCACCATAGCCCTCTATGGGCTTCCAAATATCACTTTGCCAATTCCACAAGAAGTGTCTTAGCGAAAGTCTTCTTGAGGGGAAAGCTGTAACTCTGTCAGATGATTTCACAGAACCCAAAGAAGTTTCTCAGAAAGCTTCTTTCTCTTTGTTATCGGAGGATATTTCCTTTGGCCCTGTAGTCTTCAAAGGGATCCGAAATATCTGTTCTCAGATTCCACAGAAATAACGCTAGCAAAGAGTTCCACGAAATACAGATGTAACTCTGTGAGATGAATTAACAGAACACTAAGCAGTTTCTCAGAAAGCTTTTTTCCAGATTTCATCTGAGGATATTTCCGTTTTCAACATAGCCCTCTATGGGCTTCCAAATATCACTTTGCCAATTCCACAAGAACTTTCTTAGCGAAAGGCTTGTTGAGGGGAAAGCTGTAACTCTGTGAGATGATTTCACAGACACAAAGAAGTTTCTCAGAAAGCTTCTTTCTCTTTGTTTTCGGACGATATTTCCTTTGGCCCAATAGTCTTCAAAGGGATCCGAAATATCTGTTCTCAGATTACACAGAAATAAGGCTAGCAAAGAGATCCAGGAAATACAGATGTAATTCTGTGAGATGAATTAACAGAACACTAAGCAGTTTCTCAGAAAGCTTCTTTCCAGATTTCCTCTGAGGATATTTCCGTTTTCAACACAGCCCTCTATGGGCTTCCAAATATCACTTTGCCAATTCCACAAGAACTGTCTTAGCGAAAGGCTTCTTGAGGGGAAAGCTGTAACTCTGTGAGTTGATTTCACAGAACACAAAGAAGTTTCTCAGAAAGCTTCTTTCTCTTTGTTATCGGAGGATATTTCCTTTGGCCCTATAGTCTTCAAAGGGATCCGAAATATCTGTTCTCAGATTCCACGGAAATAAGGCTAGCAAAGAGATCCACGAAATACAGATGTAACTCAGTGAGATGAATTAACAGAACACTAAGCAGTTTCTCAGAAAGCTTCTTTCCAAATTTCATCTGAGGATATTTCCTTTTTCACCATCGCCCTCTATGGGCTTCCAAATATCACTTTGCCAATTCCACAAGAACTGTCTTAGCGAAAGGCTTCTTGAGGGGAAAGCTGTAACTCTGTGAGTTGATTTCACAGAACACAAAGAAGTTTCTCCGAAAGCTTCTTTCTCTTTGTTATCGGAGGATATTTACTTTGGCCCTATAGTCTTCAAAGGGTTCCGAAATATCTGTTCTCAGATTCCACAGAAATAAGGCTAGCAAAGAGATCCACGAAATACAGATGTAACTCTGTGAGATAAATTAACAGAACACTAAGCAGTTTCTCAGAAAGCTTCTTTCCAGATTTCCTCTGAGAATATTTCCTTTTTCAACATAGCCCTCTATGGGCTTCCAAATATCACTTTGCCAATTCCACAAGAACTGTCTTAGCGAAAGTCTTCTTGAGGGGAAAGCTGTAACTCTGTGAGTTGATTTCACAGAACACAAAGAAGTTTCTCAGAAAGCTTCTTTCTCTTTGTTATCGGAGGATATTTCCTTTGGCCCTATATTCTTCAAAGGGATCCGAAATATCTGTTCTCAGATTCCACGGAAATAAGGCTAGCAAAGAGATCCACGAAATACAGATGTAACTCAGTGAGATGAATTAACAGAACACTAAGCAGTTTCTCATAAAGCTTCTTTCCAGATTTCATCTGAGGATATTTCCTTTTTCACCATAGCCCTCTATGGGCTTCCAAATATCACTTTGCCCATTCCACAAGAAGTGTCTTAGCGAAACTCTTCTTGAGGGGAAAGCTGTAACTCTGTCAGATGATTTCACAGAACCCAGGGAAGTTTCTCAGAAAGCTTCTTTCTCTTTGTTATCGGAGGATATTTCCTTTGGCCCTATAGTCTTCAAAGGGATCCGAAATATCTGTTCTCAGATTCCACAGAAATAAGGCTAGCAAAGAAATCCACGAAATACAGATGTAACTCTGTGAGATGAATTAACAGAACACTAATCAGTTTCTCAGAAAGCTTCTTTCCAGTTTTCCTCTGAGGATATTTACTTTTTCAACATAGCCCTCTATGGGCTTCCAAATATCACTTTGCCAATTCCACAAGAACTGTCTTAGCGAAAGGCTTCTTCAGGGGAAAGCTATAACTCTGTGAGTTGATTTCAAAGAACACAAAGAAGTTTCTCAGAAAGCTTCTTTCTCTTTCTTAACGGAGGATATTTCCTTTGGCCCTGTAGTCTTCAAAGGGATCCGAAATATCTGTTCTCAGATTCCACAGAAATAGGGGTAGCAAAGAGTTCCACGAAATACAGATGTAACTCTGTGAGATGAATTAACAGAACACTAAGCAGTTTCTCAGAAAGCTTTTTTCCAGATTTCCTCTGAGGATATTTCCTTTTTCACCATAGCCCTCTATGGGCTTCCAAATATCACTTTGCCAATTCCACAAGAACTGTCTTAGCGAAAGGCTTGTTGAGGGAAAGCTGTAACTCTGTGAGATGATTTCACAGAACACAAAGAAGTTTCTCAGAAAGCTTCTTTCTCTTTGTTATCGGAGGATATTTCCTTTGGCCCTAGAGTCTTCAAAGGGATCCGAAATATCTGTTCTCAGATTCCACAGAAATAAGGCTAGCAAAGAGATCCACGAAATACAGATGTAACTCTGTGAGATGAATTAACAGAACACTAAGCAGTTTCTCAGAAAGCTTCTTTCCAGATTTCTTCTGAGGATATTTCCTTTTTCACCATAGCCCTCTATGGGCTTCCAAATATCACTTTGCCAATTCCACAAGAACTGTCTTAGCGAAAGGCTTCTTGAGGGGAAAGCTGTAACTCTGTGAGTTGATTTCACAGAACACAAAGAAGTTTCTCAGAAAGCTTCTTTCTCTTTGTTATCGGAGGATATTTCCTTTGGCCCTATAGTCTTCAAAGGGTTCCGAAATATCTGTTCTCAGATTCCACAGAAATAAGGCTAGCAAAGAGATCCACGAAATACAGATGTAACTCTGTGAGATAAATTAACAGAACACTAAGCAGTTTCTCAGAAAGCTTCTTTCCAGATTTCCTCTGAGGATATTTCCTTTTTCACCATAGCCCTCTATGGGCTTCCAAATATCACTTTGCCAATTCCACAAGAAGTGTCTTAGCGAAAGGCTTCTTGAGGGGAAATCTGTAACTCTGTCAGATGATTTCACAGAACCCAAAGAAGTTTCTCAGAAAGCTTATTTCTCTTTGTTTTCGGAGGATATTTCCTTTGGCCCTATAGTCTTCAAAGGGATCCGAAATATCTGTTCTCAGATTACACAGAAATAAGGCAAGCAAAGAGATCCACGAAATACAGATGTAATTCTGTGAGATGAATTAACAGAACACTAAGCAGTTTCTCAGAAAGCTTCTTTCCAGATTTCCTCTGAGGATATTTCCGTTTTCAACATAGCCCTCTATGGGCTTCCAAATATCACTTTGCCAATTCCACAAGAACTGTCTTAGCGAAAGGCTTCTTGAGGGGAAAGCTGTAACTCTGTGAGATGATTTCAAAGAACACAAAGAAGTTTCTCAGAAAGCTTCTTTCTCTTTGTTATCGGAGGATATTTCCTTTGGCCCTATAGTCTTCAAAGGGATCAGAAATATGTGTTCTCAGATTCCACAGAAATAAGGCTAGCAAAGAGATCCACGAAATACAGATGTAACTCTGTGAGATGAATTAACAGAACACTAAGCAGTTTCTCAGAAAGCTTCTTTCCAGAATTCATCTGAGGATATTTCCTTTTTCACCATAGCCCTCTATGGGCTTCCAAATATCACTTTGCCAATTCCACAAGAACTGTCTTAGCGAAAGGCTTCCTGAGGGGAAAGCTGTAACTCTGTGAGTTGATTTCACAGAACACAAAGAAGTTTCTCCGAAAGCTTCTTTCTCTTTGTTATCGGAGGATATTTCCTTTGGCCCTATAGTCTTCAAAGGGTTCCGAAATATCTGTTCTCAGATTCCACAGAAATAAGGCTAACAAAGAGATCCACGAAATACAGATGTAACTCTGTGAGATAAATTAACAGAACACTAAGCAGTTTCTCAGAAAGCTTCTTTCCAGATTTCCTCTGAGGATATTTCCTTTTTCACCATAGCCCTCTATGGGCTTCCAAATATCACTTTGCCAATTCCACAAGAACTGTCTTAGCGAAAGGCTTCTTGAGGGGAAAGCTGTAACTCTGTGAGTTGATTTCACAGAACACAAAGAAGTTTCTCAGAAAGCTTCTTTCTCTTTGTTATCGGAGGATATTTCCTTTGGCCCTAGAGTCTTCAAAGGGATCCGAAATATCTGTTCTCAGATTCCACAGAAATAAGGCTAGCAAAGAGATCCACGAAATACAGATGTAACTCTGTGAGATGAATTAACAGAACACTAAGCAGTTTCTCATAAAGCTTCTTTCAAGATTTCATCTGAGGATATTTCCTTTTTCACCATAGCCCTCTATGGGCTTCCAAATATCACTTTGCCAATTCCACAAGAAGTGTCTTAGCGAAAGGCTTCTTGAGGGGAAAGCTGTAACTCTGTCAGATGATTTCACAGAACCCAAAGAAGTTTCTCAGAAAGCTTCTTTCTCTTTGTTATCGGAGGATATTTCCTTTGGCCCTATAGTCTTCAAAGGGATCCGAAATATCTGTTCTCAGATTCCACAGAAATAAGGCTAGCAAAGAGATCCACGAAATACAGATGTAACTCTGAGAGATGAATTAACAGAACACTAAGCAGTTTCTCACAAAGCTTCTTTCCAGATTTGCTCTGAGGATATTTCCTTTTTCAACATAGCCCTCTATGGGCTTCCAAATATCACTTTGCCAATTAAACAAGAACTGTCTTAGGGAAAGGCTTCTTGAGGGGAAAGCTGTAACTCTGTGTGTTGATTTCAAAGAACACAAAGAAGTTTCTCAGAAAGCTTCTTTCTCTTTGTTATCGGAGGATATTTCCTTTGGCCCTGTAGTCTTCAAAGGGATCCGAAATATCTGTTCTCAGATTCCACAGAAATAAGGCTGGCAAAGAGTTCCACGAAATACAGATGTAACTCTGTGAGATGAATTAGCAGAACACTAAGCAGTTTCTCAGAAAGCTTTTTTCCAGATTTCATCTGAGGATATTTCCGTTTTCAACATAGCCCTCTATGGGCTTCCAAATATCACTTTGCCAATTCCACAAGAACTGTCTTAGCGAAAGGCTTGTTGAGGGGAAAGCTGTAACTCTGTGAGATGATTTCACAGAACACAAAGAAGTTTCTCAGAAAGCTTCTTTCTCTTTGTTTTCGGAGGATATTTCCTTTGGCCCTATAGTCTTCAAAGGGATCCGAAATATCTGTTCTCAGATTACACAGAAATAAGGCTAGCAAAGAGATCCACGAAATACAGATGTAATTCTGTGAGATGAATTAACAGAACACTAAGCAGTTTCTCAGAAAGCTTCTTTCCAGATTTCCTCTGAGGATATTTCCGTTTTCAACACAGCCCTCTATGGGCTTCGAAATATCACTTTGCCAATTCCACAAGAACTGTCTTAGCGAAAGGCTTCTTGAGGGGAAAGCTGTAACTCTGTGAGTTGATTTCAAAGAACACAAAGAAGTTTCTCAGAAAGCTTCTTCCTCTTTGTTATCGGAGGATATTTCCTTTGGCCCTATAGTCTTCAAAGGGATCCGAAATATCTGTTCTCAGATTCCACAGAAATAAGGCTAGCAAAGAGATCCACGAAATACAGATGTAACTCTGTGAGATGAATTAACAGAACACTAAGCAGTTTCTCAGAAAGCTTCTTTCCAGATTTCATCTGAGGATATTTCCTTTTTCACCATCGCCCTCTATGGGCTTCCAAATATCACTTTGCCAATTCCACAAGAACTGTCTTAGCGAAAGGCTTCTTGAGGGGAAAGCTGTAACTCTGTGAGTTGATTTCACAGAACACAAAGAAGTTTCTCCGAAAGCTTCTTTCTCTTTGTTATCGGAGGATATTTACTTTGGCCCTATAGTCTTCAAAGGGTTCCGAAATATCTGTTCTCAGATTCCACAGAAATAAGGCTAGCAAAGAGATCCACGAAATACAGATGTAACTCTGTGAGATAAATTAACAGAACACTAATCAGTTTCTCAGAAAGCTTCTTTCCAGATTTCCTCTGAGGATATTTCCTTTTTCAACATAGCCCTCTATGGGCTTCCAAATATCACTTTGCCAATTCCACAAGAACTGTCTTAGCGAAAGGCTTCTTGAGGGGAAAGCTGTAACTCTGTGAGTTGATTTCAAAGAACACAAAGAAGTTTCTCAGAAAGCTTCTTTCTCTTTGTTATCGGAGGATATTTCCTTTGGCCCTGTAGTCTTCAAAGGGATCCGAAATATCTGTTCTCAGATTCCACAGAAATAAGGCTAGCAAAGAGATCCACGAAATACAGATGTAACTCTGTGAGATGAATTAACAGAACACTAAGCAGTTTCTCAGAAAGCTTTTTTCCAGATTTCATCTGAGGATATTTCCTTTTTCACCATAGCCCTCTATGGGCTTCCAAATATCACTTTGCCAGTTCCACAAGAACTGTCTTAGCGAAAGGCTTGTTGAGGGGAAAGCTGTAACTCGGTGAGATGATTTCACAGAACACAAAGAAGTTTCTCAGAAAGCTTCTTTCTCTTTGTTATCGGAGGATATTTCCTTTGGCCCTATAGTCTTCAAAGGGATCCGAAATATCTGTTCTCAGATTCCACAGAAATAAGGCTAGCAAAGAGATCCACGAAATACAGATGTAACTCTGTGAGATGAACTAACAGAACACTAAGCAGATTCTCAGAAAGCTTCTTTCCAGATTTCCTCTGAGGATATTTCCTTTTTCACCGTAGCCCTCTATGGGCTTCCAAATATCACTTTGTCAATTCCACAAAAACTGTCTTAGCGAAAGGCTTCTTGAGGGGAAAGCTGTAACTCTGTGAGTTGATTTCACAGAACACAAAGAAGTTTCTCAGAAAGCTTCTTTCTCTTTGTTATCGGAGGATATTTCCTTTGGCCTTATAGTCTTCAAAGGGATCCGAAATATCTGTTCTCAGATTCCACAGAAATAAGGCTAGCATAGAGATCCCCGAAATACAGATGTAACTCTGTGAGATGAATTAACAGAACACTAAGCAGTTTATCATAAACCTTCTTTCCAGATTTCATCCGAGGATATTTCCTTTTTCACCATAGCCCTCTATGGGCTTCCAAATATCACTTTGCCAATTCCACAAGAAGTGTCTTAGCGAAAGGCTTCTTGAGGGGAAAGCTGTAACTCTGTCAGATGATTTCACAGAACCCAAAGAAGTTTCTCAGAAAGCTTCCTTCTCTTTTTTATCGGAGGATATTTCCTTTGGCCCTATAGTCTTCAAAGGGATCCGAAATATCTGTTCTCAGATTCCACAGAAATAAGGCTAGCAAAGAGATCCACGAAATACAGATGTAACTCTGAGAGATGAATTAACAGAACACTAAGCAGTTTCTCACAAAGCTTCTTTCCAGATTTGCTCTGAGGATATTTCCTTTTTCAACATAGCCCTCTATGGGCTTCCAAATATCACTTTGCCGATTCCACAAGAACTGTCTTAGCGAAAGGCTTCTTGAGGGGAAAGCTGTAACTCTGTGAGTTGATTTCAAAGAACACAAAGAAGTTTCTCAGAAAGCTTCTTTCTCTTTGTTATCGGAGGATATTTCCTTTGGCCCTATAGTCTTCAAAGGGATCCCAAATATCTTTTCTCAGATTCCACAGAAATAAGGCAAGCAAAGAGATCGATGAAATACAGATGTAACTCTGTGAGATGAATTAACAGAACACTAAGCAGTTTCTCAGAAAGCTTTTTTCCAGATTTAATCGGAGGATATTTCCTTTTTCAACATAGCCCTCTACGGGCTTCCAAATATCACTTTGCCAATTCCACAAGAAATGTCTTAGCGAAAGGCTTGTTGAGGGGAAAGCTGTAACTCTGTGAGATGATTTCACAGAACACAAAGAAGTTTCTCAGAAAGCTTCTTTCTCTTTGTTATCGGAGGATATTTCCTTTGGCCCTATAGTCTTCAAAGCGATCCGAAATATCTGTTCTCAGATTCCACGGAAATAAGGCTAGCAAAGAGATCCACGAAATACAGATGTAACTCAGTGAGATGAATTAACAGAACACTAAGCAGTTTCTCATAAAGCTTCTTTCCAGATTTCATCTGAGGATATTTCCTTTTTCACCATAGCCCTCTATGGGCTTCCAAATATCACTTTGCTAATTCCACAAGAAGTGTCTTAGCGAAAGTCTTCTTGAGGGGAAAGCTGTAACTCTGTCAGATGATTTCACAGAACCCAGGGAAGTTTCTCAGAAAGCTTCTTTCTCTTTGTTATCGGAGGATATTTCCTTTGGCCCTATAGTCTTCAAAGGGATCCGAAATATCTGTTCTCAGATTCCACAGAAATAAGGCTAGCAAAGAAATCCACGAAATACAGATGTAACTCTGTGAGATGAATTAACAGAACACTAAGCAGTTTCTCAGAAAGCTTCTTTCCAGATTTCCTCTGAGGATATTTCCTTTTTCAACATAGCCCTCTATGGGCTTCCAAATATCATTTTGCCAATTAAACAAGAACTGTCTTAGGGAAAGGCTTCTTGAGGGGAAAGCTGTAACTCTGTGTGTTGATTTCAAAGAACACAAAGAAGTTTCTCAGAAAGCTTCTTTCTCTTTGTTATCGGAGGATATTTCCTTTGGCCCTGTAGTCTTCAAAGGGATCCGAAATATCTGTTCTCAGATTCCACAGAAATAAGGCTAGAAAAGAATTCCACGAAATACAGATGTAACTCTGTGAGATGAATTAACAGAACACTAAGCAGTTTCTCAGAAAGCTTTTTTCCAGATTTCATCTGAGGATATTTCCGTTTTCAACATAGCCCTCTATGGGCTTCCAAATATCACTTTGCCAATTCCACAAGAACTGTCTTAGCGAAAGGCTTGTTGAGGGGAAAGCTGTAACTCTGTGAGATGATTTCACAGAACACAAAGAAGTTTCTCAGAAAGCTTCTTTCTCTTTGTTTTCGGAGGATATTTCCTTTGGCCCTATAGTCTTCAAAGGGATCCGAAATATCTGTTCTCAGATTACACAGAAATAAGGCTAGCAAAGAGATCCACGAAATACAGATGTAATTCTGTGAGATGAATTAACAGAACACTAAGCAGTTTCTCAGAAAGCTTCTTTCCAGATTTCCTCTGAGGATATTTCCGTTTTCAACACAGCCCTCTATGGGCTTCCAAATATCACTTTGCCAATTCCACAAGAACTGTCTTAGCGAAAGGCTTCTTGAGGGGAAAGCTGTAACTCTGTGAATTGATTTCAAAGAACACAAAGAAGTTTCTCAGAAAGCTTCTTCCTCTTTGTTATCGGAGGATATTTCCTTTGGCCCTATAGTCTTCAAAGGGATCCGAAATATCTATTCTCAGATTCCACAGAAATAAGGCTAGCAAAGAGATCCACGAAATACAGATGTAACTCTGTGAGATGAATTAACAGAACACTAAGCAGTTTCTCAGAAAGCTTCTTTCCAGATTTCATCTGAGGATATTTCCTTTTTCACCATCGCCCTCTATGGGCTTCCAAATATCACTTTGCCAATTCCACAAGAACTGTCTTAGCGAAAGGCTTCTTGAGGGGAAAGCTGTAACTCTGTGAGTTGATTTCACAGAACACAAAGAAGTTTCTCCGAAAGCTTCTTTCTCTTTGTTATCGGAGGATATTTACTTTGGCCCTATAGTCTTCAAAGGGTTCCGAAATATCTGTTCTCAGATTCCACAGAAATAAGGCTAGCAAAGAGATCCACGAAATACAGATGTAACTCTGTGAGATAAATTAACAGAACACTAAGCAGTTTCTCAGAAAGCTTCTTTCCAGATTTCCTCTGAGGATATTTCCTTTTTCAACATAGCCCTCTATGGGCTTCCAAATATCACTTTGCCAATTCCACAAGAACTGTCTTAACGAAAGTCTTCTTGAGGGGAAAGCTGTAACTCTGTGAGTTGATTTCACAGAACACAAAGAAGTTTCTCAGAAAGCTTCTTTCTCTTTGTTATCGGAGGATATTTCCTTTGGCCCTATAGTCTTCAAAGGGATCCGAAATATCTGTTCTCAGATTCCACGGAAATAAGGCTAGCAAAGAGATCCACGAAATACAGATGTAACTCAGTGAGATGAATTAACAGAACACTAAGCAGTTTCTCAGAAAGCTTCTTTCCAAATTTCATCTGAGGATATTTCCTTTTTCACCATCGCCCTCTATGGGCTTCCAAATATCACTTTGCCAATTCCACAAGAACTGTCTTAACGAAAGGCTTCTTGAGGGGAAAGCTGTAACTCTGTGAGTTGATTTCACAGAACACAAAGAAGTTTCTCCGAAAGCTTCTTTCTCTTTGTTATCGGAGGATATTTACTTTGGCCCTATAGTCTTCAAAGGGTTCCGAAATATCTGTTCTCAGATTCCACAGAAATAAGGCTAGCAAAGAGATCCACGAAATACAGATGTAACTCTGTGAGATAAATTAACAGAACACTAAGCAGTTTCTCAGAAAGCTTCTTTCCAGATTTCCTCTGAGGATATTTCCTTTTTCAACATAGCCCTCTCTGGGCTTCCAAATATCACTTTGCCAATTCCACAAGAACTGTCTTAGCGAAAGGCTTCCTGAGGGGAAAGCTGTAACTCTGTGAGTTGATTTCACAGAACACAAAGAAGTTTCTCAGAAAGCTTCTTTCTCTTTGTTATCGGAGGATATTTCCTTTGGCCCTATAGTCTTCAAAGGGATCCGAAATATCTGTTCTCAGATTCCACGGAAATAAGGCTAGCAAAGAGATCCACGAAATACAGATGTAACTCTGTGAGATGAATTAACAGAACACTAAGCAGTTTCTCATAAAGCTTCTTTCCAGATTTCATCTGAGGATATTTCCTTTTTCACCATAGCCCTCTATGGGCTTCCAAATATCACTTTGCCAATTCCACAAGAAGTGTCTTAGCGAAAGTCTTCTTGAGGGGAAAGCTGTAACTCTGTCAGATGATTTCACAGAACCCAGGGAAGTTTCTCAGAAAGCTTCTTTCTCTTTGTTATCGGAGGATATTTCCTTTGGCCCTATAGTCTTCAAAGGGATCCGAAATATCTGTTCTCAGATTCCACGGAAATAAGGCTAGCAAAGAGATCCACGAAATACAGATGTAACTCTGTGAGATAAATTAACAGAACACTAAGCAGTTTCTCAGAAAGCTTTTTTCCAGATTTCATCTGAGGATATTTCCTTTTTCACCATAGCCCTCTATGGGCTTCCAAATATCACTTTGCCAATTCCACAAGAACTGTCTTAGCGAAAGGCTTCTTGAGGGGAAAGCTGTAACTCTGTGAGTTGATTTCACAGAACACAAAGAAGTTTCTCAGAAAGCTTCTTTCTCTTTGTTATCGGAGGATATTTCCTTTGGCCTTATAGTCTTCAAAGGGATCCGAAATATCTGTTCTCAGATTCCACAGAAATAAGGCTAGCATAGAGATCCCCGAAATACAGATGTAACTCTGTGAGATGAATTAACAGAACACGAAGCAGTTTATCATAAAGCTTCTTTCCAGATTTCATCCGAGGATATTTCCTTTTTCACCATAGCCCTCTATGGGCTTCCAAATATCACTTTGCCAATTCCACAAGAAGTGTCTTAGCGAAAGGCTTCTTGAGGGGAAAGCTGTAACTCTGTCAGAAGATTTCACAGAACCCAAAGAAGTTTCTCAGAAAGCTTCTTTCTCTTTGTTATCGGAGGATATTTCCTTTGGCCCTATAGTCTTCAAAGGGATCCGAAATATCTGTTCTCAGATTCCACAGAAATAAGGCTAGCAAAGAGATCCACGAAATACAGATGTAACTCTGAGAGATGAATTAACAGAACACTAAGCAGTTTCTCACAAAGCTTCTTTCCAGATTTGCTCTGAGGATATTTCCTTTTTCAACATAGCCCTCTATGGGCTTCCAAATATCACTTTGCCGATTCCACAAGAACTGTCTTAGCGAAAGGCTTCTTGAGGGGAAAGCTGTAACTCTGTGAGTTGATTTCAAAGAACACAAAGAAGTTTCTCAGAAAGCTTCTTTCTCTTTGTTATCGGAGGATATTTCCTTTGGCCCTATAGTCTTCAAAGGGATCCCAAATATCTTTTCTCAGATTCCACAGAAATAAGGCAAGCAAAGAGATCGATGAAATACAGATGTAACTCTGTGAGATGAATTAACAGAACACTAAGCAGTTTCTCAGAAAGCTTTTTTCCAGATTTAATCGGAGGATATTTCCTTTTTCAACATAGCCCTCTATGGGCTTCCAAATATCACTTTGCCAATTCCACAAGAACTGTCTTAGCGAAAGGCTTGTTGAGGGGAAAGCTGTAACTCTGTGAGATGATTTCACAGAACACAAAGAAGTTTCTCAGTAAGCTTCTTTCTCTTTGTTATCGGAGGATATTTCCTTTGGCCCTATAGTCTTCAAAGGGATCCGAAATATCTGTTCTCAGATTCCACAGAAATAAGGCTAGCAAAGAGATCCACGAAATACAGATGTAACTCTGTGAGATAAATTAACAGAACACTAAGCAGTTTCTCAGAAAGCTTCTTTCCAGATTTCCTCTGAGGATATTTACTTTTTCAACATAGCCCTTTATGGGCTTCCAAATATCACTTTGCCAATTCCACAAGAACTGTCTTAGCGAAAGGCTTCTTGAGGGGAAAGCTGTAACTCTGTGAGTTGATTTCACAGAACACAAAGAAGTTTCTCAGAAAGCTTCTTTCTCTTTGTTAGCGGAGGATATTTCCTTTGGCCCTATAGTCTTCAAAGGGATCCGAAATATCTGTTCTCAGATTCCACGGAAATAAGGCTAGCAAAGAGATCCACGAAATACAGATGTAACTCAGTGAGATGAATTAACAGAACACTAAGCAGTTTCTCAGAAAGCTTCTTTCCAGATTTCCTCTGAGGATATTTCCTTTTTCAACATAGCCCTCTATGGGCTTCCAAATATCACTTTGCCAATTCCACAAGAACTGTCTTAGCGAAAGGCTTCGAGAGGGGAAAGCTGTAACTCTGTGAGTTGATTTCACAGAACACAAAGAAGTTTCTCCGAAAGCTTCTTTCTCTTTGTTATCGGAGGATATTTACTTTGGCCCTATAGTCTTCAAAGGGTTCCGAAATATCTGTTCTCAGATTCCACAGAAATAAGGCTAGCAAAGAGATCCACGAAATACAGATGTAACTCTGTGAGATAAATTAACAGAACACTAATCAGTTTCTCAGAAAGCTTTTTTCCAGATTTAATCGGAGGATATTTCCTTTTTCAACATAGCCCTCTACGGGCTTCCAAATATCACTTTGCCAATTCCACAAGAACTGTCTTAGCGAAAGGCTTGTTGAGGGGAAAGCTGTAACTCTGTGAGATGATGTCATAGAACACAAAGAAGTTTCTCAGAAAGCTTCTTTCTCTTTGTTATCGGAGGATATTTCCTTTGGCCCTATAGTCTTCAAAGCGATCCGAAATATCTGTTCTCAGATTCCACGGAAATAAGGCTAGCAAAGAGATCCACGAAATACAGATGTAACTCAGTGAGATGAATTAACAGAACACTAAGCAGTTTCTCATAAAGCTTCTTTCCAGATTTCATCTGAGGATATTTCCTTTTTCACCATAGCCCTCTATGGGCTTCCAAATATCACTTTGCTAATTCCACAAGAAGTGTCTTAGCGAAAGTCTTCTTGAGGGGAAAGCTGTAACTCTGTCAGATGATTTCACAGAACCCAGGGAAGTTTCTCAGAAAGCTTCTTTCTCTTTGTTATCGGAGGATATTTCCTTTGGCCCTATAGTCTTCAAAGGGATCCGAAATATCTGTTCTCAGATTCCACAGAAATAAGGCTAGCAAAGAAATCCACGAAATACAGATGTAACTCTGTGAGATGAATTAACAGAACACTAAGCAGTTTCTCAGAAAGCTTCTTTCCAGATTTCCTCTGAGGATATTTCCTTTTTCAACATAGCCCTCTATGGGCTTCCAAATATCATTTTGCCAATTAAACAAGAACTGTCTTAGGGAAAGGCTTCTTGAGGGGAAAGCTGTAACTCTGTGTGTTGATTTCAAAGAACACAAAGAAGTTTCTCAGAAAGCTTCTTTCTCTTTGTTATCGGAGGATATTTCCTTTGGCCCTGTAGTCTTCAAAGGGATCCGAAATATCTGTTCTCAGATTCCACAGAAATAAGGCTAGAAAAGAATTCCACGAAATACAGATGTAACTCTGTGAGATGAATTAACAGAACACTAAGCAGTTTCTCAGAAAGCTTTTTTCCAGATTTCATCTGAGGATATTTCCGTTTTCAACATAGCCCTCTATGGGCTTCCAAATATCACTTTGCCAATTCCACAAGAACTGTCTTAGCGAAAGGCTTGTTGAGGGGAAAGCTGTAACTCTGTGAGATGATTTCACAGAACACAAAGAAGTTTCTCAGAAAGCTTCTTTCTCTTTGTTTTCGGAGGATATTTCCTTTGGCCCTATAGTCTTCAAAGGGATCCGAAATATCTGTTCTCAGATTACACAGAAATAAGGCTAGCAAAGAGATCCACGAAATACAGATGTAATTCTGTGAGATGAATTAACAGAACACTAAGCAGTTTCTCAGAAAGCTTCTTTCCAGATTTCCTCTGAGGATATTTCCGTTTTCAACACAGCCCTCTATGGGCTTCCAAATATCACTTTGCCAATTCCACAAGAACTGTCTTAGCGAAAGGCTTCTTGAGGGGAAAGCTGTAACTCTGTGAATTGATTTCAAAGAACACAAAGAAGTTTCTCAGAAAGCTTCTTCCTCTTTGTTATCGGAGGATATTTCCTTTGGCCCTATAGTCTTCAAAGGGATCCGAAATATCTATTCTCAGATTCCACAGAAATAAGGCTAGCAAAGAGATCCACGAAATACAGATGTAACTCTGTGAGATGAATTAACAGAACACTAAGCAGTTTCTCAGAAAGCTTCTTTCCAGATTTCATCTGAGGATATTTCCTTTTTCACCATCGCCCTCTATGGGCTTCCAAATATCACTTTGCCAATTCCACAAGAACTGTCTTAGCGAAAGGCTTCTTGAGGGGAAAGCTGTAACTCTGTGAGTTGATTTCACAGAACACAAAGAAGTTTCTCCGAAAGCTTCTTTCTCTTTGTTATCGGAGGATATTTACTTTGGCCCTATAGTCTTCAAAGGGTTCCGAAATATCTGTTCTCAGATTCCACAGAAATAAGGCTAGCAAAGAGATCCACGAAATACAGATGTAACTCTGTGAGATAAATTAACAGAACACTAAGCAGTTTCTCAGAAAGCTTCTTTCCAGATTTCCTCTGAGGATATTTCCTTTTTCAACATAGCCCTCTATGGGCTTCCAAATATCACTTTGCCAATTCCACAAGAACTGTCTTAACGAAAGTCTTCTTGAGGGGAAAGCTGTAACTCTGTGAGTTGATTTCACAGAACACAAAGAAGTTTCTCAGAAAGCTTCTTTCTCTTTGTTATCGGAGGATATTTCCTTTGGCCCTATAGTCTTCAAAGGGATCCGAAATATCTGTTCTCAGATTCCACGGAAATAAGGCTAGCAAAGAGATCCACGAAATACAGATGTAACTCAGTGAGATGAATTAACAGAACACTAAGCAGTTTCTCAGAAAGCTTCTTTCCAAATTTCATCTGAGGATATTTCCTTTTTCACCATCGCCCTCTATGGGCTTCCAAATATCACTTTGCCAATTCCACAAGAACTGTCTTAACGAAAGGCTTCTTGAGGGGAAAGCTGTAACTCTGTGAGTTGATTTCAC
Source organism: Macaca nemestrina (assembly GCF_043159975.1). Classification (NCBI taxonomy): domain Eukaryota; kingdom Metazoa; phylum Chordata; class Mammalia; order Primates; family Cercopithecidae; genus Macaca; species Macaca nemestrina. Next base: position 110,884,563 of record NC_092131.1, on the reverse strand, counting down.
AGAACACAAAGAAGTTTCTCAGAAAGCTTCTTTCTCTTTGTTATCGGAGGATATTTACTTTGGCCCTATAGTCTTCAAAGGGTTCCGAAATATCTGTTCTCAGATTCCACAGAAATAAGGCTAGCAAAGAGATCCACGAAATACAGATGTAACTCTGTGAGATAAATTAACAGAACACTAAGCAGTTTCTCAGAAAGCTTCTTTCCAGATTTCCTCTGAGGATATTTCCTTTTTCAACATAGCCCTCTCTGGGCTTCCAAATATCACTTTGCCAATTCCACAAGAACTGTCTTAGCGAAAGGCTTCCTGAGGGGAAAGCTGTAACTCTGTGAGTTGATTTCACAGAACACAAAGAAGTTTCTCAGAAAGCTTCTTTCTCTGTGTTATCGGAGGATATTTCCTTTGGCCCTATAGTCTTCAAAGGGATCCGAAATATCTGTTCTCAGATTCCACGGAAATAAGGCTAGCAAAGAGATCCACGAAATACAGATGTAACTCTGTGAGATGAATTAACAGAACACTAAGCAGTTTCTCATAAAGCTTCTTTCCAGATTTCATCTGAGGATATTTCCTTTTTCACCATAGCCCTCTATGGGCTTCCAAATATCACTTTGCCAATTCCACAAGAAGTGTCTTAGCGAAAGTCTTCTTGAGGGGAAAGCTGTAACTCTGTCAGATGATTTCACAGAACCCAGGGAAGTTTCTCAGAAAGCTTCTTTCTCTTTGTTATCGGAGGATATTTCCTTTGGCCCTATAGTCTTCAAAGGGATCCGAAATATCTGTTCTCAGATTCCACGGAAATAAGGCTAGCAAAGAGATCCACGAAATACAGATGTAACTCTGTGAGATAAATTAACAGAACACTAAGCAGTTTCTCAGAAAGCTTTTTTCCAGATTTCATCTGAGGATATTTCCTTTTTCACCATAGCCCTCTATGGGCTTCCAAATATCACTTTGCCAATTCCACAAGAACTGTCTTAGCGAAAGGCTTCTTGAGGGGAAAGCTGTAACTCTGTGAGTTGATTTCACAGAACACAAAGAAGTTTCTCAGAAAGCTTCTTTCTCTTTGTTATCGGAGGATATTTCCTTTGGCCTTATAGTCTTCAAAGGGATCCGAAATATCTGTTCTCAGATTCCACAGAAATAAGGCTAGCATAGAGATCCCCGAAATACAGATGTAACTCTGTGAGATGAATTAACAGAACACGAAGCAGTTTATCATAAAGCTTCTTTCCAGATTTCATCCGAGGATATTTCCTTTTTCACCATAGCCCTCTATGGGCTTCCAAATATCACTTTGCCAATTCCACAAGAAGTGTCTTAGCGAAAGGCTTCTTGAGGGGAAAGCTGTAACTCTGTCAGAAGATTTCACAGAACCCAAAGAAGTTTCTCAGAAAGCTTCTTTCTCTTTGTTATCGGAGGATATTTCCTTTGGCCCTATAGTCTTCAAAGGGATCCGAAATATCTGTTCTCAGATTCCACAGAAATAAGGCTAGCAAAGAGATCCACGAAATACAGATGTAACTCTGAGAGATGAATTAACAGAACACTAAGCAGTTTCTCACAAAGCTTCTTTCCAGATTTGCTCTGAGGATATTTCCTTTTTCAACATAGCCCTCTATGGGCTTCCAAATATCACTTTGCCGATTCCACAAGAACTGTCTTAGCGAAAGGCTTCTTGAGGGGAAAGCTGTAACTCTGTGAGTTGATTTCAAAGAACACAAAGAAGTTTCTCAGAAAGCTTCTTTCTCTTTGTTATCGGAGGATATTTCCTTTGGCCCTATAGTCTTCAAAGGGATCCCAAATATCTTTTCTCAGATTCCACAGAAATAAGGCAAGCAAAGAGATCGATGAAATACAGATGTAACTCTGTGAGATGAATTAACAGAACACTAAGCAGTTTCTCAGAAAGCTTTTTTCCAGATTTAATCGGAGGATATTTCCTTTTTCAACATAGCCCTCTATGGGCTTCCAAATATCACTTTGCCAATTCCACAAGAACTGTCTTAGCGAAAGGCTTGTTGAGGGGAAAGCTGTAACTCTGTGAGATGATTTCACAGAACACAAAGAAGTTTCTCAGTAAGCTTCTTTCTCTTTGTTATCGGAGGATATTTCCTTTGGCCCTATAGTCTTCAAAGGGATCCGAAATATCTGTTCTCAGATTCCACAGAAATAAGGCTAGCAAAGAGATCCACGAAATACAGATGTAACTCTGTGAGATAAATTAACAGAACACTAAGCAGTTTCTCAGAAAGCTTCTTTCCAGATTTCCTCTGAGGATATTTACTTTTTCAACATAGCCCTTTATGGGCTTCCAAATATCACTTTGCCAATTCCACAAGAACTGTCTTAGCGAAAGGCTTCTTGAGGGGAAAGCTGTAACTCTGTGAGTTGATTTCACAGAACACAAAGAAGTTTCTCAGAAAGCTTCTTTCTCTTTGTTAGCGGAGGATATTTCCTTTGGCCCTATAGTCTTCAAAGGGATCCGAAATATCTGTTCTCAGATTCCACGGAAATAAGGCTAGCAAAGAGATCCACGAAATACAGATGTAACTCAGTGAGATGAATTAACAGAACACTAAGCAGTTTCTCAGAAAGCTTCTTTCCAGATTTCCTCTGAGGATATTTCCTTTTTCAACATAGCCCTCTATGGGCTTCCAAATATCACTTTGCCAATTCCACAAGAACTGTCTTAGCGAAAGGCTTCGAGAGGGGAAAGCTGTAACTCTGTGAGTTGATTTCACAGAACACAAAGAAGTTTCTCAGAAAGCTTCTTTCTCTTTGTTATCGGAGGATATTTCCTTTGGCCCTATAGTCTTCAAAGGGATCCGAAATATCTGTTCTCAGATTCCACGGAAATAAGGCTAGCAAAGAGATCCACGAAATACAGATGTAACTCAGTGAGATGAATTAACAGAACACTAAGCAGTTTCTCATAAAGCTTCTTTCCAGATTTCATCTGAGGATATTTCCTTTTTCAACATAGCCCTCTATGGGCTTCCAAATATCACTTTGCCAATTCCACAAGAAGTGTCTTAGCGAAAGTCTTCTTGAGGGGAAAGCTGTAACTCTGTCAGATGATTTCACAGAACCCAGGGAAGTTTCTCAGAAAGCTTCTTTCTCTTTGTTATCGGAGGATATTTCCTTTGGCCCTATAGTCTTCAAAGGGATCCGAAATATCTGTTCTCAGATTCCAGAGAAATAAGGCTAGCAAAGAAATCCACGAAATACAGATGTAACTCTGTGAGATGAATTAACAGAACACTAATCAGTTTCTCAGAAAGCTTCTTTCCAGATTTCCTCTGAGGATATTTCCTTTTTCAACATAGCCCTCTATGGGCTTCCAAATATCACTTTGCCAATTCCACAAGAACTGTCTTAGGGAAAGGCTTCTTGAGGGGAAAGCTGTAACTCTGTGAGTTGATTTCAAAGAACACAAAGAAGTTTCTCAGAAAGCTTCTTTCTCTTTGTTATCGGAGGATATTTCCTTTGGCCCTGTAGTCTTCAAAGGGATCCGAAATATCTGTTCTCAGATTCCACAGAAATAAGGCTAGCAAAGAGTTCCACGAAATACAGATGTAACTCTGTGAGATGAATTAACAGAACACTAAGCAGTTTCTCAGAAAGCTTTTTTCCAGATTTCATCTGAGGGTATTTCCGTTTTCAACATAGCCCTCTATGGGCTTCCAAATATCACTTTGCCAATTCCACAAGAATTGTCTTAGCGAAAGGCTTGTTGAGGGGAAAGCTGTAACTCTGTGAGATGATTTCACAGAACACAGAGAAGTTTCTCAGAAAGCTTCTTTCTCTTTGTTTTCGGAGGATATTTCCTTTGGCCCTATAGTCTTCAAAGGGATCCGAAATATCTGTTCTCAGATTACACAGAAATAAGGCTAGCAAAGAGATCCACGAAATACAGATGTAATTCTGTGAGATGAATTAACAGAACACTAAGCAGTTTCTCACAAAGCTTCTTTCCAGATTTCCTCTGAGGATATTTCCGTTTTCAACACAGCCCTCTATGGGCTTCCAAATATCACTTTGCCAATTCCACAAGAACTGTCTTAGCGAAAGGCTTCCTGAGGGGAAAGCTGTAACTCTGTGAGTTGATTTCAAAGAACACAAAGAAGTTTCTCAGAAAGCTTCTTCCTCTTTGTTATCGGAGGATATTTCCTTTGGCCGTATAGTCTTCAAAGGGATCCGAAATATCTGTTCTCAGATTCCACAGAAATAAGGCTAGCAAAGAGATCCACGAAATACAGATGTAACTCTGTGAGATGAATTAACAGAACACTAAGCAGTTTCTCAGAAAGCTTCTTTCCAGATTTCATCTGAGGATATTTCCTTTTTCACCATCGCCCTCTATGGGCTTCCAAATATCACTTTGCCAATTCCACAAGAACTGTCTTAGCGAAAGGATTCTTGAGGGGAAAGCTGTAACTCTGTGAGTTGATTTCACAGAACACAAAGAAGTTTCTCCGAAAGCTTCTTTCTCTTTGTTATCGGAGAATATTTACTTTGGCCCTATAGTCTTCAAAGGGTTCCGAAATATCTGTTCTCAGATTCCACAGAAATAAGGCTAGCAAAGAGATCCACGAAATACAGATGTAACTCAGTGAGATGAATTAACAGAACACTAAGCAGTTTCTCAGAAAGCTTCTTTCCAAATTTCATCTGAGGATATTTCCTTTTTCACCATCGCCCTCTATGGGCTTCCAAATATCACTTTGCCAATTCCACAAGAACTGTCTTAACGAAAGGCTTCTTGAGGGGAAAGCTGTAACTCTGTGAGTTGATTTCACAGAACACAAAGAAGTTTCTCAGAAAGCTTCTTTCTCTTTGTTATCGGAGGATATTTACTTTGGCCCTATAGTCTTCAAAGGGTTCCGAAATATCTGTTCTCAGATTCCACAGAAATAAGGCTAGCAAAGAGATCCACGAAATACAGATGTAACTCTGTGAGATAAATTAACAGAACACTAAGCAGTTTCTCAGAAAGCTTCTTTCCAGATTTCCTCTGAGGATATTTCCTTTTTCAACATAGCCCTCTCTGGGCTTCCAAATATCACTTTGCCAATTCCACAAGAACTGTCTTAGCGAAAGGCTTCCTGAGGGGAAAGCTGTAACTCTGTGAGTTGTTTTCACAGAACACAAAGAAGTTTCTCAGAAAGCTTCTTTCTCTTTGTTATCGGAGGATATTTCCTTTGGCCCTATAGTCTTCAAAGGGATCCGAAATATCTGTTCTCAGATTCCACGGAAATAAGGCTAGCAAAGAGATCCACGAAATACAGATGTAACTCAGTGAGATGAATTAACAGAACACTAAGCAGTTTCTCATAAAGCTTCTTTCCAGATTTCATCTGAGGATATTTCCTTTTTCACCATAGCCCTCTATGGGCTTCCAAATATCACTTTGCCAATTCCACAAGAAGTGTCTTAGCGAAAGTCTTCTTGAGGGGAAAGCTGTAACTCTGTCAGATGATTTCACAGAACCCAGGGAAGTTTCTCAGAAAGCTTCTTTCTCTTTGTTATCGGAGGATATTTCCTTTGGCCCTATAGTCTTCAAAGGGATCCGAAATATCTGTTCTCAGATTCCACGGAAATAAGGCTAGCAAAGAGATCCACGAAATACAGATGTAACTCTGTGAGATAAATTAACAGAACACTAAGCAGTTTCTCAGAAAGCTTTTTTCCAGATTTCATCTGAGGATATTTCCTTTTTCACCATAGCCCTCTATGGGCTTCCAAATATCACTTTGCCAATTCCACAAGAACTGTCTTAGCGAAAGGCTTCTTGAGGGGAAAGCTGTAACTCTGTGAGTTGATTTCACAGAACACAAAGAAGTTTCTCAGAAAGCTTCTTTCTCTTTGTTATCGGAGGATATTTCCTTTGGCCTTATAGTCTTCAAAGGGATCCGAAATATCTGTTCTCAGATTCCACAGAAATAAGGCTAGCATAGAGATCCCCGAAATACAGATGTAACTCTGTGAGATGAATTAACAGAACACGAAGCAGTTTATCATAAAGCTTCTTTCCAGATTTCATCCGAGGATATTTCCTTTTTCACCATAGCCCTCTATGGGCTTCCAAATATCACTTTGCCAATTCCACAAGAAGTGTCTTAGCGAAAGGCTTCTTGAGGGGAAAGCTGTAACTCTGTCAGAAGATTTCACAGAACCCAAAGAAGTTTCTCAGAAAGCTTCTTTCTCTTTGTTATCGGAGGATATTTCCTTTGGCCCTATAGTCTTCAAAGGGATCCGAAATATCTGTTCTCAGATTCCACAGAAATAAGGCTAGCAAAGAGATCCACGAAATACAGATGTAACTCTGAGAGATGAATTAACAGAACACTAAGCAGTTTCTCACAAAGCTTCTTTCCAGATTTGCTCTGAGGATATTTCCTTTTTCAACATAGCCCTCTATGGGCTTCCAAATATCACTTTGCCGATTCCACAAGAACTGTCTTAGCGAAAGGCTTCTTGAGGGGAAAGCTGTAACTCTGTGAGTTGATTTCAAAGAACACAAAGAAGTTTCTCAGAAAGCTTCTTTCTCTTTGTTATCGGAGGATATTTCCTTTGGCCCTATAGTCTTCAAAGGGATCCCAAATATCTTTTCTCAGATTCCACAGAAATAAGGCAAGCAAAGAGATCGATGAAATACAGATGTAACTCTGTGAGATGAATTAACAGAACACTAAGCAGTTTCTCAGAAAGCTTTTTTCCAGATTTAATCGGAGGATATTTCCTTTTTCAACATAGCCCTCTATGGGCTTCCAAATATCACTTTGCCAATTCCACAAGAACTGTCTTAGCGAAAGGCTTGTTGAGGGGAAAGCTGTAACTCTGTGAGATGATTTCACAGAACACAAAGAAGTTTCTCAGTAAGCTTCTTTCTCTTTGTTATCGGACGATATTTCCTTTGGCCCTATAGTCTTCAAAGGGATCCGAAATATCTGTTCTCAGATTCCACAGAAATAAGGCTAGCAAAGAGATCCACGAAATACAGATGTAACTCTGTGAGATAAATTAACAGAACACTAAGCAGTTTCTCAGAAAGCTTCTTTCCAGATTTCCTCTGAGGATATTTACTTTTTCAACATAGCCCTTTATGGGCTTCCAAATATCACTTTGCCAATTCCACAAGAACTGTCTTAGCGAAAGGCTTCTTGAGGGGAAAGCTGTAACTCTGTGAGTTGATTTCACAGAACACAAAGAAGTTTCTCAGAAAGCTTCTTTCTCTTTGTTAGCGGAGGATATTTCCTTTGGCCCTATAGTCTTCAAAGGGATCCGAAATATCTGTTCTCAGATTCCACGGAAATAAGGCTAGCAAAGAGATCCACGAAATACAGATGTAACTCAGTGAGATGAATTAACAGAACACTAAGCAGTTTCTCAGAAAGCTTCTTTCCAGATTTCCTCTGAGGATATTTCCTTTTTCAACATAGCCCTCTATGGGCTTCCAAATATCACTTTGCCAATTCCACAAGAACTGTCTTAGCGAAAGGCTTCGAGAGGGGAAAGCTGTAACTCTGTGAGTTGATTTCACAGAACACAAAGAAGTTTCTCAGAAAGCTTCTTTCTCTTTGTTATCGGAGGATATTTCCTTTGGCCCTATAGTCTTCAAAGGGATCCGAAATATCTGTTCTCAGATTCCACGGAAATAAGGCTAGCAAAGAGATCCACGAAATACAGATGTAACTCAGTGAGATGAATTAACAGAACACTAAGCAGTTTCTCATAAAGCTTCTTTCCAGATTTCATCTGAGGATATTTCCTTTTTCACCATAGCCCTCTATGGGCTTCCAAATATCACTTTGCCAATTCCACAAGAAGTGTCTTAGCGAAAGTCTTCTTGAGGGGAAAGCTGTAACTCTGTCAGATGATTTCACAGAACCCAGGGAAGTTTCTCAGAAAGCTTCTTTCTCTTTGTTATCGGAGGATATTTCCTTTGGCCCTATAGTCTTCAAAGGGATCCGAAATATCTGTTCTCAGATTCCACAGAAATAAGGCTAGCAAAGAAATCCACGAAATACAGATGTAACTCTGTGAGATGAATTAACAGAACACTAATCAGTTTCTCAGAAAGCTTCTTTCCAGATTTCCTCTGAGGATATTTCCTTTTTCACCATAGCCCTCTATGGGCTTCCAAATATCACTTTGCCAATTCCACAAGAACTGTCTTAGCGAAAGGCTTCTTGAGGGGAAAGCTGTAACTCTGTGAGTTGATTTCAAAGAACACAAAGAAGTTTCTCAGAAAGCTTCTTTCTCTTTGTTATCGGAGGATATTTCCTTTGGCCCTGTAGTCTTCAAAGGGATCCGAAATATCTGTTCTCAGATTCCACAGAAATAAGGCTAGCAAAGAGTTCCACGAAATACAGATGTAACTCTGTGAGATGAATTAACAGAACACTAAGCAGTTTCTCAGAAAGCTTTTTTCCAGATTTCATCTGAGGATATTTCCGTTTTCAACATAGCCCTCTATGGGCTTCCAAATATCACTTTGCCAATTCCACAAGAATTGTCTTAGCAAAAGGCTTGTTGAGGGGAAAGCTGTAACTCTGTGAGATGATTTCACAGAACACAGAGAAGTTTCTCAGAAAGCTTCTTTCTCTTTGTTTTCGGAGGATATTTCCTTTGGCCCTATAGTCTTCAAAGGGATCCGAAATATCTGTTCTCAGATTACACAGAAATAAGGCTAGCAAAGAGATCCACGAAATACAGATGTAATTCTGTGAGATGAATTAACAGAACACTAAGCAGTTTCTCACAAAGCTTCTTTCCAGATTTCCTCTGAGGATATTTCCGTTTTCAACACAGCCCTCTATGGGCTTCCAAATATCACTTTGCCAATTCCACAAGAACTGTCTTAGCGAAAGGCTTCCTGAGGGGAAAGCTGTAACTCTGTGAGTTGATTTCAAAGAACACAAAGAAGTTTCTCAGAAAGCTTCTTCCTCTTTGTTATCGGAGGATATTTCCTTTGGCCGTATAGTCTTCAAAGGGATCCGAAATATCTGTTCTCAGATTCCACAGAAATAAGGCTAGCAAAGAGATCCACGAAATACAGATGTAACTCTGTGAGATGAATTAACAGAACACTAAGCAGTTTCTCAGAAAGCTTCTTTCCAGATTTCATCTGAGGATATTTCCTTTTTCACCATCGCCCTCTATGGGCTTCCAAATATCACTTTGCCAATTCCACAAGAACTGTCTTAGCGAAAGGATTCTTGAGGGGAAAGCTGTAACTCTGTGAGTTGATTTCACAGAACACAAAGAAGTTTCTCCGAAAGCTTCTTTCTCTTTGTTATCGGAGAATATTTACTTTGGCCCTATAGTCTTCAAAGGGTTCCGAAATATCTGTTCTCAGATTCCACAGAAATAAGGCTAGCAAAGAGATCCACGAAATACAGATGTAACTCAGTGAGATGAATTAACAGAACACTAAGCAGTTTCTCAGAAAGCTTCTTTCCAAATTTCATCTGAGGATATTTCCTTTTTCACCATCGCCCTCTATGGGCTTCCAAATATCACTTTGCCAATTCCACAAGAACTGTCTTAACGAAAGGCTTCTTGAGGGGAAAGCTGTAACTCTGTGAGTTGATTTCACAGAACACAAAGAAGTTTCTCAGAAAGCTTCTTTCTCTTTGTTATCGGAGGATATTTACTTTGGCCCTATAGTCTTCAAAGGGTTCCGAAATATCTGTTCTCAGATTCCACAGAAATAAGGCTAGCAAAGAGATCCACGAAATACAGATGTAACTCTGTGAGATAAATTAACAGAACACTAAGCAGTTTCTCAGAAAGCTTCTTTCCAGATTTCCTCTGAGGATATTTCCTTTTTCAACATAGCCCTCTCTGGGCTTCCAAATATCACTTTGCCAATTCCACAAGAACTGTCTTAGCGAAAGGCTTCCTGAGGGGAAAGCTGTAACTCTGTGAGTTGATTTCACAGAACACAAAGAAGTTTCTCAGAAAGCTTCTTTCTCTTTGTTATCGGAGGATATTTCCTTTGGCCCTATAGTCTTCAAAGGGATCCGAAATATCTGTTCTCAGATTCCACGGAAATAAGGCTAGCAAAGAGATCCACGAAATACAGATGTAACTCAGTGAGATGAATTAACAGAACACTAAGCAGTTTCTCATAAAGCTTCTTTCCAGATTTCATCTGAGGATATTTCCTTTTTCACCATAGCCCTCTATGGGCTTCCAAATATCACTTTGCCAATTCCACAAGAAGTGTCTTAGCGAAAGTCTTCTTGAGGGGAAAGCTGTAACTCTGTCAGATGATTTCACAGAACCCAGGGAAGTTTCTCAGAAAGCTTCTTTCTCTTTGTTATCGGAGGATATTTCCTTTGGCCCTATAGTCTTCAAAGGGATCCGAAATATCTGTTCTCAGATTCCACGGAAATAAGGCTAGCAAAGAGATCCACGAAATACAGATGTAACTCTGTGAGATAAATTAACAGAACACTAAGCAGTTTCTCAGAAAGCTTTTTTCCAGATTTCATCTGAGGATATTTCCTTTTTCACCATAGCCCTCTATGGGCTTCCAAATATCACTTTGCCAATTCCACAAGAACTGTCTTAGCGAAAGGCTTCTTGAGGGGAAAGCTGTAACTCTGTGAGTTGATTTCACAGAACACAAAGAAGTTTCTCAGAAAGCTTCTTTCTCTTTGTTATCGGAGGATATTTCCTTTGGCCTTATAGTCTTCAAAGGGATCCGAAATATCTGTTCTCAGATTCCACAGAAATAAGGCTAGCATAGAGATCCCCGAAATACAGATGTAACTCTGTGAGATGAATTAACAGAACACGAAGCAGTTTATCATAAAGCTTCTTTCCAGATTTCATCCGAGGATATTTCCTTTTTCACCATAGCCCTCTATGGGCTTCCAAATATCACTTTGCCAATTCCACAAGAAGTGTCTTAGCGAAAGGCTTCTTGAGGGGAAAGCTGTAACTCTGTCAGAAGATTTCACAGAACCCAAAGAAGTTTCTCAGAAAGCTTCTTTCTCTTTGTTATCGGAGGATATTTCCTTTGGCCCTATAGTCTTCAAAGGGATCCGAAATATCTGTTCTCAGATTCCACAGAAATAAGGCTAGCAAAGAGATCCACGAAATACAGATGTAACTCTGAGAGATGAATTAACAGAACACTAAGCAGTTTCTCACAAAGCTTCTTTCCAGATTTGCTCTGAGGATATTTCCTTTTTCAACATAGCCCTCTATGGGCTTCCAAATATCACTTTGCCGATTCCACAAGAACTGTCTTAGCGAAAGGCTTCTTGAGGGGAAAGCTGTAACTCTGTGAGTTGATTTCAAAGAACACAAAGAAGTTTCTCAGAAAGCTTCTTTCTCTTTGTTATCGGAGGATATTTCCTTTGGCCCTATAGTCTTCAAAGGGATCCCAAATATCTTTTCTCAGATTCCACAGAAATAAGGCAAGCAAAGAGATCGATGAAATACAGATGTAACTCTGTGAGATGAATTAACAGAACACTAAGCAGTTTCTCAGAAAGCTTTTTTCCAGATTTAATCGGAGGATATTTCCTTTTTCAACATAGCCCTCTATGGGCTTCCAAATATCACTTTGCCAATTCCACAAGAACTGTCTTAGCGAAAGGCTTGTTGAGGGGAAAGCTGTAACTCTGTGAGATGATTTCACAGAACACAAAGAAGTTTCTCAGTAAGCTTCTTTCTCTTTGTTATCGGAGGATATTTCCTTTGGCCCTATAGTCTTCAAAGGGATCCGAAATATCTGTTCTCAGATTCCACAGAAATAAGGCTAGCAAAGAGATCCACGAAATACAGATGTAACTCTGTGAGATAAATTAACAGAACACTAAGCAGTTTCTCAGAAAGCTTCTTTCCAGATTTCCTCTGAGGATATTTACTTTTTCAACATAGCCCTTTATGGGCTTCCAAATATCACTTTGCCAATTCCACAAGAACTGTCTTAGCGAAAGGCTTCTTGAGGGGAAAGCTGTAACTCTGTGAGTTGATTTCACAGAACACAAAGAAGTTTCTCAGAAAGCTTCTTTCTCTTTGTTAGCGGAGGATATTTCCTTTGGCCCTATAGTCTTCAAAGGGATCCGAAATATCTGTTCTCAGATTCCACGGAAATAAGGCTAGCAAAGAGATCCACGAAATACAGATGTAACTCAGTGAGATGAATTAACAGAACACTAAGCAGTTTCTCAGAAAGCTTCTTTCCAGATTTCCTCTGAGGATATTTCCTTTTTCAACATAGCCCTCTATGGGCTTCCAAATATCACTTTGCCAATTCCACAAGAACTGTCTTAGCGAAAGGCTTCGAGAGGGGAAAGCTGTAACTCTGTGAGTTGATTTCACAGAACACAAAGAAGTTTCTCAGAAAGCTTCTTTCTCTTTGTTATCGGAGGATATTTCCTTTGGCCCTATAGTCTTCAAAGGGATCCGAAATATCTGTTCTCAGATTCCACGGAAATAAGGCTAGCAAAGAGATCCACGAAATACAGATGTAACTCAGTGAGATGAATTAACAGAACACTAAGCAGTTTCTCATAAAGCTTCTTTCCAGATTTCATCTGAGGATATTTCCTTTTTCACCATAGCCCTCTATGGGCTTCCAAATATCACTTTGCCAATTCCACAAGAAGTGTCTTAGCGAAAGTCTTCTTGAGGGGAAAGCTGTAACTCTGTCAGATGATTTCACAGAACCCAGGGAAGTTTCTCAGAAAGCTTCTTTCTCTTTGTTATCGGAGGATATTTCCTTTGGCCCTATAGTCTTCAAAGGGATCCGAAATATCTGTTCTCAGATTCCACAGAAATAAGGCTAGCAAAGAAATCCACGAAATACAGATGTAACTCTGTGAGATGAATTAACAGAACACTAATCAGTTTCTCAGAAAGCTTCTTTCCAGATTTCCTCTGAGGATATTTCCTTTTTCAACATAGCCCTCTATGGGCTTCCAAATATCACTTTGCCAATTCCACAAGAACTGTCTTAGGGAAAGGCTTCTTGAGGGGAAAGCTGTAACTCTGTGAGTTGATTTCAAAGAACACAAAGAAGTTTCTCAGAAAGCTTCTTTCTCTTTGTTATCGGAGGATATTTCCTTTGGCCCTGTAGTCTTCAAAGGGATCCGAAATATCTGTTCTCAGATTCCACAGAAATAAGGCTAGCAAAGAGTTCCACGAAATACAGATGTAACTCTGTGAGATGAATTAACAGAACACTAAGCAGTTTCTCAGAAAGCTTTTTTCCAGATTTCATCTGAGGATATTTCCGTTTTCAACATAGCCCTCTATGGGCTTCCAAATATCACTTTGCCAATTCCACAAGAATTGTCTTAGCGAAAGGCTTGTTGAGGGGAAAGCTGTAACTCTGTGAGATGATTTCACAGAACACAGAGAAGTTTCTCAGAAAGCTTCTTTCTCTTTGTTTTCGGAGGATATTTCCTTTGGCCCTATAGTCTTCAAAGGGATCCGAAATATCTGTTCTCAGATTACACAGAAATAAGGCTAGCAAAGAGATCCACGAAATACAGATGTAATTCTGTGAGATGAATTAACAGAACACTAAGCAGTTTCTCACAAAGCTTCTTTCCAGATTTCCTCTGAGGATATTTCCGTTTTCAACACAGCCCTCTATGGGCTTCCAAATATCACTTTGCCAATTCCACAAGAACTGTCTTAGCGAAAGGCTTCCTGAGGGGAAAGCTGTAACTCTGTGAGTTGATTTCAAAGAACACAAAGAAGTTTCTCAGAAAGCTTCTTCCTCTTTGTTATCGGAGGATATTTCCTTTGGCCGTATAGTCTTCAAAGGGATCCGAAATATCTGTTCTCAGATTCCACAGAAATAAGGCTAGCAAAGAGATCCACGAAATACAGATGTAACTCTGTGAGATGAATTAACAGAACACTAAGCAGTTTCTCAGAAAGCTTCTTTCCAGATTTCATCTGAGGATATTTCCTTTTTCACCATCGCCCTCTATGGGCTTCCAAATATCACTTTGCCAATTCCACAAGAACTGTCTTAGCGAAAGGATTCTTGAGGGGAAAGCTGTAACTCTGTGAGTTGATTTCACAGAACACAAAGAAGTTTCTCCGAAAGCTTCTTTCTCTTTGTTATCGGAGAATATTTACTTTGGCCCTATAGTCTTCAAAGGGTTCCGAAATATCTGTTCTCAGATTCCACAGAAATAAGGCTAGCAAAGAGATCCACGAAATACAGATGTAACTCTGTGAGATAAATTAACAGAACACTAAGCAGTTTCTCAGAAAGCTTCTTTCCAGATTTCCTCTGAGGATATTTCCTTTTTCAACATAGCCCTCTATGGGCTTCCAAATATCACTTTGCCAATTCCACAAGAACTGTCTTAGCGAAAGTCTCCTTGAGGGGAAAGCTGTAACTCTGTGAGTTGATTTCACAGAACACAAAGAAGTTTCTCAGAAAGCTTCTTTCTCTTTGTTATCGGAGGATATTTCCTTTGGCCCTATAGTCTTCAAAGGGATCCGAAATACCTTTTCTCAGATTCCACGGAAATAAGGCTAGCAAAGAGATCCACGAAATACAGATGTAACTCAGTGAGATGAATTAACAGAACACTAAGTAGTTTCTCAGAAAGCTTCTTTCCAAATTTCATCTGAGGATATTTCCTTTTTCACCATCGCCCTCTATGGGCTTCCAAATATCACTTTGCCAATTCCACAAGAACTGTCTTAACGAAAGGCTTCTTGAGGGGAAAGCTGTAACTCTGTGAGTTGATTTCCCAGAACACAAAGAAGTTTCTCAGAAAGCTTCTTTCTCTTTGTTATTGGAGGATATTTACTTTGGCCCTATAGTCTTCAAAGGGTTCCGAAATATCTGTTCTCAGATTCCACAGAAATAAGGCTAGCAAAGAGATCCACGAAATACAGATGTAACTCTGTGAGATAAATTAACAGAACACTAAGCAGTTTCTCAGAAAGCTTCTTTCCAGATTTCCTCTGAGGATATTTCCTTTTTCAACATAGCCCTCTATGGGCTTCCAAATATCACTTTGCCAATTCCACAAGAACTGTCTTAGCGAAAGGCTTCTTGAGGGGAAAGCTGTAACTCTGTGAGTTGATTTCACAGAACACAAAGAAGTTTCTCAGAAAGCTTCTTTCTCTTTGTTAGCGGAGGATATTTCCTTTGGCCCTATAGTCTTCAAAGGGATCCGAAATATCTGTTCTCAGATTCCACGGAAATAAGGCTAGCAAAGAGATCCACGAAATACAGATGTAACTCAGTGAGATGAATTAACAGAACACTAAGCAGTTTCTCATAAAGCTTCTTTCCAGATTTCCTCCGAGGATATTTCCTTTTTCACCATAGCCCTCTATGGGCTTCCAAATATCACTTTGCCAATTCCACAAGAAGTGTCTTAGCGAAAGTCTTCTTGAGGGGAAAGCTGTAACTCTGTCAGATGATTTCACAGAACCCAGGGAAGTTTCTCAGAAAGCTTCTTTCTCTTTGTTATCGGAGGATATTTCCTTTGGCCCTATAGTCTTCAAAGGGATCCGAAATATCTGTTCTCAGATTCCACAGAAATAAGGCTAGCAAAGAAATCCACGAAATACAGATGTAACTCTGTGAGATGAATTAACAGAACACTAATCAGTTTCTCAGAAAGCTTCTTTCCAGATTTCCTCTGAGGATATTTCCTTTTTCAACATAGCCCTCTATGGGCTTCCAAATATCACTTTGCCAATTAAACAAGAACTGTCTTAGCGAAAGGCTTCTTGAGGGGAAAGCTGTAACTCTGTGAGTTGATTTCAAAGAACACAAAGAAGTTTCTCAGAAAGCTTCTTTCTCTTTGTTATCGGAGGATATTTCCTTTGGCCCTGTAGTCTTCAAAGGGATCCGAAATATCTGTTCTCAGATTCCACAGAAATAAGGCTAGCAAAGAGTTCCAAGAAGTACAGATGTAACTCTGTGAGATGAATTAACAGAACACTAAGCAGTTTCTCAGAAAGCTTTTTTCCAGATTTCATCTGAGGATATTTCCGTTTTCAACATAGCCCTCTATGGGCTTCCAAATATCACTTTGCCAATTCCACAAGAACTGTCTTAGCGAAAGGCTTGTTGAGGGGAAAGCTGTAACTCTGTGAGATGATTTCACAGAACACAAAGAAGTTTCTCAGAAAGCTTCTTTCTCTTTGTTATCGGAGGATATTTCCTTTGGCCCTAGAGTCTTTAAAGGGATCCGAAATACCTTTTCTCAGATTCCACAGAAATAAGGCTAGCAAAGAGATCCACGAAATACAGATGTAACTCTGTGAGATGAATTAACAGAACACTAAGCAGTTTCTCAGAAAGCTTCTTTCCAGATTTCTTCTGAGGATATTTCCTTTTTCACCATAGCCCTCTATGGGCTTCCAAATATCACTTTGCCAATTCCACAAGAACTGTCTTAGCGAAAGGCTTCTTGAGGGGAAAGCTGTAACTCTGTGAGTTGATTTCACAGAACACAAAGAAGTTTCTCAGAAAGCTTTTTTCTCTTTGTTATCGGAGGATATTTCCTTTGGCCCTATAGTCTTCAAAGGGATCCGAAATATCTGTTCTCAAATTCCACGGAAATAAGGCTAGCAAAGAGATCCACGAAATACAGATGTAACTCTGTGAGATGAATTAACAGAACACTAAGCATTTTCTCAAAAAGCTTGTTTCCAGATTTCATCTAAGGATATTTCCTTTTTCACCATAGCCCTCTATGGGCTTCCAAATATCACTTTGCCAATTCCACAAGAAGTTTCTTAGCGAAAGGCTTCTTGAGGGGAAAGCTGTAACTCTCTCAGATGATTTCACAGAACCCAAAGAAGTTTCTCAGAAAGCTTCTTTCTCTTTGTTATCGGAGGATATTTCCTTTGGCCCTATAGTCTTCAAAGGGATCCGAAATATCTGTTCTCAGATTCCACAGAAATAAGGCTAGCAAAGAAATCCACGAAATACAGATGTAACTCTGTGAGGTGAATAAACAGAACACTAATCAGTTTCTCAGAAAGCTTCTTTCCAGATTTCCTCTGAGGATATTTCCTTTTTCAACATAGCCCTCTATGGGCTTCCAAATATCACTTTGCCAATTCCACAAGATCTGTCTTAGCGAAAGGCTTCTTCAGGGGAAAGCTGTAACTCTGTGAGTTGATTTCAAAGAACACAAAGAAGTTTCTCAGAAAGCTTCTTTCTCTTTGTTATCGGAGGATATTTCCTTTGGCCCTGTAGTCTTCAAAGAGATCCGAAATATCTGTTCTCAGATTCCACAGAATTAAGGGTAGAAAAGAGTTCCACGAAATACAGATGTAACTCTGTGAGATGAATTAACAGAACACTAAGCAGTTTCTCAGAAAGCTTTTTTCCAGATTTCATCTGAGGATATTTCCTTTTTCACCATAGCCCTCTATGGGCTTCCAAATATCACTTTGCCAATTCCACAAGAACTGTCTTAGCGAAAGGCTTGTTGAGGGAAAGCTGTAACTCTGTGAGATGATTTCACAGAACACAAAGAAGTTTCTCAGAAAGCTTCTTTCTCTTTGTTATCGGAGGATATTTCCTTTGGCCCTAGAGTCTTCAAAGGCATCCGAAATATCTGCTCTCAGATTCCACAGAAATAAGGCTAGCAAAGAGATCCACGAAGTACAGATGTAACTCTGTGAGATGAATTAACAGAACACTAAGCAGTTTCTCCGAAAGCTTCTTTCCAGATTTCTTCTGAGGATATTTCCTTTTTCACCATAGCCCTCTATGGGCTTCCAAATATCACTTTGCCAATTCCACAAGAACTGTCTTAGCGAAAGGCTTCTTGAGGGGAAAGCTGTAACTCTGTGAGTTGATTTCACAGAACACAAAGAAGTTTCTCAGAAAGCTCTTTCTCTTTGTTATCGGAGGATATTTCCTTTGGCCCTATAGTCTTCAAAGGGATCCGAAATATCTGTTCTCAGATTCCACAGAAATAAGGCTAGCAAAGAAATCCACGAAATACAGATGTAACTCTGTGAGATGAATTAACAGAACACTAAGCAGTTTCTCAGAAAGCTTCTTTCCAGATTTCCTCTGAGGATATTTCCTTTTTCAACATAGCCCTCTAGGGGCTTCCAAATATCACTTTGCCAATTAAACAAGAACTGTCTTAGCGAAAGGCTTCTTGAGGGGAAAGCTGTAACTCTGTGAGTTGATTTCAAAGAACACAAAGAAGTTTCTCAGAAAGCTTCTTTCTCTTTGTTATCGGAGGATATTTCCTTTGGCCCTGTAGTCTTCAAAGGGATCCGAAATATCTGTTCTCAGATTCCACAGAAATAAGGCTAGCAAAGAAATCCACGAAATACAGATGTAACTCTGTGAGATGAAATAACAGAACACTAATCAGTTTCTCAGAAAGCTTCTTTCCAGATTTCCTATGAGGATATTTCCGTTTTCAACATAGCCCTCTATGGGCTTCCAAATATCACTTTGCCAATTCCACAAGAACTGTCTTAGCGAAAGGCTTGTTGAGGGGAAAGCTGTAACTCTGTGAGATGATTTCACAGAACACAAAGAAGTTTCTCAGAAAGCTTCTTTCTCTTTGTTATCGGAGGATATTTCCTTTGGCCCTATAGTCTTCAAAGGGATCCGAAATATCTGTTCTCAGATTACACAGAAATAAGGCTAGCAAAGAGATCCACGAAATACAGATGTAATTCTGTGAGATGAATTAACAGAACACTAAGCAGTTTCTCAGAAAGCTTCTTTCCAGATTTCCTCTGAGGATATTTCCGTTTTCAACACAGCCCTCTATGGGCTTCCAAATATCACTTTGCCAATTCCACAAGAACTGTCTTAGCGAAAGGCTTCTTGATGGGAAAGCTGTAACTCTGTGAGTTGATTTCAAAGAACACAAAGAAGTTTCTCAGAAAGCTTCTTCCTCTTTGTTATCGGAGGATATTTCCTTTGGCCGTATAGTCTTCAAAGGGATCCGAAATATCTGTTCTCAGATTCCACAGAAATAAGGCTAGCAAAGAGATCCACGAAATACAGATGTAACTCTGTGAGATGAATTAACAGAACACTAAACAGTTTCTCAGAAAGCTTCTTTCCAGATTTCATCTGAGGATATTTCCTTTTTCACCATCGCCCTCTATGGGCTTCCAAATATCACTTTGCCAATTCCACAAGAACTGTCTTAGCGAAAGGCTTCTTGAGGGGAAAGCTGTAACTCTGTGAGTTGATTTCACAGAACACAAAGAAGTTTCTCCGAAAGCTTCTTTCTCTTTGTTATCGGAGGATATTTCCTTTGGCCCTATAGTCTTCAAAGGGTTCCGAAATATCTGTTCTCAGATTCCACAGAAATAAGGCTAGCAAAGAGATCCACGAAATACAGATGTAACTCTGTGAGATGAATTAACCGAACACTAAGCAGTTTCTCAGAAAGCTTCTTTCCAGATTTCCTCTGAGGATATTTCCTTTTTCACCATAGCCCTCTATGGGCTTCCAAATATCACTTTGCCAATTCCACAAGAACTGTCTTAGCGAAAGGCTTCTTGAGGGGAAAGCTGTAACTCTGTGAGATGATTTCACAGAACACAAAGAAGTTTCTCAGAAAGCTTCTTTCTCTTTGTTATCGGAGGATATTTCCTTTGGCCCTATAGCCTTCAAAGGGATCCGAAATATCTGTTCTCAGATTCCACAGAAATAAGGCTAGCAAAGAGATCCACGAAATACAGATGTAACTCTGTGAGATGAATTAACAGAACACTAAGCAGTTTCTCAGAAAGCTTCTTTCCAGATTTCTTCTGATAATATTTCCTTTTTCACCATAGCCCTCTATGGGCTTCCAAATATCACTTTGCCAATTCCACAAGAACTGTCTTAGCGAAAGGCTTCTTGAGGGGAAAGCTGTAACTCTGTGAGTTGATTTCACAGAACACAAAGAAGTTTCTCAGAAAGCTTCTTTTCTCTTTGTTATCGGAGGAGATTTCCTTTGGCCCTACAGTCTTCAAAGGGATCCGAAATATCTGTTCTCAGATTCCACAGAAATAAGGCTAGCAAAGAGATCCACGAAATATAGATGTAACTCTGTGAGATGACCTAACAGAACACTAAGCATTTCTCAGAAAGCTTCTTTCCAGATTTCATCAGAGGATATTTCCTTTTTCACCATAGCCCTCTATGGGCTTCCAAATATCACTTTGCCAATTCCACAAGAACTGTCTTAGCGAAAGGCTTCTTGAGGGGAAAGCTGTAACTCTGTGAGTTGATTTCACAGAACACAAAGAAGTTTCTCAGAAAGCTTCTTTTCTCTTTTTTTATCGGAGGATATTTCCTTTGGCCCTATAATCTTCAAAGGGATCCGAAATATCTGTTCTCAGATTCCACAGAAATAAGGCGAGCAAAGAGATCCACGAAATACAGATGTAACTCTGTGAGATGAATTAACAGAACACTAAGCAGTTTCTCAGAAAGCTTCTTTCCAGATTTCCTCTAAGGATATTTCCTTTTTCACCATAGCCCTCTATGGGCTTCCAAATATCACTTTGCCAATTCCACAAGAACTGTCTTAGCGAAAGGCTTCTTGAGGGGAAAGCTGTAACTCTGTGAGATGATTTCACAGAACACAAAGAAGTTTCTCAGAAAGCTTCTTTCTCTTTGTTATCGGAGGATATTTCCTTTGGCCCTATAGCCTTCAAAGGGATCCGAAATATCTGTTCTCAGATTCCACAGAAATAAGGCTAGCAAAGAGATCCACGAAATACAGATGTAACTCTGTGAGATGAATTAACAGAACACTAAGCAGTTTCTCAGAAAGCTTCTTTCCAGATTTCTTCTGAGGATATTTCCTTTTTCACCATAGCCCTCTATGGGCTTCCAAATATCACTTTGCCAATTCCACAAGAACTGTCTTAGCGAAAGGCTTCTTGAGGGGAAAGCTGTAACTCTGTGAGTTGATTTCACAGAACACAAAGAAGTTTCTCAGAAAGCTTCTTTTCTCTTTGTTATCGGAGGATATTTCCTTTGGCCCTACAGTCTTCAAAGGGATCCGAAATATCTGTTCTCAGATTCCACAGAAATAAGGCTAGCAAAGAGATCCACGAAATATAGATGTAACTCTGTGAGATGACCTAACAGAACACTAAGCATTTCTCAGAAAGCTTCTTTCCAGATTTCATCAGAGGATATTTCCTTTTTCACCATAGCCCTCTATGGGCTTCCAAATATCACTTTGCCAATTCCACAAGAAGTGTCTTAGCGAAAGGCTTCTTGAGGGGAAAGCTGTAACTCTGTGAGTTGATTTCACAGAACACAAAGAAGTTTCTCCGAAAGCTTCTTTCTCTTTGTTATCGGAGGATATTTCCTTTGGCCCTATAGTCTTCAAAGGGTTCCGAAATATCTGTTCTCAGATTCCACAGAAATAAGGCTAGCAAAGAGATCCACGAAATACAGATGTAACTCTGTGAGATGAATTAACAGAACACTAAGCAGTTTCTCAGAAAGCTTCTTTCCAGATTTCCTCTGAGGATATTTCCTTTTTCACCATAGCCCTCTATGGGCTTCCAAATATCACTTTGCCAATACCACAAGAACTGTCTTAGCGAAAGGCTTCTTGAGGGGAAAGCTGTAACTCTGTGAGTTGATTTCACAGAACACAAAGAAGTTTCTCAGAAAGCTTCTTTTCTCTTTGTTATCGAAGGATATTTCCTTTGGCCCTATAGTCTTCTAAGGGATCCGAAATATCTGTTCTCAGATTCCACAGAAATAAGGCTAGTAAAGAGATCCACGAAATACAGATGTAACTCTGGGAGATGAATTAACAGAACACTAAGCATTTCTCAGAAAGCTTCTCTCCAGATTTCATCAGAGGATATTTCCTTTTTCACCATAGCCCTCTATGGGCTTCCAAATATCACTTTGCCAATTCCACAAGAAGTGTCTTAGCGAAAGGCTTCTTGAGGGGAAAGCTGTAACTCTGTGAGTTGATTTCACAGAACACAAAGAAGTTTCTCCGAAAGCTTCTTTCTCTTTGTTATCGGAGGATATTTCCTTTGGCCCTATAGTCTTCAAAGGGTTCCGAAATATCTGTTCTCAGATTCCACAGAAATAAGGCTAGCAAAGAGATCCACGAAATACAGATGTAACTCTGTGAGATGAATTAACAGAACACTAAGCAGTTTCTCAGAAAGCTTCTTTCCAGATTTCCTCTGAGGATATTTCCTTTTTCACCGTGGCCCTCTATGGGCTTCCAAATATCACTTTGCCAATACCACAAGAACTGTCTTAGCGAAAGGCTTCTTGAGGGGAAAGCTGTAACTCTGTGAGTTGATTTCACAGAACACAAAGAAGTTTCTCAGAAAGCTTCTTTTCTCTTTGTTATCGGAGGATATTTCCTTTGGCCCTATAGTCTTCAAAGGGATCCGAAATATCTGTTCTCAGATTCCACAGAAATAAGGCGAGCAAAGAGATCCACGAAATACAGATGTAACTCTGTGAGATGAATTAACAGAACACTAAGCAGTTTCTCAGAAAGCTTCTTTCCAGATTTACTCTGAGGATATTTCCTTTTTCACCATAGCCCTCTATGGGCTTCCAAATATCACTTTGCCAATTCCACAAGAACTGTCTTAGCGAAAGGCTTCTTGAGGGGAAAGCTGTAACTCTGTGAGATGATTTCACAGAACACAAAGAAGTTTCTCAGAAAGCTTCTTTCTCTTTGTTATCGGAGGATATTTCCTTTGGCCCTATAGCCTTCAAAGGGATCCGAAATATCTGTTCTCAGATTCCACAGAAATAAGGCTAGCAAAGAGATCCACGAAATACAGATGTAACTCTGTGAGATGAATTAACAGAACACTAAGCAGTTTCTCAGAAAGCTTCTTTCCAGATTTCTTCTGAGGATATTTCCTTTTTCACCATAGCCCTCTATGGGCTTCCAAATATCACTTTGCCAATTCCACAAGAACTGTCTTAGCGAAAGGCTTCTTGAGGGGAAAGCTGTAACTCTGTGAGTTGATTTCACAGAACACAAAGAAGTTTCTCAGAAAGCTTCTTTTCTCTTTGTTATCGGAGGATATTTCCTTTGGCCCTACAGTCTTCAAAGGGATCCGAAATATCTGTTCTCAGATTCCACAGAAATAAGGCTAGCAAAGAGATCCAAGAAATATAGCTGTAACTCTGTGAGATGACCTAACAGAACACTAAGCATTTCTCAGAAAGCTTCTTTCAAGATTTCATCAGAGGATATTTCCTTTTTCACCATAGCCCTCTATGGGCTTCCAAATATCACTTTGCCAATTCCACAAGAAGTGTCTTAGCGAAAGGCTTCTTGAGGGGAAAGCTGTAACTCTGTGAGTTGATTTCACAGAACACAAAGAAGTTTCTCCGAAAGCTTCTTTCTCTTTGTTATCGGAGGATATTTCCTTTGGCCCTATAGTCTTCAAAGGGTTCCGAAATATCTGTTCTCAGATTCCACAGAAATAAGGCGAGCAAAGAGATCCACGAAATACAGATGTAACTCTGTGAGATGAATTAACAGAACACTAAGCAGTTTCTCAGAAAGCTTCTTTCCAGATTTACTCTGAGGATATTTCCTTTTTCACCATAGCCCTCTATGGGCTTCCAAATATCACTTTGCCAATTCCACAAGAACTGTCTTAGCGAAAGGCTTCTTGAGGGGAAAGCTGTAACTCTGTGAGTTGATTTCACAGAACACAAAGAAGTTTC
The DNA here is from genome assembly GCF_043159975.1 of Macaca nemestrina. Lineage (NCBI taxonomy): Eukaryota > Metazoa > Chordata > Mammalia > Primates > Cercopithecidae > Macaca > Macaca nemestrina. Next base: position 110,860,877 of record NC_092131.1, on the reverse strand, counting down.
TCAGAAAGCTTCTTTTCTCTTTGTTATCGGAGGATATTTCCTTTGGCCCTATAGTCTTCAAAGGGATCCGAAATATCTGTTCTCAGATTCCACAGAAATAAGGCGAGCAAAGAGATCCACGAAATACAGATGTAACTCTGTGAGATGAATTAACAGAACACTAAGCAGTTTCTCAGAAAGCTTCTTTCCAGATTTACTCTGAGGATATTTCCTTTTTCACCATAGCCCTCTATGGGCTTCCAAATATCACTTTGCCAATTCCACAAGAACTGTCTTAGCGAAAGGCTTCTTGAGGGGAAAGCTGTAACTCTGTGAGATGATTTCACAGAACACAAAGAAGTTTCTCAGAAAGCTTCTTTCTCTTTGTTATCGGAGGATATTTCCTTTGGCCCTATAGCCTTCAAAGGGATCCGAAATATCTGTTCTCAGATTCCACAGAAATAAGGCTAGCAAAGAGATCCACGAAATACAGAGGTAACTCTGTGAGATGAATTAACAGAACACTAAGCAGTTTCTCAGAAAGCTTCTTTCCAGATTTCTTCTGAGGATATTTCCTTTTTCTCCATAGCCCTCTATGGGCTTCCAAATATCACTTTGCCAATTCCACAAGAACTGTCTTAGCGAAAGGCTTCTTGAGGGGAAAGCTGTAACTCTGTGAGTTGATTTCACAGAACACAAAGAAGTTTCTCAGAAAGCTTCTTTTCTCTTTGTTATCGCAGGATATTTCCTTTGGCCCTACAGTCTTCAAAGGGATCCGAAATATCTGTTCTCAGATTCCACAGAAATAAGGCTAGCAAAGAGATCCACGAAATATAGATGTAACTCTGTGAGATGACCTAACAGAACACTAAGCATTTCTCAGAAAGCTTCTTTCCAGATTTCATCAGAGGATATTTCCTTTTTCACCATAGCCCTCTATGGGCTTCCAAATATCACTTTGCCAATTCCACAAGAACTGTCTTAGCGAAAGGCTTCTTGAGGGGAAAGCTGTAACTCTGTGAGTTGATTTCACAGAACACAAAGAAGTTTCTCAGAAAGCTTCTTTTCTCTTTGTTATCGGAGGATATTTCCTTTGGCCCTATAGTCTTCAAAGGGATCCGAAATATCTGTTCTCAGATTCCACAGAAATAAGGCGAGCAAAGAGATCCACGAAATACAGATGTAACTCTGTGAGATGAATTAACAGAACACTAAGCATTTTCTCAGAAAGCTTCTTTCCAGATTTCCTCTGAGGATATTTCCTTTTTCACCATAGCCCTCTATGGGCTTCCAAATATCACTTTGCCAATTCCACAAGAACTGTCTTAGCGAAAGGCTTCTTGAGGGGAAAGCTGTAACTCTGTGAGTTGATTTCACAGAACACAAAGAAGTTTCTCAGAAAGCTTCTTTCTCTTTGTTATCGGAGGATATTTCCTTTGGCTCTATAGTCTTCAAAGGGTTCCGAAATATCTGTTCTCAGATTCCACAGAAATAAGGCTAGCAAAGAGATCCACGAAATACAGATGTAACTCTGTGAGATGAATTAACAGAACACTAAGCAGTTTCTCAGAAAGCTTTTTTCCAGATTTCCTCTGAGGATATTTCCTTTTTCACCATAGCCCTCTATGGGCTTCCAAATATCACTTTGCCAATTCCACAAGAACTGTCTTAGCGAAAGGCTTGTTGAGGGAAAGCTGTAACTCTGTGAGATGATTTCACAGAACACAAAGAAGTTTCTCAGAAAGCTTCTTTCTCTTTGTTATCGGAGGATATTTCCTTTGGCCCTAGAGTCTTCAAAGGCATCCGAAATATCTGCTCTCAGATTCCACAGAAATAAGGCTAGCAAAGAGATCCACGAAGTACAGATGTAACTCTGTGAGATGAATTAACAGAACACTAAGCAGTTTCTCCGAAAGCTTCTTTCCAGATTTCTTCTGAGGATATTTCCTTTTTCACCATAGCCCTCTATGGGCTTCCAAATATCACTTTGCCAATTCCACAAGAACTGTCTTAGCGAAAGGCTTCTTGAGGGGAAAGCTGTAACTCTGTGAGTTGATTTCACAGAACACAAAGAAGTTTCTCAGAAAGCTCTTTCTCTTTGTTATCGGAGGATATTTCCTTTGGCCCTATAGTCTTCAAAGGGATCCGAAATATCTGTTCTCAGATTCCACAGAAATAAGGCTAGCAAAGAAATCCACGAAATACAGATGTAACTCTGTGAGATGAATTAACAGAACACTAAGCAGTTTCTCAGAAAGCTTCTTTCCAGATTTCCTCTGAGGATATTTCCTTTTTCAACATAGCCCTCTAGGGGCTTCCAAATATCACTTTGCCAATTAAACAAGAACTGTCTTAGCGAAAGGCTTCTTGAGGGGAAAGCTGTAACTCTGTGAGTTGATTTCAAAGAACACAAAGAAGTTTCTCAGAAAGCTTCTTTCTCTTTGTTATCGGAGGATATTTCCTTTGGCCCTGTAGTCTTCAAAGGGATCCGAAATATCTGTTCTCAGATTCCACAGAAATAAGGCTAGCAAAGAAATCCACGAAATACAGATGTAACTCTGTGAGATGAAATAACAGAACACTAATCAGTTTCTCAGAAAGCTTCTTTCCAGATTTCCTATGAGGATATTTCCGTTTTCAACATAGCCCTCTATGGGCTTCCAAATATCACTTTGCCAATTCCACAAGAACTGTCTTAGCGAAAGGCTTCTTGAGGGGAAAGCTGTAACTCTGTGAGTTGATTTCACAGAACACAAAGAAGTTTCTCAGAAAGCTTCTTTTCTCTTTTTTTATCGGAGGATATTTCCTTTGGCCCTATAATCTTCAAAGGGATCCGAAATATCTGTTCTCAGATTCCACAGAAATAAGGCGAGCAAAGAGATCCACGAAATACAGATGTAACTCTGTGAGATGAATTAACAGAACACTAAGCAGTTTCTCAGAAAGCTTCTTTCCAGATTTCCTCTGAGGATATTTCCTTTTTCACCATAGCCCTCTATGGGCTTCCAAATATCACTTTGCCAATTCCACAAGAACTGTCTTAGCGAAAGGCTTCTTGAGGGGAAAGCTGTAACTCTGTGAGATGATTTCACAGAACACAAAGAAGTTTCTCAGAAAGCTTCTTTCTCTTTGTTATCGGAGGATATTTCCTTTGGCCCTATAGCCTTCAAAGGGATCCGAAATATCTGTTCTCAGATTCCACAGAAATAAGGCTAGCAAAGAGATCCACGAAATACAGATGTAACTCTGTGAGATGAATTAACAGAACACTAAGCAGTTTCTCAGAAAGCTTCTTTCCAGATTTCTTCTGAGGATATTTCCTTTTTCACCATAGCCCTCTATGGGCTTCCAAATATCACTTTGCCAATTCCACAAGAACTGTCTTAGCGAAAGGCTTCTTGAGGGGAAAGCTGTAACTCTGTGAGTTGATTTCACAGAACACAAAGAAGTTTCTCAGAAAGCTTCTTTTCTCTTTGTTATCGGAGGATATTTCCTTTGGCCCTACAGTCTTCAAAGGGATCCGAAATATCTGTTCTCAGATTCCACAGAAATAAGGCTAGCAAAGAGATCCACGAAATATAGATGTAACTCTGTGAGATGACCTAACAGAACACTAAGCATTTCTCAGAAAGCTTCTTTCCAGATTTCATCAGAGGATATTTCCTTTTTCACCATAGCCCTCTATGGGCTTCCAAATATCACTTTGCCAATTCCACAAGAAGTGTCTTAGCGAAAGGCTTCTTGAGGGGAAAGCTGTAACTCTGTGAGTTGATTTCACAGAACACAAAGAAGTTTCTCCGAAAGCTTCTTTCTCTTTGTTATCGGAGGATATTTCCTTTGGCCCTATAGTCTTCAAAGGGTTCCGAAATATCTGTTCTCAGATTCCACAGAAATAAGGCTAGCAAAGAGATCCACGAAATACAGATGTAACTCTGTGAGATGAATTAACAGAACACTAAGCAGTTTCTCAGAAAGCTTTTTTCCAGATTTCCTCTGAGGATATTTCCTTTTTCACCATAGCCCTCTATGGGCTTCCAAATATCACTTTGCCAATTCCACAAGAACTGTCTTGGCGAAAGGCTTGTTGAGGGAAAGCTGTAACTCTGTGAGATGATTTCACAGAACACAAAGAAGTTTCTCAGAAAGCTTCTTTCTCTTTGTTATCGGAGGATATTTCCTTTGGCCCTAGAGTCTTCAAAGGCATCCGAAATATCTGCTCTCAGATTCCACAGAAATAAGGCTAGCAAAGAGATCCACGAAGTACAGATGTAACTCTGTGAGATGAATTAACAGAACACTAAGCAGTTTCTCCGAAAGCTTCTTTCCAGATTTCTTCTGAGGATATTTCCTTTTTCACCATAGCCCTCTATGGGCTTCCAAATATCACTTTGCCAATTCCACAAGAACTGTCTTAGCGAAAGGCTTCTTGAGGGGAAAGCTGTAACTCTGTGAGTTGATTTCACAGAACACAAAGAAGTTTCTCAGAAAGCTCTTTCTCTTTGTTATCGGAGGATATTTCCTTTGGCCCTATAGTCTTCAAAGGGATCCGAAATATCTGTTCTCAGATTCCACAGAAATAAGGCTAGCAAAGAAATCCACGAAATACAGATGTAACTCTGTGAGATGAATTAACAGAACACTAAGCAGTTTCTCAGAAAGCTTCTTTCCAGATTTCCTCTGAGGATATTTCCTTTTTCAACATAGCCCTCTAGGGGCTTCCAAATATCACTTTGCCAATTAAACAAGAACTGTCTTAGCGAAAGGCTTCTTGAGGGGAAAGCTGTAACTCTGTGAGTTGATTTCAAAGAACACAAAGAAGTTTCTCAGAAAGCTTCTTTCTCTTTGTTATCGGAGGATATTTCCTTTGGCCCTGTAGTCTTCAAAGGGATCCGAAATATCTGTTCTCAGATTCCACAGAAATAAGGCTAGCAAAGAAATCCACGAAATACAGATGTAACTCTGTGAGATGAAATAACAGAACACTAATCAGTTTCTCAGAAAGCTTCTTTCCAGATTTCCTATGAGGATATTTCCGTTTTCAACATAGCCCTCTATGGGCTTCCAAATATCACTTTGCCAATTCCACAAGAACTGTCTTAGCGAAAGGCTTGTTGAGGGGAAAGCTGTAACTCTGTGAGATGATTTCACAGAACACAAAGAAGTTTCTCAGAAAGCTTCTTTCTCTTTGTTTTCGGAGGATATTTCCTTTGGCCCTATAGTCTTCAAAGGGATCCGAAATATCTGTTCTCAGATTACACAGAAATAAGGCTAGCAAAGAGATCCACGAAATACAGATGTAATTCTGTGAGATGAATTAACAGAACACTAAGCAGTTTCTCAGAAAGCTTCTTTCCAGATTTCCTCTGAGGATATTTCCGTTTTCAACACAGCCCTCTATGGGCTTCCAAATATCACTTTGCCAATTCCACAAGAACTGTCTTAGCGAAAGGCTTCTTGAGGGGAAAGCTGTAACTCTGTGAGTTGATTTCAAAGAACACAAAGAAGTTTCTCAGAAAGCTTCTTCCTCTTTGTTATCGGAGGATATTTCCTTTGGCCGTATAGTCTTCAAAGGGATCCGAAATATCTGTTCTCAGATTCCACAGAAATAAGGCTAGCAAAGAGATCCACGAAATACAGATGTAACTCTGTGAGATGAATTAACAGAACACTAAGCAGTTTCTTAGAAACTTCTTTCCAGATTTCCTCTGAGGATATTTCGTTTTTCACCATAGCCCTCTATGGGCTTCCAAATATCACTTTGCCAATTCCACAAGAACTGTCTTAGCGAAAGGCTTCTTGAGGGGAAAGCTGTAACTCTGTGAGTTGATTTCACAGAACACAAAGAAGTTTCTCAGAAAGCTCTTTCTCTTTGTTATCGGAGGATATTTCCTTTGGCCCTATAGTCTTCAAAGGGATCCGAAATATCTGTTCTCAGATTCCACAGAAATAAGGCTAGCAAAGAAATCCACGAAATACAGATGTAACTCTGTGAGATGAATTAACAGAACACTAAGCAGTTTCTCAGAAAGCTTCTTTCCAGATTTCCTCTGAGGATATTTCCTTTTTCAACATAGCCCTCTAGGGGCTTCCAAATATCACTTTGCCAATTAAACAAGAACTGTCTTAGCGAAAGGCTTCTTGAGGGGAAAGCTGTAACTCTGTGAGTTGATTTCAAAGAACACAAAGAAGTTTCTCAGAAAGCTTCTTTCTCTTTGTTATCGGAGGATATTTCCTTTGGCCCTGTAGTCTTCAAAGGGATCCGAAATATCTGTTCTCAGATTCCACAGAAATAAGGCTAGCAAAGAAATCCACGAAATACAGATGTAACTCTGTGAGATGAAATAACAGAACACTAATCAGTTTCTCAGAAAGCTTCTTTCCAGATTTCCTATGAGGATATTTCCGTTTTCAACATAGCCCTCTATGGGCTTCCAAATATCACTTTGCCAATTCCACAAGAACTGTCTTAGCGAAAGGCTTGTTGAGGGGAAAGCTGTAACTCTGTGAGATGATTTCACAGAACACAAAGAAGTTTCTCAGAAAGCTTCTTTCTCTTTGTTTTCGGAGGATATTTCCTTTGGCCCTATAGTCTTCAAAGGGATCCGAAATATCTGTTCTCAGATTACACAGAAATAAGGCTAGCAAAGAGATCCACGAAATACAGATGTAATTCTGTGAGATGAATTAACAGAACACTAAGCAGTTTCTCAGAAAGCTTCTTTCCAGATTTCCTCTGAGGATATTTCCGTTTTCAACACAGCCCTCTATGGGCTTCCAAATATCACTTTGCCAATTCCACAAGAACTGTCTTAGCGAAAGGCTTCTTGAGGGGAAAGCTGTAACTCTGTGAGTTGATTTCAAAGAACACAAAGAAGTTTCTCAGAAAGCTTCTTCCTCTTTGTTATCGGAGGATATTTCCTTTGGCCGTATAGTCTTCAAAGGGATCCGAAATATCTGTTCTCAGATTCCACAGAAATAAGGCTAGCAAAGAGATCCACGAAATACAGATGTAACTCTGTGAGATGAATTAACAGAACACTAAGCAGTTTCTCAGAAAGCTTCTTTCCAGATTTCTTCTGAGGATATTTCCTTTTTCACCATAGCCCTCTATGGGCTTCCAAATATCACTTTGCCAATTCCACAAGAACTGTCTTAGCGAAAGGCTTCTTGAGGGGAAAGCTGTAACTCTGTGAGTTGATTTCACAGAACACAAAGAAGTTTCTCAGAAAGCTTCTTTTCTCTTTGTTATCGGAGGATATTTCCTTTGGCCCTACAGTCTTCAAAGGGATCCGAAATATCTGTTCTCAGATTCCACAGAAATAAGGCTAGCAAAGAGATCCACGAAATATAGATGTAACTCTGTGAGATGACCTAACAGAACACTAAGCATTTCTCAGAAAGCTTCTTTCCAGATTTCATCAGAGGATATTTCCTTTTTCACCACAGCCCTCTATGGGCTTCCAAATATCACTTTGCCAATTCCACAAGAAGTGTCTTAGCGAAAGGCTTCTTGAGGGGAAAGCTGTAACTCTGTGAGTTGTTTTCACAGAACACAAAGAAGTTTCTCCGAAAGCTTCTTTCTCTTTGTTATCGGAGGATATTTCCTTTGGCCCTATAGTCTTCAAAGGGATCCGAAATATCTGTTCTCAGATTCCACAGAAATAAGGCTGGCAAAGAGATCCACGAAATACAGATGTAACTCTGGGAGATGAATTAACAGAACACTAAGCAGTTTCTCAGAAAGCTTCTTTCCAGATTTCCTCTGAGGATATTTCCTTTTTCACCATAGCCCTCTATGGGCTTCCAAATATCACTTTGCCAATTCCACAAGAACTGTCTTAGCGAAAGGCTTCTTGAGGGGAAAGCTGTAACTCTGTGAGTTGATTTCACAGAACACAAAGAAGTTTCTCAGAAAGCTTCTTTTCTCTTTTTTTATCGGAGGATATTTCCTTTGGCCCTATAATCTTCAAAGGGATCCGAAATATCTGTTCTCAGATTCCACAGAAATAAGGCGAGCAAAGAGATCCACGAAATACAGATGTAACTCTGTGAGATGAATTAACAGAACACTAAGCAGTTTCTCAGAAAGCTTCTTTCCAGATTTCCTCTGAGGATATTTCCTTTTTCACCATAGCCCTCTATGGGCTTCCAAATATCACTTTGCCAATTCCACAAGAACTGTCTTAGCGAAAGGCTTCTTGAGGGGAAAGCTGTAACTCTGTGAGATGATTTCACAGAACACAAAGAAGTTTCTCAGAAAGCTTCTTTCTCTTTGTTATCGGAGGATATTTCCTTTGGCCCTATAGCCTTCAAAGGGATCCGAAATATCTGTTCTCAGATTCCACAGAAATAAGGCTAGCAAAGAGATCCACGAAATACAGATGTAACTCTGTGAGATGAATTAACAGAACACTAAGCAGTTTCTCAGAAAGCTTCTTTCCAGATTTCTTCTGAGGATATTTCCTTTTTCACCATAGCCCTCTATGGGCTTCCAAATATCACTTTGCCAATTCCACAAGAACTGTCTTAGCGAAAGGCTTCTTGAGGGGAAAGCTGTAACTCTGTGAGTTGATTTCACAGAACACAAAGAAGTTTCTCAGAAAGCTTCTTTTCTCTTTGTTATCGGAGGATATTTCCTTTGGCCCTACAGTCTTCAAAGGGATCCGAAATATCTGTTCTCAGATTCCACAGAAATAAGGCTAGCAAAGAGATCCACGAAATATAGATGTAACTCTGTGAGATGACCTAACAGAACACTAAGCATTTCTCAGAAAGCTTCTTTCCAGATTTCATCAGAGGATATTTCCTTTTTCACCATAGCCCTCTATGGGCTTCCAAATATCACTTTGCCAATTCCACAAGAAGTGTCTTAGCGAAAGGCTTCTTGAGGGGAAAGCTGTAACTCTGTGAGTTGATTTCACAGAACACAAAGAAGTTTCTCCGAAAGCTTCTTTCTCTTTGTTATCGGAGGATATTTCCTTTGGCCCTATAGTCTTCAAAGGGTTCCGAAATATCTGTTCTCAGATTCCACAGAAATAAGGCTAGCAAAGAGATCCACGAAATACAGATGTAACTCTGTGAGATGAATTAACAGAACACTAAGCAGTTTCTCAGAAAGCTTCTTTCCAGATTTCCTCTGAGGATATTTCCTTTTTCACCATAGCCCTCTATGGGCTTCCAAATATCACTTTGCCAATACCACAAGAACTGTCTTAGCGAAAGGCTTCTTGAGGGGAAAGCTGTAACTCTGTGAGTTGATTTCACAGAACACAAAGAAGTTTCTCAGAAAGCTTCTTTTCTCTTTGTTATCGAAGGATATTTCCTTTGGCCCTATAGTCTTCTAAGGGATCCGAAATATCTGTTCTCAGATTCCACAGAAATAAGGCTAGTAAAGAGATCCACGAAATACAGATGTAACTCTGGGAGATGAATTAACAGAACACTAAGCATTTCTCAGAAAGCTTCTTTCCAGATTTCATCAGAGGATATTTCCTTTTTCACCATAGCCCTCTATGGGCTTCCAAATATCACTTTGCCAATTCCACAAGAAGTGTCTTAGCGAAAGGCTTCTTGAGGGGAAAGCTGTAACTCTGTGAGTTGATTTCACAGAACACAAAGAAGTTTCTCCGAAAGCTTCTTTCTCTTTGTTATCGGAGGATATTTCCTTTGGCCCTATAGTCTTCAAAGGGTTCCGAAATATCTGTTCTCAGATTCCACAGAAATAAGGCTAGCAAAGAGATCCACGAAATACAGATGTAACTCTGTGAGATGAATTAACAGAACACTAAGCAGTTTCTCAGAAAGCTTCTTTCCAGATTTCCTCTGAGGATATTTCCTTTTTCACCGTGGCCCTCTATGGGCTTCCAAATATCACTTTGCCAATACCACAAGAACTGTCTTAGCGAAAGGCTTCTTGAGGGGAAAGCTGTAACTCTGTGAGTTGATTTCACAGAACACAAAGAAGTTTCTCAGAAAGCTTCTTTTCTCTTTGTTATCGGAGGATATTTCCTTTGGCCCTATAGTCTTCAAAGGGATCCGAAATATCTGTTCTCAGATTCCACAGAAATAAGGCGAGCAAAGAGATCCACGAAATACAGATGTAACTCTGTGAGATGAATTAACAGAACACTAAGCAGTTTCTCAGAAAGCTTCTTTCCAGATTTACTCTGAGGATATTTCCTTTTTCACCATAGCCCTCTATGGGCTTCCAAATATCACTTTGCCAATTCCACAAGAACTGTCTTAGCGAAAGGCTTCTTGAGGGGAAAGCTGTAACTCTGTGAGATGATTTCACAGAACACAAAGAAGTTTCTCAGAAAGCTTCTTTCTCTTTGTTATCGGAGGATATTTCCTTTGGCCCTATAGCCTTCAAAGGGATCCGAAATATCTGTTCTCAGATTCCACAGAAATAAGGCTAGCAAAGAGATCCACGAAATACAGATGTAACTCTGTGAGATGAATTAACAGAACACTAAGCAGTTTCTCAGAAAGCTTCTTTCCAGATTTCTTCTGAGGATATTTCCTTTTTCACCATAGCCCTCTATGGGCTTCCAAATATCACTTTGCCAATTCCACAAGAACTGTCTTAGCGAAAGGCTTCTTGAGGGGAAAGCTGTAACTCTGTGAGTTGATTTCACAGAACACAAAGAAGTTTCTCAGAAAGCTTCTTTTCTCTTTGTTATCGGAGGATATTTCCTTTGGCCCTACAGTCTTCAAAGGGATCCGAAATATCTGTTCTCAGATTCCACAGAAATAAGGCTAGCAAAGAGATCCACGAAATATAGATGTAACTCTGTGAGATGACCTAACAGAACACTAAGCATTTCTCAGAAAGCTTCTTTCCAGATTTCATCAGAGGATATTTCCTTTTTCACCATAGCCCTCTATGGGCTTCCAAATATCACTTTGCCAATTCCACAAGAAGTGTCTTAGCGAAAGGCTTCTTGAGGGGAAAGCTGTAACTCTGTGAGTTGATTTCACAGAACACAAAGAAGTTTCTCCGAAAGCTTCTTTCTCTTTGTTATCGGAGGATATTTCCTTTGGCCCTATAGTCTTCAAAGGGTTCCGAAATATCTGTTCTCAGATTCCACAGAAATAAGGCGAGCAAAGAGATCCACGAAATACAGATGTAACTCTGTGAGATGAATTAACAGAACACTAAGCAGTTTCTCAGAAAGCTTCTTTCCAGATTTACTCTGAGGATATTTCCTTTTTCACCATAGCCCTCTATGGGCTTCCAAATATCACTTTGCCAATTCCACAAGAACTGTCTTAGCGAAAGGCTTCTTGAGGGGAAAGCTGTAACTCTGTGAGTTGATTTCACAGAACACAAAGAAGTTTCTCAGAAAGCTTCTTTTCTCTTTGTTATCGGAGGATATTTCCTTTGGCCCTATAGTCTTCAAAGGGATCCGAAATATCTGTTCTCAGATTCCACAGAAATAAGGCGAGCAAAGAGATCCACGAAATACAGATGTAACTCTGTGAGATGAATTAACAGAACACTAAGCAGTTTCTCAGAAAGCTTCTTTCCAGATTTACTCTGAGGATATTTCCTTTTTCACCATAGCCCTCTATGGGCTTCCAAATATCACTTTGCCAATTCCACAAGAACTGTCTTAGCGAAAGGCTTCTTGAGGGGAAAGCTGTAACTCTGTGAGATGATTTCACAGAACACAAAGAAGTTTCTCAGAAAGCTTCTTTCTCTTTGTTATCGGAGGATATTTCCTTTGGCCCTATAGCCTTCAAAGGGATCCGAAATATCTGTTCTCAGATTCCACAGAAATAAGGCTAGCAAAGAGATCCACGAAATACAGAGGTAACTCTGTGAGATGAATTAACAGAACACTAAGCAGTTTCTCAGAAAGCTTCTTTCCAGATTTCTTCTGAGGATATTTCCTTTTTCTCCATAGCCCTCTATGGGCTTCCAAATATCACTTTGCCAATTCCACAAGAACTGTCTTAGCGAAAGGCTTCTTGAGGGGAAAGCTGTAACTCTGTGAGTTGATTTCACAGAACACAAAGAAGTTTCTCAGAAAGCTTCTTTTCTCTTTGTTATCGCAGGATATTTCCTTTGGCCCTACAGTCTTCAAAGGGATCCGAAATATCTGTTCTCAGATTCCACAGAAATAAGGCTAGCAAAGAGATCCACGAAATATAGATGTAACTCTGTGAGATGACCTAACAGAACACTAAGCATTTCTCAGAAAGCTTCTTTCCAGATTTCATCAGAGGATATTTCCTTTTTCACCATAGCCCTCTATGGGCTTCCAAATATCACTTTGCCAATTCCACAAGAACTGTCTTAGCGAAAGGCTTCTTGAGGGGAAAGCTGTAACTCTGTGAGTTGATTTCACAGAACACAAAGAAGTTTCTCAGAAAGCTTCTTTTCTCTTTGTTATCGGAGGATATTTCCTTTGGCCCTATAGTCTTCAAAGGGATCCGAAATATCTGTTCTCAGATTCCACAGAAATAAGGCGAGCAAAGAGATCCACGAAATACAGATGTAACTCTGTGAGATGAATTAACAGAACACTAAGCATTTTCTCAGAAAGCTTCTTTCCAGATTTCCTCTGAGGATATTTCCTTTTTCACCATAGCCCTCTATGGGCTTCCAAATATCACTTTGCCAATTCCACAAGAACTGTCTTAGCGAAAGGCTTCTTGAGGGGAAAGCTGTAACTCTGTGAGTTGATTTCACAGAACACAAAGAAGTTTCTCAGAAAGCTTCTTTCTCTTTGTTATCGGAGGATATTTCCTTTGGCTCTATAGTCTTCAAAGGGTTCCGAAATATCTGTTCTCAGATTCCACAGAAATAAGGCTAGCAAAGAGATCCACGAAATACAGATGTAACTCTGTGAGATGAATTAACAGAACACTAAGCAGTTTCTCAGAAAGCTTTTTTCCAGATTTCCTCTGAGGATATTTCCTTTTTCACCATAGCCCTCTATGGGCTTCCAAATATCACTTTGCCAATTCCACAAGAACTGTCTTAGCGAAAGGCTTCTTGAGAGGAAAGCTGTAAATCAGTGAGATGATTTCACAGATCCCAAAGAAGTTTCTCAGAAAGCTTCTTTCTCTTTGGTATCGGAGGATATTTCCTTTGGCCTTAGAGTCTTCTAAGGGATCCGAAATATCTGTTCTCATATTCCACAGAAATAAGGCTAGCAAAGACATCCACGAAATACAGATGTAACTCTGTGAGATGAATTAACAGAACACTAAGCAGTTTCTCAGAAAACTTCTTTCCAGATTTCCTCTGAGGATATTTCCTTTTTCACCATAGCCCTCTATGTTCTTCCAAATATCACTTTGCCAATTCCACAAGAAGTGTCTTAGCGAAAGGCTTCTTGAGGGGAAAGCTGTAACTCTGTGAGTTGATTTCACAGAACACAAAGAAGTTTCTCAGAAAGCTTCTTTCTCTTTGTTATCAGAGGATATTTCCTTTGGCCCTATAGTCTTCAAAGGGATCCGAAATATCTGTTCTCAGATTCCACAGAAATAAGGCGAGCAAAGAGATCCACGAAATACAGATGTAACTCTGTGAGATGAATTAACAGAACACTAAGCATTTTCTCAGAAAGCTTCTACCCAGATTTCCTCTGAGGATATTTCCCTTTTCACCATAGCCCTCTATGGGATTCCAAATATCACTTTGCCAATTCCACAAGAACTGTCTTAGCGAAAGGCTTCTTGAGGGGAAAGCTGTAACTCTGTGAGTTGATTTCACAGAACACAAAGAAGTTTCTCAGAAAGCTTCTTTCTCTTTGTTATCGGAGAATATTTCCTTTGTCCCTAAAGTCTTCAAAGGGATCCGAAATATCTGTTCTCAGATTCCACAGAAATAAGGCTAGCAAAGAGATCCACGAAATACTGATGTAACTCTGTGAGATGAATTAACAGAACACTAAGCAGTTTCTCAGAAAGCTTCTTTCCACATTTCTTCTGAGGATATTTCCTTTTTCACCATAGCTCTCTATGGGCTTCCAAATATCACTTTGCCAATTCCACAAGAACTGTCTTAGAGAAAGGCTTCTTGAGGGGAAAGCTGTAACTCTGTGAGTTGATTTCACAGAACACAAAGAAGTTTCTCAGGAAGCTTCTTTTCTCTTTGTTATCCGAGGATATTTCCTTTGGCCCTATAGTCTTCAAAGGGATCCGAAATATCTGTTCTCAGATTCCACAGAAATAAGGCTAGCAAAGAGATCCACGAAATACAGATGTAACTCTGTGAGATGAATTAACAGAACACTAAGCAGTTTCTCAGAAAGCTTCTTTCCAGATTTCCTCTGAGGATATTTCCTTTTTCACCATAGCCCTCTATGGGCTTCCAAATATCACTTTGCCAATTCCACAAGAATTGTCTTAGCGAAAGGCTTCTTGAGGGGAAAGCTGTAACTCTGTGAGTTGATTTCACAGAACACAAGACGTTTCTCAGAAAGCTTCTTTCTCTTTGTTATCGGAGGATATTTCCTTTGGCCCTATAGTCTTCAAAGGGATCCGAAATATCTGTTCTCAGATTCCACAGAAATAAGGCTAGCAAACAGATCCACGAAATACAGATGTAACTCTGTGAGATGACCTAACAGAACACTTAGCATTTCTCAGAAAGCTTCTTTCCAGATTTCATCTGAGGATATTTCCTTTTTCACCATAGCCCTCTATGGGCTTCCAAATATCACTTTGCCAATTCCACAAGAACTGTCTTAGCGAAAGGCTTCTTGAGGGGAAAGCTGTAACTCTGTGAGTTGATTTCACAGAACACAAAGAAGTTTCTCTGAAAGCTTCTTTCTCTTTGTTATCGGAGGATATTTCCTTTGGCCCTATAGTCTTCAAATGGTTCCGAAATATCTGTTCTCAGATTCCACAGAAATAAGGCTAGCAAAGAGATCCACGAAATACAGATGTAACTCTGTGAGATGAATTAACAGAACACTAAGCAGTTTCTCAGAAAGCTTTTTTCCATATTTCCTCTGAGGATATTTCCTTTTTCACCATAGCCCTCTATGGGCTTCCAAATATCACTTTGCCAATTCCACAAGAAGTGTCTTAGCGAAAGGCTTCTTGAGAGGAAAGCTGTAACTCAGTGAGATGATTTCACAGATCCCAAAGAAGTTTCTCCGAAAGCTTCTTTCTCTTTGTTATCGGAGGATATTTCCTTTGGCCCTATAGTCTTCAAAGGGATCCGAAATATCTGTTCTCAGATTCCACAGAAATAAGGCTAGCAAAGAGATCCACGAAATACAGATGTAACTCTGTGAGATGAACTAACAAAACACTAAGCAGTTTCTAAGAAAGCTTCTTTCCAGATTTCATCTGAGGATATTTCCTTTTTCACCATAGCCCTCTATGGGCTTCCAAATATCACTTTGCCAATTCCACAAGAACTGTCTTAGCGAAAGGCTTCTTGAGGGGAAAGCTGTAACTCTGTGAGTTGATTTCACAGAACACAAAGAAGTTTCTCAGAAAGCTTCTTTCTCTTTTTTATCGGAGGATATTTTCTTTGGCCCTATAGTCTTCAAAGGGATCCGAAATATCTGTTCTCAGATTCCACAGAAATAAGGCGAGCAAAGAGATCCACGAAATACAGATGTAACTCTGTGAGATGAACTAACAGAACAGTAAGCAGTTTCTCAGAAAGCTTCTTTCCAGATTTCCTCTGAGGATATTTCCTTTTTCACCATAGCCCTCTCTGGGCTTCCAATATCACTTTGTCAATTCCACAAGAACTGTCTTAGCGAAAGGCTTCTTGAGGAGAAAGCTGTAACTCTGTGAGTTGATTTCACAGAACACAAAGAAGTTTCTCAGAAAACTTCTTTCTCTTTGTTATCGGAGGATATTTCCTTTGGCCCTATAGTCTTCAAAGGGATCGGAAATATCTGTTCTCAGATTCCACAGAAATAAGGCTAGCAAAGAGATCCACGAAATACTGATGTAACTCTGTGAGATGAATTAACAGAACACTAAGCAGTTTCTCAGAAAGCTTCTTTCCAGATTTCATCTGAGGATATTTCCTTTTTCACCATAGCCCTCTAAGGGCTTCCAAATATCACTTTGCCAATTCCACAAGAACTGTCTTAGAGAAAGGCTTCTTGAAGGGAAATCTGTAACTCTGTGAGTTGATTTCACAGAACACAAAAAAGTTTCTCAGGAAGCTTCTTTTCTCTTTGTTATCCGAGGATATTTCCTTTGGCCCTATAGTCTTCAAAGGGATCCGAAATATCTGTTCTCAGATTCCACAGAAATAAGGCTAGCAAAGAGATCCACGAAATACAGATGTAACTCTGTGAGATGAATTAACAGAACACTAAGCAGTTTCTCAGAAAGCTTCTTTCCAGATTTCCTCTGAGGATATTTCCTTTTTCACCATAGCCCTCTATGGGCTTCCAAATATCACTTTGCCAATTCCACAAGAATTGTCTTAGCGAAAGGCTTCTTGAGGGGAAAGCTGTAACTCTGTGAGTTGATTTCACAGAACACAAGACGTTTCTCAGAAAGCTTCTTTCTCTTTGTTATCGGAGGATATTTCCTTTGGCCCTATAGTCTTCAAAGGGATCCGAAATATCTGTTCTCAGATTCCACAGAAATAAGGCTAGCAAAGAGATCCACGAAATACAGATGTAACTCTGTGAGATGACCTAACAGAACACTTAGCATTTCTCAGAAAGCTTCTTTCCAGATTTCATCTGAGGATATTTCCTTTTTCACCATAGCCCTCTATGGGCTTCCAAATATCACTTTGCCAATTCCACAAGAACTGTCTTAGCGAAAGGCTTCTTGAGGGGAAAGCTGTAACTCTGTGAGTTGATTTCACAGAACACAAAGAAGTTTCTCAGAAAGCTTCTTTCTCTTTGTTATCGGAGGATATTTCCTTTGGCCCTATAGTCTTCAAAGGGTTCCGAAATATCTGTTCTCAGATTCCACAGAAATAAGGCTAGCAAAGAGATCCACGAAATACAGATGTAACTCTGTGAGATAAATTAACAGATCACTAAGCAGTTTCTCAGCAAGCTTCTTTCCAGATTTCCTCTGAGGATATTTCCTTTTTCACCATAGCCCTGTATGGGCTTCCAAATATCACTTTGCCAATTCCACAAGAACTGTCTTAGCGAAAGGCTTCTTGAGGGGAAAGCTGTAACTCTGTGAGTTGATTTCACAGAACACAAAGAAGTTTCTCAGAAAGCTTCTTTTCTCTTTGTTATCGGAGGATATTTCCTTTGGCCCTATAGTCTTCAAAGGGATCCGAAATATCTGTTCTCAGATTCCACAGAAATAAGGCGAGCAAAGAGATCCACGAAATACAGATGTAACTCTGTGAGATGAATTAACAGAACACTAAGCAGTTTCTCAGAAAGCTTCTTTCCAGATTTACTCTGAGGATATTTCCTTTTTCACCATAGCCCTCTATGGGCTTCCAAATATCACTTTGCCAATTCCACAAGAACTGTCTTAGCGAAAGGCTTCTTGAGGGGAAAGCTGTAACTCTGTGAGATGATTTCACAGAACACAAAGAAGTTTCTCAGAAAGCTTCTTTCTCTTTGTTATCGGAGGATATTTCCTTTGGCCCTATAGCCTTCAAAGGGATCCGAAATATCTGTTCTCAGATTCCACAGAAATAAGGCTAGCAAAGAGATCCACGAAATACAGAGGTAACTCTGTGAGATGAATTAACAGAACACTAAGCAGTTTCTCAGAAAGCTTCTTTCCAGATTTCTTCTGAGGATATTTCCTTTTTCTCCATAGCCCTCTATGGGCTTCCAAATATCACTTTGCCAATTCCACAAGAACTGTCTTAGCGAAAGGCTTCTTGAGGGGAAAGCTGTAACTCTGTGAGTTGATTTCACAGAACACAAAGAAGTTTCTCAGAAAGCTTCTTTTCTCTTTGTTATCGCAGGATATTTCCTTTGGCCCTACAGTCTTCAAAGGGATCCGAAATATCTGTTCTCAGATTCCACAGAAATAAGGCTAGCAAAGAGATCCACGAAATATAGATGTAACTCTGTGAGATGACCTAACAGAACACTAAGCATTTCTCAGAAAGCTTCTTTCCAGATTTCATCAGAGGATATTTCCTTTTTCACCATAGCCCTCTATGGGCTTCCAAATATCACTTTGCCAATTCCACAAGAACTGTCTTAGCGAAAGGCTTCTTGAGGGGAAAGCTGTAACTCTGTGAGTTGATTTCACAGAACACAAAGAAGTTTCTCAGAAAGCTTCTTTTCTCTTTGTTATCGGAGGATATTTCCTTTGGCCCTATAGTCTTCAAAGGGATCCGAAATATCTGTTCTCAGATTCCACAGAAATAAGGCGAGCAAAGAGATCCACGAAATACAGATGTAACTCTGTGAGATGAATTAACAGAACACTAAGCATTTTCTCAGAAAGCTTCTTTCCAGATTTCCTCTGAGGATATTTCCTTTTTCACCATAGCCCTCTATGGGCTTCCAAATATCACTTTGCCAATTCCACAAGAACTGTCTTAGCGAAAGGCTTCTTGAGGGGAAAGCTGTAACTCTGTGAGTTGATTTCACAGAACACAAAGAAGTTTCTCAGAAAGCTTCTTTCTCTTTGTTATCGGAGGATATTTCCTTTGGCTCTATAGTCTTCAAAGGGTTCCGAAATATCTGTTCTCAGATTCCACAGAAATAAGGCTAGCAAAGAGATCCACGAAATACAGATGTAACTCTGTGAGATGAATTAACAGAACACTAAGCAGTTTCTCAGAAAGCTTTTTTCCAGATTTCCTCTGAGGATATTTCCTTTTTCACCATAGCCCTCTATGGGCTTCCAAATATCACTTTGCCAATTCCACAAGAACTGTCTTAGCGAAAGGCTTCTTGAGAGGAAAGCTGTAAATCAGTGAGATGATTTCACAGATCCCAAAGAAGTTTCTCAGAAAGCTTCTTTCTCTTTGGTATCGGAGGATATTTCCTTTGGCCTTAGAGTCTTCTAAGGGATCCGAAATATCTGTTCTCATATTCCACAGAAATTAGGCTAGCAAAGACATCCACGAAATACAGATGTAACTCTGTGAGATGAATTAACAGAACACTAAGCAGTTTCTCAGAAAACTTCTTTCCAGATTTCCTCTGAGGATATTTCCTTTTTCACCATAGCCCTCTATGTTCTTCCAAATATCACTTTGCCAATTCCACAAGAAGTGTCTTAGCGAAAGGCTTCTTGAGGGGAAAGCTGTAACTCTGTGAGTTGATTTCACAGAACACAAAGAAGTTTCTCAGAAAGCTTCTTTCTCTTTGTTATCAGAGGATATTTCCTTTGGCCCTATAGTCTTCAAAGGGATCCGAAATATCTGTTCTCAGATTCCACAGAAATAAGGCGAGCAAAGAGATCCACGAAATACAGATGTAACTCTGTGAGATGAATTAACAGAACACTAAGCATTTTCTCAGAAAGCTTCTACCCAGATTTCCTCTGAGGATATTTCCCTTTTCACCATAGCCCTCTATGGGATTCCAAATATCACTTTGCCAATTCCACAAGAACTGTCTTAGCGAAAGGCTTCTTGAGGGGAAAGCTGTAACTCTGTGAGTTGATTTCACAGAACACAAAGAAGTTTCTCAGAAAGCTTCTTTCTCTTTGTTATCGGAGAATATTTCCTTTGTCCCTAAAGTCTTCAAAGGGATCCGAAATATCTGTTCTCAGATTCCACAGAAATAAGGCTAGCAAAGAGATCCACGAAATACTGATGTAACTCTGTGAGATGAATTAACAGAACACTAAGCAGTTTCTCAGAAAGCTTCTTTCCACATTTCTTCTGAGGATATTTCCTTTTTCACCATAGCTCTCTATGGGCTTCCAAATATCACTTTGCCAATTCCACAAGAACTGTCTTAGAGAAAGGCTTCTTGAGGGGAAAGCTGTAACTCTGTGAGTTGATTTCACAGAACACAAAGAAGTTTCTCAGGAAGCTTCTTTTCTCTTTGTTATCCGAGGATATTTCCTTTGGCCCTATAGTCTTCAAAGGGATCCGAAATATCTGTTCTCAGATTCCACAGAAATAAGGCTAGCAAAGAGATCCACGAAATACAGATGTAACTCTGTGAGATGAATTAACAGAACACTAAGCAGTTTCTCAGAAAGCTTCTTTCCAGATTTCCTCTGAGGATATTTCCTTTTTCACCATAGCCCTCTATGGGCTTCCAAATATCACTTTGCCAATTCCACAAGAATTGTCTTAGCGAAAGGCTTCTTGAGGGGAAAGCTGTAACTCTGTGAGTTGATTTCACAGAACACAAGACGTTTCTCAGAAAGCTTCTTTCTCTTTGTTATCGGAGGATATTTCCTTTGGCCCTATAGTCTTCAAAGGGATCCGAAATATCTGTTCTCAGATTCCACAGAAATAAGGCTAGCAAACAGATCCACGAAATACAGATGTAACTCTGTGAGATGACCTAACAGAACACTTAGCATTTCTCAGAAAGCTTCTTTCCAGATTTCATCTGAGGATATTTCCTTTTTCACCATAGCCCTCTATGGGCTTCCAAATATCACTTTGCCAATTCCACAAGAACTGTCTTAGCGAAAGGCTTCTTGAGGGGAAAGCTGTAACTCTGTGAGTTGATTTCACAGAACACAAAGAAGTTTCTCTGAAAGCTTCTTTCTCTTTGTTATCGGAGGATATTTCCTTTGGCCCTATAGTCTTCAAATGGTTCCGAAATATCTGTTCTCAGATTCCACAGAAATAAGGCTAGCAAAGAGATCCACGAAATACAGATGTAACTCTGTGAGATGAATTAACAGAACACTAAGCAGTTTCTCAGAAAGCTTTTTTCCATATTTCCTCTGAGGATATTTCCTTTTTCACCATAGCCCTCTATGGGCTTCCAAATATCACTTTACCAATTCCACAAGAAGTGTCTTAGCGAAAGGCTTCTTGAGAGGAAAGCTGTAACTCAGTGAGATGATTTCACAGATCCCAAAGATGTTTCTCCGAAAGCTTCTTTCTCTTTGTTATCGGAGGATATTTCCTTTGGCCCTATAGTCTTCAAAGGGATCCGAAATATCTGTTCTCAGATTCCACAGAAATAAGGCTAGCAAAGAGATCCACGAAATACAGATGTAACTCTGTGAGATGAACTAACAAAACACTAAGCAGTTTCTAAGAAAGCTTCTTTCCAGATTTCATCTGAGGATATTTCCTTTTTCACCATAGCCCTCTATGGGCTTCCAAATATCACTTTGCCAATTCCACAAGAACTGTCTTAGCGAAAGGCTTCTTGAGGGGAAAGCTGTAACTCTGTGAGTTGATTTCACAGAACACAAAGAAGTTTCTCAGAAAGCTTCTTTCTCTTTTTTATCGGAGGATATTTTCTTTGGCCCTATAGTCTTCAAAGGGATCCGAAATATCTGTTCTCAGATTCCACAGAAATAAGGCGAGCAAAGAGATCCACGAAATACAGATGTAACTCTGTGAGATGAACTAACAGAACAGTAAGCAGTTTCTCAGAAAGCTTCTTTCCAGATTTCCTCTGAGGATATTTCCTTTTTCACCATAGCCCTCTCTGGGCTTCCAATATCACTTTGTCAATTCCACAAGAACTGTCTTAGCGAAAGGCTTCTTGAGGAGAAAGCTGTAACTCTGTGAGTTGATTTCACAGAACACAAAGAAGTTTCTCAGAAAACTTCTTTCTCTTTGTTATCGGAGGATATTTCCTTTGGCCCTATAGTCTTCAAAGGGATCGGAAATATCTGTTCTCAGATTCCACAGAAATAAGGCTAGCAAAGAGATCCACGAAATACTGATGTAACTCTGTGAGATAAATTAACAGAACACTAAGCAGTTTCTCAGAAAGCTGCTTTCCAGATTTCATCTGAGGATATTTCCTTTTTCACCATAGCCCTCTAAGGGCTTCCAAATATCACTTTGCCAATTCCACAAGAACTGTCTTAGAGAAAGGCTTCTTGAAGGGAAATCTGTAACTCTGTGAGTTGATTTCACAGAACACAAAAAAGTTTCTCAGGAAGCTTCTTTTCTCTTTGTTATCCGAGGATATTTCCTTTGGCCCTATAGTCTTCAAAGGGATCCGAAATATCTGTTCTCAGATTCCACAGAAATAAGGCTAGCAAAGAGATCCACGAAATACAGATGTAACTCTGTGAGATGAATTAACAGAACACTAAGCAGTTTCTCAGAAAGCTTCTTTCCAGATTTCCTCTGAGGATATTTCCTTTTTCACCATAGCCCTCTATGGGCTTCCAAATATCACTTTGCCAATTCCACAAGAATTGTCTTAGCGAAAGGCTTCTTGAGGGGAAAGCTGTAACTCTGTGAGTTGATTTCACAGAACACAAGACGTTTCTCAGAAAGCTTCTTTCTCTTTGTTATCGGAGGATATTTCCTTTGGCCCTATAGTCTTCAAAGGGATCCGAAATATCTGTTCTCAGATTCCACAGAAATAAGGCTAGCAAAGAGATCCACGAAATACAGATGTAACTCTGTGAGATGACCTAACAGAACACTTAGCATTTCTCAGAAAGCTTCTTTCCAGATTTCATCTGAGGATATTTCCTTTTTCACCATAGCCCTCTATGGGCTTCCAAATATCACTTTGCCAATTCCACAAGAACTGTCTTAGCGAAAGGCTTCTTGAGGGGAAAGCTGTAACTCTGTGAGTTGATTTCACAGAACACAAAGAAGTTTCTCAGAAAGCTTCTTTCTCTTTGTTATCGGAGGATATTTCCTTTGGCCCTATAGTCTTCAAAAGGTTCCGAAATATCTGTTCTCAGATTCCACAGAAATAAGGCTAGCAAAGAGATCCACGAAATACAGATGTAACTCTGTGAGATAAATTAACAGATCACTAAGCAGTTTCTCAGCAAGCTTCTTTCCAGATTTCCTCTGAGGATATTTCCTTTTTCACCATAGCCCTGTATGGGCTTCCAAATATCACTTTGCCAATTCCACAAGAACTGTCTTAGCGAAAGGCTTCTTGAGGGGAAAGCTGTAACTCTGTGAGTTGATTTCACAGAACACAAAGAAGTTTCTCAGAAAGCTTCTTTCTCTTTGTTATCGGAGGATATTTCCTTTGGCCCTATAGTCTTCAAAGGGATCCGAAATATCTGTTCTCAGATTCCACAGAAATAAGGCTAGCAAAGAGATCCACGAAATACAGATGTAACTCTGAGAGATGAATTAACAGAACACTAAGCAGTTTCTCAGAAAGCTTCTTTCCAGATTTGCTCTGAGGATATTTCCTTTTTCAACATAGCCCTCTATGGGCTTCCAAATATCACTTTGCCAATTCCACAAGAACTGTCTTAGCGAAAGGCTTCTTGAGGGGAAAGCTGTAACT
This sequence comes from Macaca nemestrina, assembly GCF_043159975.1. NCBI lineage: Eukaryota > Metazoa > Chordata > Mammalia > Primates > Cercopithecidae > Macaca > Macaca nemestrina. The sequence goes on along the minus strand of NC_092131.1, from coordinate 110,837,589 downwards.
CTGTGAGTTGATTTCAAAGAACACAAAGAAGTTTCTCAGACAGCTTCTTTCTCTTTGTTATCGGAGGATATTTCCTTTGGCCCTATAGTCTTCAAAGGGATCCGAAATATCTTTTCTCAGATTCCACAGAAATAAGGCAAGCAAAGAGATCGATGAAATACAGATGTAACTCTGTGAGATGAATTAACAGAACACTAAGCAGTTTCTCAGAAAGCTTTTTTCCAGATTTCATCGGAGGATATTTCCTTTTTCAACATAGCCCTCAAAGGGCTTCCAAATATCACTTTGCCAATTCCACAAGAACTGTCTTAGCGAAAGGCTTCTTGAGGGGAAAGCTGTAACTCTGTGAGATGATTTCACAGAACACAAAGAAGTTTCTCAGAAAGCTTCTTTCTCTTTGTTATCGGAGGATATTTCCTTTGGCCCTATAGTCTTCAAAGGGATCCGAAATATCTGTTCTCAGATTCCACAGAAATAAGGCTAGCAAGGAGATCCACGAAATACAGATGTAACTCTGTGAGATGAATTAACAGAACACTAAGCAGTTTCTCAGAAAGCTTCTTTCCAGATTTCTTCTGAGGATATTTCCTTTTTCACCATAGCCCTCTATGGGCTTCCAAATATCACTTTGCCAATTCCACAAGAACTGTCTTAGCGAAAGGCTTCTTGAGGGGAAAGCTGTAACTCTGTGAGTTGATTTCACAGAACACAAAGAAGTTTCTCAGAAAGCTTCTTTTCTCTTTGTTATCGGAGGATATTTCCTTTGTGCCTATAGTCTTCAAAGGGATCCGAAATATCTGTTCTCAGATTCCACAGAAATAAGGCTAGCAAAGAGATCCACGAAATACAGATGTAACTCTGTGAGATGAATTAACAGAACACTAAGCAGTTTCTCAGAAAGCTTCTTTCCAGATTTCCTCTGAGGATATTTCCTTTTTCACCATAGCCCTCTATGGGCTTCCAAATATCACTTTGCCAATTCCACAAGAACTGTCTTAGCGAAAGTCTTCTTGAGGGGAAAGCTGTAACTCTGTGAGTTGATTTCACAGAACACAAGAAGTTTCTCAGAAAGCTTCTTTCTCTTTGTTATGGGAGGATATTTCCTTTGGCCCTATAGTCTTCAAAGGGATCCGAAATATCTGTTCTCAGATTCCACAGAAATAAGGCTAGCAAAGAGATCCACGAAATACAGATGTAACTCTGTGAGATGACCTAACAGAACACTAAGCATTTCTCAGAAAGCTTCTTTCCAGATTTTATCTGAGGATATTTCCTTTTTCACCATAGCCCTCTATGGGCTTCCAAATATCACTTTGCCAATTCCACAAGAACTGTCTTAGCGAAAGGCTTCTTGAGGGGAAAGCTGTAACTCTGTGAGATGATTTCACAGAACACAAAGAAGTTTCTCAGAAAGCTTCTTTCTCTTTGTTATCGGAGGATATTTCCTTTGGCCCTAGAGTCTTCAAAGGGATCCGAAATATCTGTTCTCAGATACCACAGAAATAAGGCTAGCAAAGAGATCCACGAAATACAGATGTAACTCTGTGAGATGAATTAACAGAACACTAAGCAGTTTCTCAGAAAGCTTCTTTCCAGATTTCTTCTGAGGATATTTCCTTTTTCACCATAGCCCTCTATGGGCTTCCAAATATCACTTTGCCAATTCCACAAGAACTGTCTTAGCGAAAGGCTTCTTGAGGGGAAAGCTGTAACTCTGTGAGTTGATTTCACAGAACACAAAGAAGTTTCTCAGAAAGCTTCTTTCTCTTTGTTATCGGAGGATATTTCCTTTGGCCCTAGAGTCTTCAAAGGGATCCGAAATATCTCTTCTCAGATTCCACAGAAATAAGGCTAGCAAAGAGATCCACGAAATACTGATGTAACTCTGTGAGATGAATTAACAGAACACTAAGCAGTTTCTCAGAAAGCTTCTTTCCAGATTTCCTCTGAGGATATTTCCTTTTTCACCATAGCCCTCTATGGGCTTCCAAATATCACTTTGCCAATTCCACAAGAACTGTCTTTGCGAAAGGCTTCTTGAGGGGAAAGCTGTAACTCTGTGAGTTGATTTCACAGAACACAAAGAAGTTTCTCCGAAAGCTTCTTTCTCTTTGTTATCGGAGGATATTTCCTTTGGCCCTATAGTCTTCAAAGGGTTCCGAAATATCTGTTCTCAGATTCCACAAAAATAAGGCTAGCAAAGAGATCCACGAAATACAGATGTAACTCTGTGAGATAAATTAACAGAACACTAAGCAGTTTCTCAGAAAGCTTCTTTCCAGATTTCCTCTGAGGATATTTCCTTTTTCACCATAGCCCTCTATGGGCTTCCAAATATCACTTTGTCAATTCCACAAGAACTGTCTTAGCGAAAGGCTTCTTGAGGGGAAAGCTGTAACTCTGTGAGATGATTTCACAGAACACAAAGAAGTTTCTCGGAAAGCTTCTTTCTCTTTGTTATCGGAGGATATTTCCTTTGGCCCTATAGTCTTCAAAGGGATCCGAAATATCTGTTCTCAGATTCCCCAGAAATAAGGCTAGCAAAGAGATCCACGAAATACAGATGTAACTCTGTGAGATGAATTAACAGAACACTAAGCAGTTTCTCAGAAAGCTTCTTTCCAGATTTCTTCTGAGGATATTTCCTTTTTCACCATAGCCCTCTATGGGCTTCCAAATATCACTTTGCCAATTCCACAAGAACTGTCTTAGCGAAAGGCTTCTTGAGGGGAAAGCTGTAACTCTGTGAGTTGATTTCAGAGAACACAAAGAAGTTTCTCAGAAAGCTTCTTTTCTCTTTGTTATCGGAGGATATTTCCTTTGGCCCTATAGTCTTCAAAGGGATCCGAAATATCTGTTCTCAGATTCAACAGAAATAAGGCTAGCAAAGAGATCCACGAAATACAGATGTAACTCTGTGAGATGAATTAACAGAACACTAAGCAGTTTCTCAGAAAGCTTCTTTCCAGATTTCCTCTGAGGATATTTCCTTTTTCACCATAGCCCTCTATGGGCTTCCAAATATCACTTTGCCAATTCCACAAGAACTGTCTTAGCGAAAGTCTTCTTGAGGGGAAAGCTGTAACTCTGTGAGTTGATTTCACAGAACACAAGAAGTTTCTCAGAAAGGTTCTTTCTCTTTGTTATCGGAGAATATTTCCTTTGGCCTTAGAGTCTTCTAAGGGATCCGAAATATCTGTTCTCAGATTCCACAGAAATAAGGCTAGCAAAGAGATCCACGAAATACAGATGTAACTCTGTGAGATGAATTAACAGAACACTAAGCATTTCTCAGAAAGCTTCTTTCCAGATTTCATCTGAGGATATTTCCTTTTTCACCCTAGCCCTCTATGGGCTTCCAAATATCACTTTGCCAATTCCACAAGAACTGTCTTAGCGAAAGGCTTCTTGAGGGGAAAGCTGTAACTCTGTGAGTTGATTTCACAGAACACAAAGAAGTTTCTCAGAAAGCTTCTTTTCTCTTTGTTATCGGAGGATATTTCCTTTGTCCCTAAAGTCTTCAAAGGGATCCGAAATATCTGTTCTCAGATTCCACAGAAATAAGGCTAGCAAGGAGATCCACGAAATACAGATGTAACTCTATGAGATGACCTAACAGAACACTAAGCATTTCTCAGAAAGTTTCTTTCCAGATTTCATCTGAGGATATTTCCTTTTTCACCATAGCCCTCTATGGGCTTCCAAATATCACTTTGCCAATTCCACAAGAACTGTCTTAGCGAAAGGCTTCTTGAGGGGAAAGCTGTAACTCTGTGAGTTGATTTCACAGAACACAAAGAAGTTTCTCCGAAAGCTTCTTTCTCTTTGTTATCGCAGGATATTTCCTATGGCCCTATAGTCTTCAAAGGGTTCCGAAATATCTGTTCTCAGATTCCACAGAAATAAGTCTAGCAAAGAGATCCACGAAATACAGATGTAACTCTGTGAGATAAATTAACAGAACACTAAGCAGTTTCTCAGAAAGCTTCTTTCCAGATTTCCTCTGAGGATATTTCCTTTTTCAACATAGCCCTCTATGGGCTTCCAAATATCACTTTGCCAATTCCACAAGAACTGTCTTAGCGAAAGGTTTCTTGAGGGGAAAGCTGTAACTCTGTGAGTTGATTTCACAGAACACAAAGAAGTTTCTCAGAAAGCTTCTTTCTCTTTGTTATCGGAGGATATTTCCTTTGGCCTTAGAGTCTTCTAAGGGATCCGTAATATCTGTTCTCAGATTCCACAGAAATAAGGCTAGCAAAGAGATCCACGAAATACAGATGTAACTCTGTGAGATGAACTAACAAAACACTAAGCAGTTTCTCAGAAAGCTTCTTTCCAGATTTCATCTGAGGATATTTCCTTTTTCACCATAGCCCTCTATGGGCTTCCAAATGTCACTTTGCCAATTCCACAAGAACTGTCTTAGCGAAAGGCTTCTTGAGGGGAAAGCTGTAACTCTGTGAGTTGATTTCACAGAACACAAAGAAGTTTCTCAGAAAGCTTCTTTCTGTTTGTTATCGGATGATATTTCCTTTGGCCCTATATTCTTCAAAGGGTTCCGAAATATCTGTTCTCAGATTCCACAGAAATAAGGCTAGCAAAGAGATCCACGAAATACAGATGTAACTCTGTGAGATAAATTAACAGATCACTAAGGAGTTTCTCAGAAAGCTTCTTTCCAGATTTCCTCTGAGGATATTTCCTTTTTCACCATAGCCCTCTATGGGCTTCCAAATATCACTTTGCCAATTCCACAAGAACTGTCTTAGCGAAAGGCTTCTTGAGGGGAAAGCTGTAATTCTGTGAGTTGATTTCACAGAACACAAAGAAGTTTCTCAGAAAGCTTCTTTCTCTTTGTTATCGGAGGATATTTCCTTTGGCCCTATAGTCTTCAAAGGGATCCGAAATATCTGTTCTCAGATTCCACAGAAATAAGGCGAGCAAAGAGTTCCACGAAATACAGATGTAACTCTGTGAGATGAATTAACAGAACACTAAGCATTTTCTCAGAAAGCTTCTTCCCAGATTTCCTCTGAGGATATTTCCTTTTTCACCATAGCCCTCTATGGGCTTCCAAATATCACTTTGCCAATTCCACAAGAACTGTCTTAGCGAAAGGCTTCTTGAGGGGAAAGCTGTAACTCTGTGAGTTGATTTCACAGAACACAAAGAAGTTTCTCAGAAAGCTTCTTTCTCTTTGTTATCGGAGGATATTTCCTTTGGCCCTATAGTCTTCAAAGGGATCCGAAATATCTGTTCTCAGATTCCACAGAAATAAGGCTAGCAAAGAGATCCACGAAATACAGATGTAACTCTGTGAGATAAATTAACAGAACACTAAGCAGTTTCTTAGAAAGCTTCTTTCCAGATTTCCTCTGAGGATATTTCGTTTTTCACCATAGCCCTCTATGGGCTTCCAATATCACTTTGTCAATTCCACAAGAACTGTCTTAGCGAAAGGCTTCTTGAGGAGAAAGCTGTAACTCTGTGAGTTGATTTCACAGAACACAAAGAAGTTTCTCAGAAAACTTCTTTCTCTTTGTTATCGGAGGATATTTCCTTTGGCCCTATAGTCTTCAAAGGGATCGGAAATATCTGTTCTCAGATTCCACAGAAATAAGGCTAGCAAAGAGATCCACGAAATACTGATGTAACTCTGTGAGATGAATTAACAGAACACTAAGCAGTTTCTCAGAAAGCTTCTTTCCAGATTTCATCTGAGGATATTTCCTTTTTCACCATAGCCCTGTATGGGCTTCCAAATATCACTTTGCCAATTCCACAAGAACTGTCTTAGCGAAAGGCTTCTTGAGGGGAAAGCTGTAACTCTGTCAGATGATTTCACAGAACCCAAAGAAGTTTCTCAGAAAGCTTCTTTCTCTTTGTTATCGGAGGATATTTACTTTGCCCCTATAGTCTTCAAAGGGATCCGAAATATCTGTTCTCAGATTCCACAGAAATAAGGCTAGCAAAGAGATCCACGAAATACAGATGTAACTCTGTGAGATGAATTAACAGAACACTAAGCAGTTTCTCAGAAAGCTTCTTTCCAGATTTCCTCTGAGGTTATTTCCTTTTTCACCATAGCCCTCTATGGGCTTCCAAATATCACTTTGCCAATTCCACAAGAACTGTCTTAGCGAAAGGCTTCTTGAGGGGAAAGCTGTAACTCTGTGAGTTGATTTCACAGAACACAAAGAAGTTTCTCAGAAAGGTTCTTTCTCTTTGTTATCGGAGGATATTTCCTTTGGCCCTATAGTCTTCAAAGGGATCCGAAATATCTGTTCTCAGATTCCAAAGAAATAAGGCTAGCAAAGAGATCCACGAAATACAGATGTAACTCTGTGAGATGACCTAACAGGACACTAAGCATTTCTCAGAAAGTTTCTTTCCAGATTTCATCTGAGGATATTTCCTTTTTCACCATAGCCCTCTATGGGCTTCCAAATATCACTTTGCCAATTCCACAAGAACTGTCTTAGCGAAAGGCTTCTTGAGGGGAAAGCTGTAACTCTGTGAGTTGATTTCACAGAACACAAAGAAGTTTCTCCGAAAGCTTCTTTCTCTTTGTTATCGGAGGATATTTCCTATGGCCCTATAGTCTTCAAAGGGTTCCGAAATATCTGTTCTCAGATTCCACAGAAATAAGTCTAGCAAAGAGATCCACGAAATACAGATGTAACTCTGTGAGATAAATTAACAGAACACTAAGCAGTTTCTCAGAAAGCTTCTTTCCAGATTTCCTCTGAGGATATTTCCTTTTTCAACATAGCCCTCTATGGGCTTCCAAATATCACTTTGCCAATTCCACAAGAACTGTCTTAGCGAAAGGTTTCTTGAGGGGAAAGCTGTAACTCTGTGAGTTGATTTCACAGAACACAAAGAAGTTTCTCAGAAAGCTTCTTTCTCTTTGTTATCGGAGGATATTTCCTTTGGCCTTAGAGTCTTCTAAGGGATCCGTAATATCTGTTCTCAGATTCCACAGAAATAAGGCTAGCAAAGAGATCCACGAAATACAGATGTAACTCTGTGAGATGAACTAACAAAACACTAAGCAGTTTCTCAGAAAGCTTCTTTCCAGATTTCATCTGAGGATATTTCCTTTTTCACCATAGCCCTCTATGGGCTTCCAAATGTCACTTTGCCAATTCCACAAGAACTGTCTTAGCGAAAGGCTTCTTGAGGGGAAAGCTGTAACTCTGTGAGTTGATTTCACAGAACACAAAGAAGTTTCTCAGAAAGCTTCTTTCTGTTTGTTATCGGATGATATTTCCTTTGGCCCTATATTCTTCAAAGGGTTCCGAAATATCTGTTCTCAGATTCCACAGAAATAAGGCTAGCAAAGAGATCCACGAAATACAGATGTAACTCTGTGAGATAAATTAACAGATCACTAAGCAGTTTCTCAGAAAGCTTCTTTCCAGATTTCCTCTGAGGATATTTCCTTTTTCACCATAGCCCTCTATGGGCTTCCAAATATCACTTTGCCAATTCCACAAGAACTGTCTTAGCGAAAGGCTTCTTGAGGGGAAAGCTGTAATTCTGTGAGTTGATTTCACAGAACACAAAGAAGTTTCTCAGAAAGCTTCTTTCTCTTTGTTATCGGAGGATATTTCCTTTGGCCCTATAGTCTTCAAAGGGATCCGAAATATCTGTTCTCAGATTCCACAGAAATAAGGCGAGCAAAGAGATCCACGAAATACAGATGTAACTCTGTGAGATGAATTAACAGAACACTAAGCATTTTCTCAGAAAGCTTCTTCCCAGATTTCCTCTGAGGATATTTCCTTTTTCACCATAGCCCTCTATGGGCTTCCAAATATCACTTTGCCAATTCCACAAGAACTGTCTTAGCGAAAGTCTTCTTGAGGGGAAAGCTGTAACTCTGTGAGTTGATTTCACAGAACACAAGAAGTTTCTCAGAAAGGTTCTTTCTCTTTGTTATCGGAGAATATTTCCTTTGGCCTTAGAGTCTTCTAAGGGATCCGAAATATCTGTTCTCAGATTCCACAGAAATAAGGCTAGCAAAGAGATCCACGAAATACAGATGTAACTCTGTGAGATGAATTAACAGAACACTAAGCATTTCTCAGAAAGCTTCTTTCCAGATTTCATCTGAGGATATTTCCTTTTTCACCCTAGCCCTCTATGGGCTTCCAAATATCACTTTGCCAATTCCACAAGAACTGTCTTAGCGAAAGGCTTCTTGAGGGGAAAGCTGTAACTCTGTGAGTTGATTTCACAGAACACAAAGAAGTTTCTCAGAAAGCTTCTTTTCTCTTTGTTATCGGAGGATATTTCCTTTGTCCCTAAAGTCTTCAAAGGGATCCGAAATATCTGTTCTCAGATTCCACAGAAATAAGGCTAGCAAGGAGATCCACGAAATACAGATGTAACTCTATGAGATGACCTAACAGAACACTAAGCATTTCTCAGAAAGTTTCTTTCCAGATTTCATCTGAGGATATTTCCTTTTTCACCATAGCCCTCTATGGGCTTCCAAATATCACTTTGCCAATTCCACAAGAACTGTCTTAGCGAAAGGCTTCTTGAGGGGAAAGCTGTAACTCTGTGAGTTGATTTCACAGAACACAAAGAAGTTTCTCCGAAAGCTTCTTTCTCTTTGTTATCGGAGGATATTTCCTATGGCCCTATAGTCTTCAAAGGGTTCCGAAATATCTGTTCTCAGATTCCACAGAAATAAGTCTAGCAAAGAGATCCACGAAATACAGATGTAACTCTGTGAGATAAATTAACAGAACACTAAGCAGTTTCTCAGAAAGCTTCTTTCCAGATTTCCTCTGAGGATATTTCCTTTTTCAACATAGCCCTCTATGGGCTTCCAAATATCACTTTGCCAATTCCACAAGAACTGTCTTAGCGAAAGGTTTCTTGAGGGGAAAGCTGTAACTCTGTGAGTTGATTTCACAGAACACAAAGAAGTTTCTCAGAAAGCTTCTTTCTCTTTGTTATCGGAGGATATTTCCTTTGGCCTTAGAGTCTTCTAAGGGATCCGTAATATCTGTTCTCAGATTCCACAGAAATAAGGCTAGCAAAGAGATCCACGAAATACAGATGTAACTCTGTGAGATGAACTAACAAAACACTAAGCAGTTTCTCAGAAAGCTTCTTTCCAGATTTCATCTGAGGATATTTCCTTTTTCACCATAGCCCTCTATGGGCTTCCAAATGTCACTTTGCCAATTCCACAAGAACTGTCTTAGCGAAAGGCTTCTTGAGGGGAAAGCTGTAACTCTGTGAGTTGATTTCACAGAACACAAAGAAGTTTCTCAGAAAGCTTCTTTCTGTTTGTTATCGGATGATATTTCCTTTGGCCCTATATTCTTCAAAGGGTTCCGAAATATCTGTTCTCAGATTCCACAGAAATAAGGCTAGCAAAGAGATCCACGAAATACAGATGTAACTCTGTGAGATAAATTAACAGATCACTAAGCAGTTTCTCAGAAAGCTTCTTTCCAGATTTCCTCTGAGGATATTTCCTTTTTCACCATAGCCCTCTATGGGCTTCCAAATATCACTTTGCCAATTCCACAAGAACTGTCTTAGCGAAAGGCTTCTTGAGGGGAAAGCTGTAATTCTGTGAGTTGATTTCACAGAACACAAAGAAGTTTCTCAGAAAGCTTCTTTCTCTTTGTTATCGGAGGATATTTCCTTTGGCCCTATAGTCTTCAAAGGGATCCGAAATATCTGTTCTCAGATTCCACAGAAATAAGGCGAGCAAAGAGTTCCACGAAATACAGATGTAACTCTGTGAGATGAATTAACAGAACACTAAGCATTTTCTCAGAAAGCTTCTTCCCAGATTTCCTCTGAGGATATTTCCTTTTTCACCATAGCCCTCTATGGGCTTCCAAATATCACTTTGCCAATTCCACAAGAACTGTCTTAGCGAAAGGCTTCTTGAGGGGAAAGCTGTAACTCTGTGAGTTGATTTCACAGAACACAAAGAAGTTTCTCAGAAAGCTTCTTTCTCTTTGTTATCGGAGGATATTTCCTTTGGCCCTATAGTCTTCAAAGGGATCCGAAATATCTGTTCTCAGATTCCACAGAAATAAGGCTAGCAAAGAGATCCACGAAATACAGATGTAACTCTGTGAGATAAATTAACAGAACACTAAGCAGTTTCTTAGAAAGCTTCTTTCCAGATTTCCTCTGAGGATATTTCGTTTTTCACCATAGCCCTCTATGGGCTTCCAATATCACTTTGTCAATTCCACAAGAACTGTCTTAGCGAAAGGCTTCTTGAGGAGAAAGCTGTAACTCTGTGAGTTGATTTCACAGAACACAAAGAAGTTTCTCAGAAAACTTCTTTCTCTTTGTTATCGGAGGATATTTCCTTTGGCCCTATAGTCTTCAAAGGGATCGGAAATATCTGTTCTCAGATTCCACAGAAATAAGGCTAGCAAAGAGATCCACGAAATACTGATGTAACTCTGTGAGATGAATTAACAGAACACTAAGCAGTTTCTCAGAAAGCTTCTTTCCAGATTTCATCTGAGGATATTTCCTTTTTCACCATAGCCCTGTATGGGCTTCCAAATATCACTTTGCCAATTCCACAAGAACTGTCTTAGCGAAAGGCTTCTTGAGGGGAAAGCTGTAACTCTGTCAGATGATTTCACAGAACCCAAAGAAGTTTCTCAGAAAGCTTCTTTCTCTTTGTTATCGGAGGATATTTACTTTGCCCCTATAGTCTTCAAAGGGATCCGAAATATCTGTTCTCAGATTCCACAGAAATAAGGCTAGCAAAGAGATCCACGAAATACAGATGTAACTCTGTGAGATGAATTAACAGAACACTAAGCAGTTTCTCAGAAAGCTTCTTTCCAGATTTCCTCTGAGGTTATTTCCTTTTTCACCATAGCCCTCTATGGGCTTCCAAATATCACTTTGCCAATTCCACAAGAACTGTCTTAGCGAAAGGCTTCTTGAGGGGAAAGCTGTAACTCTGTGAGTTGATTTCACAGAACACAAAGAAGTTTCTCAGAAAGGTTCTTTCTCTTTGTTATCGGAGGATATTTCCTTTGGCCCTATAGTCTTCAAAGGGATCCGAAATATCTGTTCTCAGATTCCAAAGAAATAAGGCTAGCAAAGAGATCCACGAAATACAGATGTAACTCTGTGAGATGACCTAACAGGACACTAAGCATTTCTCAGAAAGTTTCTTTCCAGATTTCATCTGAGGATATTTCCTTTTTCACCATAGCCCTCTATGGGCTTCCAAATATCACTTTGCCAATTCCACAAGAACTGTCTTAGCGAAAGGCTTCTTGAGGGGAAAGCTGTAACTCTGTGAGTTGATTTCACAGAACACAAAGAAGTTTCTCCGAAAGCTTCTTTCTCTTTGTTATCGGAGGATATTTCCTATGGCCCTATAGTCTTCAAAGGGTTCCGAAATATCTGTTCTCAGATTCCACAGAAATAAGTCTAGCAAAGAGATCCACGAAATACAGATGTAACTCTGTGAGATAAATTAACAGAACACTAAGCAGTTTCTCAGAAAGCTTCTTTCCAGATTTCCTCTGAGGATATTTCCTTTTTCAACATAGCCCTCTATGGGCTTCCAAATATCACTTTGCCAATTCCACAAGAACTGTCTTAGCGAAAGGTTTCTTGAGGGGAAAGCTGTAACTCTGTGAGTTGATTTCACAGAACACAAAGAAGTTTCTCAGAAAGCTTCTTTCTCTTTGTTATCGGAGGATATTTCCTTTGGCCTTAGAGTCTTCTAAGGGATCCGTAATATCTGTTCTCAGATTCCACAGAAATAAGGCTAGCAAAGAGATCCACGAAATACAGATGTAACTCTGTGAGATGAACTAACAAAACACTAAGCAGTTTCTCAGAAAGCTTCTTTCCAGATTTCATCTGAGGATATTTCCTTTTTCACCATAGCCCTCTATGGGCTTCCAAATGTCACTTTGCCAATTCCACAAGAACTGTCTTAGCGAAAGGCTTCTTGAGGGGAAAGCTGTAACTCTGTGAGTTGATTTCACAGAACACAAAGAAGTTTCTCAGAAAGCTTCTTTCTGTTTGTTATCGGATGATATTTCCTTTGGCCCTATATTCTTCAAAGGGTTCCGAAATATCTGTTCTCAGATTCCACAGAAATAAGGCTAGCAAAGAGATCCACGAAATACAGATGTAACTCTGTGAGATAAATTAACAGATCACTAAGCAGTTTCTCAGAAAGCTTCTTTCCAGATTTCCTCTGAGGATATTTCCTTTTTCACCATAGCCCTCTATGGGCTTCCAAATATCACTTTGCCAATTCCACAAGAACTGTCTTAGCGAAAGGCTTCTTGAGGGGAAAGCTGTAATTCTGTGAGTTGATTTCACAGAACACAAAGAAGTTTCTCAGAAAGCTTCTTTCTCTTTGTTATCGGAGGATATTTCCTTTGGCCCTATAGTCTTCAAAGGGATCCGAAATATCTGTTCTCAGATTCCACAGAAATAAGGCGAGCAAAGAGATCCACGAAATACAGATGTAACTCTGTGAGATGAATTAACAGAACACTAAGCATTTTCTCAGAAAGCTTCTTCCCAGATTTCCTCTGAGGATATTTCCTTTTTCACCATAGCCCTCTATGGGCTTCCAAATATCACTTTGCCAATTCCACAAGAACTGTCTTAGCGAAAGGCTTCTTGAGGGGAAAGCTGTAACTCTGTGAGTTGATTTCACAGAACACAAAGAAGTTTCTCAGAAAGCTTCTTTCTCTTTGTTATCGGAGGATATTTCCTTTGGCCCTATAGTCTTCAAAGGGATCCGAAATATCTGTTCTCAGATTCCACAGAAATAAGGCTAGCAAAGAGATCCACGAAATACAGATGTAACTCTGTGAGATAAATTAACAGAACACTAAGCAGTTTCTTAGAAAGCTTCTTTCCAGATTTCCTCTGAGGATATTTCGTTTTTCACCATAGCCCTCTATGGGCTTCCAATATCACTTTGTCAATTCCACAAGAACTGTCTTAGCGAAAGGCTTCTTGAGGAGAAAGCTGTAACTCTGTGAGTTGATTTCACAGAACACAAAGAAGTTTCTCAGAAAACTTCTTTCTCTTTGTTATCGGAGGATATTTCCTTTGGCCCTATAGTCTTCAAAGGGATCGGAAATATCTGTTCTCAGATTCCACAGAAATAAGGCTAGCAAAGAGATCCACGAAATACTGATGTAACTCTGTGAGATGAATTAACAGAACACTAAGCAGTTTCTCAGAAAGCTTCTTTCCAGATTTCATCTGAGGATATTTCCTTTTTCACCATAGCCCTGTATGGGCTTCCAAATATCACTTTGCCAATTCCACAAGAACTGTCTTAGCGAAAGGCTTCTTGAGGGGAAAGCTGTAACTCTGTCAGATGATTTCACAGAACCCAAAGAAGTTTCTCAGAAAGCTTCTTTCTCTTTGTTATCGGAGGATATTTACTTTGCCCCTATAGTCTTCAAAGGGATCCGAAATATCTGTTCTCAGATTCCACAGAAATAAGGCTAGCAAAGAGATCCACGAAATACAGATGTAACTCTGTGAGATGAATTAACAGAACACTAAGCAGTTTCTCAGAAAGCTTCTTTCCAGATTTCCTCTGAGGTTATTTCCTTTTTCACCATAGCCCTCTATGGGCTTCCAAATATCACTTTGCCAATTCCACAAGAACTGTCTTAGCGAAAGGCTTCTTGAGGGGAAAGCTGTAACTCTGTGAGTTGATTTCACAGAACACAAAGAAGTTTCTCAGAAAGGTTCTTTCTCTTTGTTATCGGAGGATATTTCCTTTGGCCCTATAGTCTTCAAAGGGATCCGAAATATCTGTTCTCAGATTCCAAAGAAATAAGGCTAGCAAAGAGATCCACGAAATACAGATGTAACTCTGTGAGATGACCTAACAGGACACTAAGCATTTCTCAGAAAGCTTCTTTCCAGATTTCATCTGAGGATATTACCTTTTTCACCATAGCCCTCTATGGGCTTCCAAATATCACTTTGCCAATTCCACAAGAACTGTCTTAGCGAAAGGCTTCTTGAGGGGAAGCTGTAACTCTGTGAGTTGATTTCACAGAACACAAAGAAGTTTCTCAGAAAGCTTCTTTCTCTTTGTTATCGGAGGATATTTCCTTTGGCCCTATAGTCTTCAAAGGGTTCCGAAATATCTGTTCTCAGATTCCACAGAAATAAGGCTAGCAAAGAGATCCACGAAATACAGATGTAACTCTGTGAGATAAATTAACAGAACACTAAGCAGTCTCTCAGAAAGCTTCTTTCCAGATTTCCTCCGAGGATATTTCCTTTTTCACCATAGCCCTCTATGGGCTTCCAAATATCACTTTGCCAATTCCACAAGAACTGTCTTAGCGAAAGGCTTCTTGAGGGGAAAGCTGTAACTCTGTGAGTTTATTTCACAGAACACAAAGAAGTTTCTCAGAAAGCTTCTTTCTCTTTGTTATCGGAGGATATTTCCTTTGGCCCTATAGTCTTCAACGGGATCCGAAATATCTGTTCTCAAATTCCACAGAAATAAGGCTAGCAAAGAGATCCACGAAATACAGATGTAACTCTGTGAGATGAATTAACAGAACACTAAGCAGTTTCTCAGAAAGCTTCTTTCCAGATTTCCTCTGAGGATATTTCCTTTTTCAACATAGCCCTCTATGGGCTTTCAAATATCACTTTGCCAATTCCACAAGAACTGTCTTAGCGAAAGGCTTGTTGAGGGGAAAGCTGTAACTCTGTGAGATGATTTCACAGAACACAAAGAAGTTTCTCAGAAAGCTTCTTTCTCTTTGTTATCGGAGGATATTTCCTTTGGCCCTATAGTCTTCAAAGGGATCCGAAATATCTGTTCTCAGATTCCACAGAAATAAGGCTAGCAAAGAGATCCACGAAATACAGATGTAACTCTGTGAGATGAATTAACAGAACACTAAGCAGTTTCTCAGAAAGCTTCTTTCCAGATTTCTTCTGAGGATATTTCCTTTTTCACCATAGCCCTCTATGGGCTTCCAAATATCACTTTGCCAATTCCACAAGAACTGTCTTAGCGAAAGGCTTCTTGAGGGGAAAGCTGTAACTCTGTGAGTGGATTTCACAGAACACAAAGAAGTTTCTCAGAAAGCTTCTTTTCTCTTTGTTATCGGAGGATATTTCCTTTGGCCCTATAGTCTTCAAAGGGATCCGAAATATCTGTTCTCAGATTCCACAGAAATAAGGCTAGCAAAGAGATCCACGAAATACAGATGTAACTCTGTGAGATGAATTAACAGAACACTAAGCAGTTTCTCAGAAATCTTCTTTCCAGATTTCCTCTGAGGATATTTCCTTTTTCACCATAGCCCTCTATGGGCTTCCAAATATCACTTTGCCAATTCCACAAGAACTGTCTTAGCGAAAGTCTTCTTGAGGGGAAAGCTGTAACTCTGTGAGTTGATTTCACCGAACACAAGAAGTTTCTCAGAAAGCTTCTTTCTCTTTGTTATCGGAGGATATTTCCTTTGGCCCTATAGTCTTCAAAGGGATCCGAAATATCTGTTCTCAGATTCCACAGAAATAAGGCTAGCAAAGAGATCCACGAAATACAGATGTAACTCTGTGAGATGACCTAACAGAACACTAAGCATTTCTCAGAAAGCTTCTTTCCAGATTTCATCTGAGGATATTTCCTTTTTCACCATAGCCCTCTATGGGCTTCCAAATATCACTTTGCCAATTCCACAAGAACTTTCTTAGCGAAAGGCTTCTTGAGGGGAAAGCTGTAACTCTGTGAGTTGATTTCACAGAACACAAGCAGTTTCTCAGAAAGCTTCTTTCTCTTTGTTATCGGAGGATATTTCCTTTGGCCCTATAGTCTTCAAAGGGATCCGAAATATCTGTTCTCAGATTCCACAGAAATAAGGCTAGCAAAGAGATCCACTAAATACAGATGTAACTCTATGAGATGACCTAACAGACCACTAAGCATTTCTCAGAAAGTTTGTTTCCAGATTTCATCTGAGGTTATTTCCTTTTTCACCATAGCCCTCTATGGGCTTCCAAATATCACTTTGCCAATTCCACAAGAACTGTCTTAGCGAAAGGCTTCTTGAGGGGAAAGCTGTAACTCTGTGAGTTGATTTCACAGAACACAAAGAAGTTTCTCAGAAAGCTTCTTTCTCTTTGTTATCGGAGGATATTTCCTTTGGCCCTATAGTCTTCAAAGGGTTCCGAAATATCTGTTCTCAGATTCCACAGAAATAAGGCTAGCAAAGAGATCCACGAAATACAGATGTAACTCTGTGAGATGAATTAACAGAACACTAAGCAGTTTCTCAGAAAGCTTCTTTCCAGATTTCCTCTGAGGATATTTCCTTTTTCACCATAGCCCTCTATGGGCTTCCAAATATCACTTTGCCAATTCCACAAGAACTGTCTTAGCGAAAGGCTTCTTGAGGGGAAAGCTGTTACTCTGTAAGATGATTTCACAGAACCCAGAGAAGTTTATCAGAAAGCTTCTTTCTCTTTGTTATCGGAGGATATTTCCTTTGGCCCTATAGTCTTCAAAGGGATCCGAAATATCTGTTCTCAGATTCCACAGAAATAAGGCTAGCAAAGAGATCCACGAAATACTGATGTAACTCTGTAAGATGAATTAACAGAACACTAATCAGTTTCTCAGAAAGCTTCTTTCCAGATTTCCTCTGAGGATATTTCCTTTTGCAACATAGCCCTCTATGGGCTTCCAAATATCACTTTGCCAATTCCACAAGAACTGTCTTAGCGAAAGGCTTCTTGAGGGGAAAGCTGTAACTCTGTGAGTTGATTTCAAAGAACACAAAGAAGTTTCTCAGAAAGCTTCTTTCTCTTTGTTATCGGAGGATATTTCCTTTGGCCCTATAGTCTTCAAAGGGATCCGAAATATCTGTTCTCAGATTCCACAGAAATAAGGCTAGCAAAGAGATCCACGAAATACAGATGTAACTCTGTGAGATGAATTAACAGAACACTAAGCAGTTTCTCAGAAAGCTTCTTTCCAGATTTCCTCTGAGGATATTTCCTTTTTCACCATAGCCCTCTATGGGCTTCCAAATATCACTTTGCCAATTCCACAAGAACTGTCTTAGCGAAAGGCTTCTTGAGGGGAAAGCTGTAACTCTGTGAGATGATTTCACAGAACACAAAGAAGTTTCTCAGAAAGCTTCTTTCTCTTTGTTATCGGAGGGTATTTCCTTTGGCCCTATAGCCTTCAAAGGGATCCGAAATATCTGTTCTCAGATTCCACAGAAATAAGGCTAGCAAAGAGATCCACGAAATACAGATGTAACTCTGTGAGATGAATTAACAGAACACTAAGCAGTTTCTCAGAAAGCTTCTTTCCAGATTTCTTCGGAGGATATTTCCTTTTTCACCATAGCCCTCTATGGGCTTCCAAATATCACTTTGCCAATTCCACAAGAACTGTCTTAGCGAAAGGCTTCTTGATGGGAAAGCTGTAACTCTGTGAGTTGATTTCACAGAACACAAAGAAGTTTCTCAGAAAGCTTTTTTTTCTCTTTGTTATCGGAGGATATTTACTTTGGCCCTATAGTCTTCAAAGGGATCCGAAATATCTGTTCTCAGATTCCACAGAAATAAGGCTAGCAAAGAGATCCACGAAATACAGATGTAACTCTGTGAGATGAATTAACAGAACACTAAGCAGTTTCTCAGAAAGCTTCTTTCCAGATTTCCTCTGAGGATATTTCCTTTTTCACCATAGCCCTCTATGGGCTTCCAAATATCACTTTGCCAATTCCACAAGAACTGTCTTAGCGAAAGGCTTCTTGAGGGGAAAGCTGTAACTCTGTGAGTTGATTTCACAGAACACAAGAAGTTTCTCAGAAAGCTTCTTTCTCTTTGTTATCGGAGGATATTTCCTTTGGCCTTAGAGTCTTCTAAGGGATCCGTAATATCTGTTCTCAGATTCCACAGAAATAAGGCTAGCAAAGAGATCCACGAAATACAGAGGTAACTCTGTGAGATGACCTAACAGAACACTAAGCATTTCTCAGAAAGCTTCTTTCCAGTTTTCGTCTGAGGATATTTCCTTTTTCACCATACCCCTCTATGGGCTTCCAAATATCACTTTGCCAATTCCACAAGAACTGTCTTAGCGAAAGGCTTCTTGAGGGGAAAGCTATAACTCTGTGAGTTGATTTCACAGAACACAAAGAAGTTTCTCAGAAAGCTTCTTTCTCTTTGTTATCGGAGGATATTTCCTTTGGCCCTATAGTCTTCAAAGGGATCCGAAATATCTGTTCTCAGATTCCACAGAAATAAGGCGAGCAAAGAGATCCACGAAATACAGATGTAACTCTGTGAGATGAATTAACAGAACACTAAGCATTTTCTCAGAAAGCTTCTTTCCAGATTTACTCTGAGGATATTTCCTATTTCACCATAGCCCTCTATGGGCTTCCAAATATCACTTTGCCAATTCCACAAGAACTGTCTTAGCGAAAGGCTTCTTGAGGGGAAAGCTGTAACTCTGTGAGTTGATTTCACAGAACACAAAGAAGTTTCTCAGAAAGCTTCTTTCTCTTTGTTATCGGAGGATATTTCCTTTGGCCCTGTAGTCTTCAAAGGGATCCGAAATATCTGTTCTCAGATTCCACAGAAATAAGGCTAGCAAAGAGATCCACGAAATACAGATGTAACTCTGTGAGATGAATTAACAGAACACTAAGCAGTTTCTCAGAAAGCTTTTTTCCAGATTTCCTCTGAGGTTATTTCCTTTTTCACCATAGCCCTCTATGGGCTTCCAAATATCACTTTGCCAATTCCACAAGAACTGTCTTAGCGAAAGGCTTCTTGAGAGGAAAGCTGTAAATCAGTGAGATGATTTCACAGATCCCAAAGAAGTTTCTCAGAAAGCTTCTTTCTCTTTGTTATCAGAGGATATTTCCTTTGGCCTTAGAGTCTTCTAAGGGATCCGAAATATCTGTTCTCAGATTCCACAGAAATAAGGCTAGCAAAGAGATCCACGAAATACAGATGTAACTCTGTGAGATGACCTAACAGAACACTAAGCATTTCTCAGAAAGCTTCTTTCCAGATTTCATCTGAGGATATTTCCTTTTTCACCATAGCCCTCTATGGGCTTCCAAATATCACTTTGCCAATTCCACAAGAAGTGTCTTAGCGAAAGTCTTCTTGAGGGGAAAGCTGTAACTCTGTGAGTTGATTTCACAGAACACAAAGAAGTTTCTCCGAAAGCTTCTTTCTCTTTGTTGTCGGAGGATGTTTCCTTTGGCCCTATAGTCTTCAAAGGGTTCCGAAATATCTGTTTTCAGAATCCACAGAAATAAGGCGAGCAAAGAGATCCACGAAATACAGATGTAACTCTGTGAGATGAATTAACAGAACACTAAGCAGTTTCTCAGAAAGCTTCTTTCCACCTTTCCTCAGAGGATATTTCGTTTTTCACCATAGCCCTCTATGGGCTTCCAAATATCACTTGCCAATTCCACAAGAACTGTCTTAGTGAAAGGCTTCTTGAGGGGAAAGCTGTAACTCTGTGAGTTGATTTCACAGAACACAAAGAAGTTTCTCAGAAAGCTTCTTTTCTCTTTGTTATCGGAGGATATTTCCTTTGGCCCTATAGTCTTCAAAGGGATGCGAAATATCTGTTCTCAGATTCCACAGAAATAAGGCTAGCGAAGACATCCACGAAATACAGATGTAACTCTGTGAGATGAATTAACAGAACACTAAGCAGTTTCTCAAAAAGCTTCTTTCCAGATTTCCTCTGAGGATATTTCCTTTTTCACCATAGCCCTCTATGGGCTTCCAAATATCACTTTGCCAATTCCACAAGAACTGTCTTAGCGAAAGGCTTCTTGAGGGGAAAGCTGTAACTCTGTGAGTTGATTTCACAGAACACAAAGAAGTTTCTCCGAAAGCTTCTTTCTCTTTGTTATCGGAGGATATTTCCTTTGGCCCTATAGTCTTCAAAGGGATCCGAAATATCTGTTCTCAGATTCCACAGAAATAAGGCGAGCAAAGAGATCCACGAAATACAGATGTAACTCTGTGAGATGAATTAACAGAACACTAAGCAGTTTCTCAGAAAGCTTCTTTCCAGATTTCCTCTGAGGATATTTCCTTTTTCACCATAGCCCTCTATGGGCTTCCAAATATCACTTTGCCAATTCCACAAGAACTGTCTTAGCGAAAGGCTTCTTGAGGGGAAAGCTGTAACTCTGTGAGTTGATTTCACAGAACACCAAGAAGTTTCTCAGAAAGCTTCTTTCTCTTTGTTATCGGAGGATATTTCCTTTGGCCCTATAGTCTTCAAAGGGTTCCGAAATATCTGTTCTCAGATTCCACAGAAATAAGGCTAGCAAAGAGATCCACGAAATACAGATGTAACTCTGTGAGATGAATTAACAGAACACTAAGCAGTTTCTCAGAAAGCTTCTTTCCAGATTTCCTCTGAGGATATTTCCTTTTTCACCATAGCCCTCTATGGGCTTCCAAATATCACTTTTCCAATTCCACAAGAAGTGTCTTAGCGAAAGTCTTCTTGAGGGGAAAGCTGTAACTCTGTGAGTTGATTTCACAGAACACAAAGAAGTTTCTCCGAAAGCTTCTTTCTCTTTGTTATCGGAGGATATTTCCTTTGGCCCTATAGTCTTCAAAGGGTTCCGAAATATCTGTTCTCAGATTCCACAGAAATAAGGCTAGCAAAGAGATCCACGAAATACAGATGTAACTCTGGGAGATGAAATAACAGAACACTAAGCAGTTTCTCAGAAAGCTTCTTTCCAGATTTCCTCTGAGGATATTTCCTTTTTCACCATAGCCCTCTATGGGCTTCCAAATATCACTTTGCCAATTCCACAAGAAGTGTCTTAGCGAAAGGCTTCTTGAGGGGAAAGCTGTAACTCTGTGAGTTGATTTCACAGAACACAAAGAAGTTTCTCAGAAAGCTTCTTTCTCTTTGTTATCGGAGGATATTTCCTTTGGCCCTATAGACTTCAAAGGGATCCGAAATATCTGTTCTCAGATTCCACAGAAATAAGGCTAGCAAAGAGATCCACGAAATACAGATGTAACTCTGTGAGATGAATTAACAGAACACTAAGCATTTCTCAGAAAGCTTCTTTCCAGTTTTCGTCTGAGGATATTTCCTTTTTCACCATAGCCCTCTATGGGCTTCCAAATATCACTTTGCCAATTCCACAAGAACTGTCTTAGCGAAAGGCTTCTTGAGGGGAAAGCTATAACTCTGTGAGTTGATTTCACAGAACACAAAGAAGTTTCTCAGAAAGCTTCTTTCTCTTTGTTATCGGAGGATATTTCCTTTGGCCCTATAGTCTTCAAAGGGATCCGAAATATCTGTTCTCAGATTCCACAGAAATAAGGCGAGCAAAGAGATCCACGAAATACAGATGTAACTCTGTGAGATGAATTAACAGAACACTAAGCATTTTCTCAGAAAGCTTCTTTCCAGATTTACTCTGAGGATATTTCCTATTTCACCATAGCCCTCTATGGGCTTCCAAATATCACTTTGCCAATTCCACAAGAACTGTCTTAGCGAAAGGCTTCTTGAGGGGAAAGCTGTAACTCTGTGAGTTGATTTCACAGAACACAAAGAAGTTTCTCAGAAAGCTTCTTTCTCTTTGTTATCGGAGGATATTTCCTTTGGCCTTAGAGTCTTCTAAGGGATCCGAAATATCTGTTCTCAGATTCCACAGAAATAAGGCTAGCAAAGAGATCCACGAAATACAGATGTAACTCTGTGAGATGACCTAACAGAACACTAAGCATTTCTCAGAAAGCTTCTTTCCAGATTTCATCTGAGGATATTTCCTTTTTCACCATAGCCCTCTATGGGCTTCCAAATATCACTTTGCCAATTCCACAAGAAGTGTCTTAGCGAAAGGCTTCTTGAGGGGAAAGCTGTAACTCTGTGAGTTGATTTCACAGAACACAAAGAAGTTTCTCCGAAAGCTTCTTTCTCTTTGTTATCGGAGGATATTTCCTTTGTCCCTATACTCTTCAAAGGGTTCCGAAATATCTGTTCTCAGAATACACAGAAATAAGGCTAGCAAAGAGATCCACGAAATACAGATGTAACTCTGTGAGATGAATTAACAGAACACTAAGCAGTTTCTCAGAAAGCTTCTTTCCAGATTTCCTCTGAGGATATTTCCTTTTTCACCATAGCCCTCTATGGGCTTCCAAATATCACTTTGCCAATTCCACAAGAACTGTCTTAGCGAAAGGCTTCTTGAGGGGAAAGCTGTAACTCTGTGAGTTGATTTCACAGAACACAAAGAAGTTTCTCAGAAAGCTTCTTTCTCTTTGTTATCGGAGGATATTTCCTTTGGCCCTATAGTCATCAAAGGGATCCGAAATATCTGTTCTCAGATTCCACAGAAATAAGGCTAGCAAAGAGATCCACGAAATACAGATGTAACTCTGTGAGATGAATTAACAGAACACTAAGCATTTTCTCAGAAAGCTTCTTCCCAGATTTCCTCTGAGGATATTTCCTTTTTCACCATCGCCCTCTATGGGCTTCCAAATATCACTTTGCCAATTCCACAAGAACTGTCTTAGCGAAAGGCTTCTTGAGGGGAAAGCTGTAACTCTGTGAGTTGATTTCACAGAACACAAAGAAGTTTCTCAGAAAGCTTCTTTCTCTTTGTTATCGGAGGATATTTCCTTTGGCCCTATAGTCTTCAAAGGGATCCGAAATATCTGTTCTCAGATTCCACAGAAATAAGGCTAGCAAAGAGATCCACGAAATACAGATGTAACTCTGTGAGGTGAATTAACAGAACACTAAGCAGTTTCTCAGAAAGCTTTTTTCCAGATTTCCTCTGAGGATATTTCCTTTTTCACCATAGCCCTCTATGGGCTTCCAAATATCACTTTGCCAATTCCACAAGAACTGTCTTAGCGAAAGGCTTCTTGAGAGGAAAGCTGTAAATCAGTGAGATGATTTCACAGATCCCAAAGAAGTTTCTCAGAAAGCTTCTTTCTCTTTGTTATCGGAGGATATTTCCTTTGGCCCTATAGTCTTCAAAGGGATCCGAAATATCTGTTCTCAGATTCCACAGAAATAAGGCTAGCAAAGAGATCCACGAAATACAAATGTAACTCTGTGAGATGACCTAACGGAACACTAAGCATTTCTCAGAAAGCTTCTTTCCAGATTTCATCTGAGGATATTACCTTTTTCACCATAGCCCTCTATGGGCTTCCAAATATCACTTTGTCAATTCCACAAGAACTGTCTTAGCGAAAGGCTTCTTGAGGGGAAAGCTGTAACTCTGTGAGTTGATTTCACAGAACACAAAGAAGTTTCTCAGAAAGCTTCTTTCTCTTTGTTATCGGAGGATATTTCCTTTGGCCCTATAGTCTTCAAAGGGTTCCGAAATATCTGTTCTCAGATTCCACAGAAATAAGGCTAGCAAAGAGATCCACGAAATACAGATGTAACTCTGTGAGATAAATTAACAGATCACTAAGCAGTTTCTCAGAAAGCTTCTTTCCAGATTTCCTCTGAGGATATTTCCTTTTTCACCATAGCCCTCTATGGGCTTCCAAATATCACTTTGCCAATTCCACAAGAACTGTCTTAGCGCAAGGCTTCTTGAGGGGAAAGCTGTAACTCTGTGAGTTTATTTCACAGAACACAAAGAAGTTTCTCAGAAAGCTTCTTTCTCTTTGTTATCGGAGGATATTTCCTTTGGCCCTATAGTCTTCAACGGGATCCGAAATATCTGTTCTCAGATTCCACAGAAATAAGGCTAGCAAAGAGATCCACGAAATACAGATGTAACTCTGTGAGATGAATTAACAGAACACTAAGCAGTTTCTCAGAAAGCTTCTTTCCACCTTTCCTCGGAGGATATTTGGTTTTTCACCATAGCCCTCTAGGGGCTTCCAAATATCACTTTGCCAATTCCACAAGAACTGTCTTAGTGAAAGGCTTCTTGAGGGGAAAGCTGTAACTCTGTGAGTTGATTTCACAGAACACAAAGAAGTTTCTCAGAAAGCTTCTTTTCTCTTTGTTATCGGAGGATATTTCCTTTGGCCCTATAGTCTTCAAAGGGATCCGAAATATCTGTTCTCAGATTCCACAGAAATAAGGCTAGCGAAGACATCCACGAAATACAGATGTAACTCTGTGAGATGAATTAACAGAACACTAAGCAGTTTCTCAGAAAGCTTCTTTCCACATTTCTTCTGAGGATATTTCCTTTTTCACCATAGCTCTCTATGGGCTTCCAAATATCCCTTTGCCAATTCCACAAGAACTGTCTTAGAGAAAGGCTTCTTGAGGGGAAAGCTGTAACTCTGTGAGTTGATTTCAAAGAACACAAAGAAGTTTCTCAGGAAGCTTCTTTTCTCTGTGTTATCGGAGGATATTTCCTTTGGCCGTATAGTCTTCAAAGGGATCCGAAATATCTGTTCTCAGATTCCACAGAAATAAGGCTAGCAAAGAGATCCACGAAATACAGATGTAACTCTGTGAGATGAATTAACAGAACACTAAGCAGTTTCTCAGAAAGCTTCTTTCCAGATTTCCTCTGAGGATATTTCCTTTTTCACCATAGCCCTCTATGGGCTTCCAAATATCACTTTGCCACTTCCACAAGAACTGTCTTAGCGAAAGGCTTCTTGAGGGGAAAGCTGTAACTCTGTGAGTTGATTTCACAGAACACAAAGAAGTTTCTCTGAAAGCTTCTTTGTCTTTGTTATCGGAGGATATTTCCTTTGGCCCTATAGTCTTCAAAGGGTTCCGAAATATCTGTTCTCAGATTCCACAGAAATAAGGCTAGCAAAGAGATCCACGAAATACAGATGTAACTCTGTGAGATAAATTAACAGAACACTAAGCAGTTTCTCAGAAAGCTTCTTTCCAGATTTCCTCTGAGGATATTTCCTTTTTCACCATAGCCCTCTATGGGCTTCCAAATATCACTTTGCCAATTCCACAAGAACTGTCTTAGCGAAAGGCTTCTTGAGGGGAAAGCTGTAACTCTGTGAGTTTATTTCACAGAACATAAAGAAGTTTCTCAGAAAGCTTCTTTCTCTTTGTTATCGGAGGATATTTCCTTTGGCCCTATAGTCTTCAAAGGGTTCCGAAATATCTGTTCTCAGATTCCACAGAAATAAGGCTAGCAAAGAGATCCACGAAATACAGATGTAACTCTATGAGATGACCTAACAGAACACTAAGCATTTCTCAGAAAGTTTCTTTCCAGATTTCATCTGAGGATATTTCCTTTTTCACCATAGCCCTCTATGGGCTTCCAAATATCACTTTGCCAATTCCACAAGAACTGTCTTAGCGAAAGGCTTCTTGAGGGGAAAGCTGTAACTCTGTGAGTTGATTTCACAGAACACAAAGAAGTTTCTCAGAAAGCTTCTTTCTCTTTGTTATCGGAGGATATTTCCTTTGGCCCTATAGTCTTCAAAGGGTTCCGAAATATCTGTTCTCAGATTCCACAGAAATAAGGCTAGCAAAGAGATCCACGAAATACAGATGTAACTCTGTGAGATAAATTAACAGAACACTAAGCAGTTTCTCAGAAAGCTTCTTTCCAGATTTCCTCTGAGGATATTTCCTTTTTCAACATAGCCCTCTATGGGCTTCCAATATCACTTTGCCAATTCCACAAGAACTGTCTTAGCGAAAGGTTTCTTGAGGGGAAAGCTGTTACTCTTTGAGTTGATTTCACAGAACAAAAAGAAGTTTCTCAGAAAGCTTCTTTCTCTTTGTTATCGGAGGATATTTCCTTTGGCCCTATAGTCTTCAAAGGGATCCGAAATATCTGTTCTCAGATTCCACAGAAATAAGGCTAGCAAAGAGATCCACGAAATACAGATGTAACTCTGTGAGATGAATTAACAGAACACTAAGCAGTTTCTCTGAAAGCTTCTTTCCAGATTTCCTCTGAGGATATTTCCTTTTTCACCATAGCCCTCTATGGGCTTCCAAATATCACTTTGCCAATTCCACAAGAACTGTCTTAGCGAAAGGCTTCTTGAGGGGAAAGCTGTAACTCTGTGAGATGATTTCACAGAACACAAAGAAGTTTCTCAGAAAGCTTCTTTCTCTTTGTTATCGGAGGATATTTCCTTTGGCCCTATAGCCTTCAAAGGGATCCGAAATATATGTTCTCAGATTCCACAGAAATAAGGCTAGCAAAGAGATCCACGAAATACAGATGTAACTCTGTGAGATGAATTAACAGAACACTAAGCATTTCTCAGAATGCTTCTTTCCAGTTTTCGTCTGAGGATATTTCCTTTTTCACCATAGCCCTCTATGGGCTTCCAAATATCACTTTGCCAATTCCACAAGAACTGTCTTAGCGAAAGGCTTCTTGAGGGGAAAGCTATAACTCTGTGAGTTGATTTCACAGAACACAAAGAAGTTTCTCAGAAAGCTTCTTTCTCTTTGTTATCGGAGGATATTTCCTTTGGCCCTATAGTCTTCAAAGGGATCCGAAATATCTGTTCTCAGATTCCACAGAAATAAGGCGAGCAAAGAGATCCACGAAATACAGATGTAACTCTGTGAGATGAATTAACAGAACACTAAGCATTTTCTCAGAAAGCTTCTTTCCAGATTTACTCTGAGGATATTTCCTATTTCACCATAGCCCTCTATTGGCTTCCAAATATCACTTTGCCAATTCCACAAGAACTGTCTTAGCGAAAGGCTTCTTGAGGGGAAAGCTGTAACTCTGTGAGTTGATTTCACAGAACACAAAGAAGTTTCTCAGAAAGCTTCTTTCTCTTTGTTATCGGAGGATATTTCCTTTGGCCTTAGAGTCTTCTAAGGGATCCGAAATATCTGTTCTCAGATTCCACAGAAATAAGGCTAGCAAAGAGATCCACGAAATACAGATGTAACTCTGTGAGATGACCTAACAGAACACTAAGCATTTCTCAGAAAGCTTCTTTCCAGATTTCATCTGAGGATATTTCCTTTTTCACCATAGCCCTCTATGGGCTTCCAAATATCACTTT